>NC_041055.1:22307282-22629782 GCF_900634775.1 Gouania willdenowi
CTAATGAGGTCCTAACTCAATTTTTTTTTTTTGGAAATTTTTAAAAAAATATGCCTTGCTATAGCCTTTCTTTTTTATTTTGGGTGATTTAGTTTTTGTCATTTTTTGTTGCCTTGCTTGCTTTTTTAGCCCTGTTACAGTATGTGCATTATATTTGCAGTAGTTTTTAGGGTCTAATGATGGTCCTAACTCAATTTTTTTTTTTTGGAAATTTTTGAAAAAAATGTCCTGCTATAGCCTTACTTTTGATTTTGGGTGATTCCAGTTTTTTGTCATTTTTTCTGCCTTACTTTTTTTTTATACCTGTTTAAGTATGTGCATTATATTTGCAGTAGTTTTTAGGGTCTAATGATGGTCCTAACTCAATTTTTTTTTTTTGGAAATTTTTGAAAAAATATGCCTTGCTATCGCCTTACTTTTTATTTGGGGTGATTTTTGTTTTTTGTCCTTTTTTGTGCCTTACTGCTTTTTTAGTCCTGTTTAAGTATGTGCATTATATTTGCAGTAGTTTTTCGGGTCTAATGATGGTCCTAACTCAATTTTTTTTTTTGGAAATTTTTGAATAAAATGCCTTGCTATAGCCTTACTTTTGATTTGGGGTGATTTTTGTTTTTTGTCATTTTTTGTGCCTTGCTGCTTTTTTAGCCCTGCTACAGTATGTGCATTATATTTGCAGTAGTTTTTAGGGTCTAATGATGGTCCTAACTCAATTTTTTTTTTTGGAAATTTTTCAAAAAATGCCTTGCTATAGCCTTACTTTTTATTTGGGGTGATTTTTGTTTTTTGTCATTTTTTGTGCCTTACTGCTTTCTTAGCCCTGTTTAAGTATGTACATTATATTTGCAGTAGTTTTTCGGGTCTAATGATGGTCCTAACTCAAATTTTTTTTTTTGGAAATTTTTGAAAAAAAATGCCTTGCTATAGCCTTACTTTTGATTTGGGGTGATTTTAGTTTTTTGTCATTTTTTGTGCCTTACTGCTTTCTTAGTCCTGTTTAAGTATGTGCATTATATTTGCAGTAGTTTTTAGGGTCTAATGATGGTCCTAACTCAATTTTTTTTTTTGGAAATTTTTGAAAAAAAATGCCTTGCTATAGCCTTACTTTTGATTTGGGGTGATTTTTGTTTTTTGTCATTTTTTGTGCCTTACTGCTTTCTTAGCCCTGTTTAAGGATCTGCATTATATTTGCAGTATTTTTTAGGGTCTAATGATGGTCTTAACTCAATTTTTTTTTTTTTTTGGGTAAAATATGCATTGCAATAGTGTTACGTCCCCCTCTAGGATGTCATGTCAAGGCTTGAGGGGTCGCAACATAAACAAGACGCCACACAGGAAACAACGATTATCAAAAGTATTTATTGACAAAATTATAAAAGTACCAACAGAACAAACTAAAAGGGACTGGGGACCCTGGCCAAACTGAACAAAAGTAGGGAGGACACTGGGCCAACCCTATACAGGACCGTCGTCCCAGCGTCCACCCTCTAAACTACAAAAACATACAAAACACTAAACTACAGGAACACGAAAACAGGGCTACCAGAAATCTCCAGTCCAAACTAAAATAACAAACTTACAAACATCTCCAGTGAGGAGCAACAGAACTCTCCCCACATGTCTGCTGCTGGTCAGTTGTTGTGCCTCCTGCTTTCTGGTCCTCTCAGCCCTTTATACAGCTCCTCCTCCCTCTCCTACCTGATTACTGATGTGAGCCAGGTGTGTTGGGAGAGGAGAGGAAGGGCAGGCTGAGAGGCCAGGAGGCACCAGCCGTAAAAAATAGCCTTACTTTTTATCTTGGGTGATTTTAGTTTTTTGTGCCTTACTGATTTCTTAGCCCTGTTTAAGTATGTTGGTTACATTTGCAGTAGTTTTTAGGGTCTAATGATGGTCGTAACTAAAAAAAAAAATTTTTTGAAATTTTTGCAAAAATATGCCTTGCTATAGCCTTACTTTTGATTTTGGGTGATTTTAGTTTTTTGTGCCTAACTTTTTTTTTTACCCCTTTTTAAGTATGTGCATTATATTTGCAGTAGTTTTTAGGGTCTAATGATGGTCCTAACTCAATTTTTTTTTTTTTTGGAAATTTTTAAAAAAAATATGCCTTGCTATAGCCTTACTTTTTATTTGGGGTGATTTTAGTTTTTTGTCATTTTTTGTGCCTTGCTGCTTTTTTAGCCCTGTTACAGTATGTGCATTATATTTGCAGTAGTTTTTAGGGTCTAATGATGGTCCTAACTCAATTTTTTTTTTCTGGAATTTTTTGAAAAAATATGCCTTGCTATAGCCTTACTTTTGATTTGGGGTGATTTTTGTTTTTTGTCATTTTTTGTGCCTAACTTTTTTTTAACCCCTGTTTAAGTATGTGCATTATATTTGCAGTAGTTTTTAGGGTCTAATGATGGTCCTAGCTCAATTTTTTTTTTTTGGAAATTTTTAAAAAAATATGCCTTGCTATAGCCTTTCTTTTTTATTTTGGGTGATTTTAGTTTTTTGTCATTTTTTGTGCCTTGCTGCTTTTTTAGCCCTGTTACAGTATGTGCATTATATTTGCAGTAGTTTTTAGGGTCTAATGATGGTCCTAACTCAATTTTTTTTTTTGGAAATTTTTGAAAAAAAATGCCTTGCTATAGCCTTACTTTTGATTTGGGGTGATTTTTGTTTTTTTGTCATTTTTTGTGCCTTACTGCTTTTTTAGCCCTGTTTAAGTATGTGCATTATATTTGCAGTAGTTTTTAGGGTCTAATGATGGTCCTAACTCAATTTTTTTTTTTGGAAATTTTTGAAAAAAATGCCTTGCTATAGCCTTACTTTTTATTTGGGGTGATTTTTGTTTTTTTGTCATTTTTTGTGCCTAACTTTTTTTTAACCCCTGTTTAAGTATGTGCATTATATTTGCAGTAGTTTTTAGGGTCTAATGATGGTCCTAACTCAATTTTTTTTTTTTGGAAATTTTTAAAAAAATATGCCTTGCTATAGCCTTTCTTTTTTATTTTGGGTGATTTTAGTTTTTTGTCATTTTTTGTGCCTTGCTGCTTTTTTAGCCCTGTTACAGTATGTGCATTATATTTGCAGTAGTTTTTAGGGTCTAATGATGGTCCTAACTCAATTTTTTTTTTGGAAATTTTTGAAAAAAATGTCCTGCTATAGCCTTACTTTTGATTTTGGGTGATTCCAGTTTTTTGTCATTTTTTCTGCCTTACTTTTTTTTTAGACCTGTTTAAGTATGTGCATTATATTTGCAGTAGTTTTTAGGGTCTAATGATGGTCCTAACTCAATTTTTTTTTTTTGGAAATTTTTGAAAAAATATGCCTTGCTATCGCCTTACTTTTTATTTGGGGTGATTTTTGTTTTTTGTCCTTTTTTGTGCCTTACTGCTTTTTTAGTCCTGTTTAAGTATGTGCATTATATTTGCAGTAGTTTTTCGGGTCTAATGATGGTCCTAACTCAATTTTTTTTTTTGGAAATTTTTGAATAAAATGCCTTGCTATAGCCTTACTTTTGATTTGGGGTGATTTTTGTTTTTTGTCATTTTTTGTGCCTTGCTGCTTTTTTTAGCCCTGCTACAGTATGTGCATTATATTTGCAGTAGTTTTTAGGGTCTAATGATGGTCCTAACTCAATTTTTTTTTTTGGAAATTTTTCAAAAAAATGCCTTGCTATAGCCTTACTTTTTATTTGGGGTGATTTTTGTTTTTTGTCATTTTTTGTGCCTTACTGCTTTCTTAGCCCTGTTTAAGTATGTACATTATATTTGCAGTAGTTTTTCGGGTCTAATGATGGTCCTAACTCAATTTTTTTTTTTTGGAAATTTTTGAAAAAAATGCCTTGCTATAGCCTTACTTTTGATTTGGGGTGATTTTTGTTTTTTGTCATTTTTTGTGCCTTACTGCTTTCTTAGCCCTGTTTAAGGATCTGCATTATATTTGCAGTATTTTTTAGGGTCTAATGATGGTCTTAACTCATTTTTTTTTTTTTTTTTTTTTGGAGTAAAATATGCATTGCAATAGTGTTACGTCCCCCTCTAGGATGTCATGTCAAGGCTTGAGGGGTCGCAACATAAACAAGACGCCACACAGGAAACAACGATTATCAAAAGTTTTTATTGACAAAATTATAAAAGTACCAACAGAACAAACTAAAAGGGACTGGGGACCCTGGCCAAACTGAACAAAAGTAGGGAGGACACTGGGCCAACCCTATACAGGACCGTCGTCCCAGCGTCCACCCTCTAAACTACAAAAACATACAAAACACTAAACTACAGGAACACGAAAACAGGGCTACCAGAAATCTCCAGTCCAAACTAAAATAACAAACTTACAAACATCTCCAGTGAGGAGCAACAGAACTCTCCCCACATGTCTGCTGCTGGTCAGTTGTTGTGCCTCCTGCTTTCTGGTCCTCTCAGCCCTTTATACAGCTCCTCCTCCCTCTCCTACCTGATTACTGATGTGAGCCAGGTGTGTTGGGAGAGGAGAGGAAGGGCAGGCTGAGAGGCCAGGAGGCACCAGCCGTAAAAAATAGCCTTACTTTTTATCTTGGGTGATTTTTGTTTTTTGTGCCTTACTGCTTTTTTAGCCCTGTTTAAGTATCTGAATTATATTTGCAGTAGTTTTTGGGGTCTAATGATGGTCCTAACTAAAAAAAAAATTTTTTGAAATTTTTGAAAAAATATGCCTTGCTATAGCCTTACTTTTTATTTTGGGTGATTTTTGTTTTTTGTGCCTAACTTTTTTTTTTACCCCTTTTTAAGTATGTGCATTATATTTGCAGTAGTTTTTAGGGTCTAATGATGGTCCTAACTCAATTTTTTTTTTTTTTGGAAATTTTTAAAAAAAATATGCCTTGCTATAGCCTTTCTTTTTTATTTTGGGTGATTTTAGTTTTTTGTCATTTTTTGTGCCTTGCTGCTTTTTTAGCCCTGTTACAGTATGTGCATTATATTTGCAGTAGTTTTTAGGGTCTAATGATGGTACGAACTCAATTTTTTTTTTCTGGAATTTTTTGAAAAAAATGCCTTGCTATAGCCTTACTTTTGATTTGGGGTGATTTTTGTTTTTTGTCATTTTTTGTGCCTAACTTTTTTTTAACCCCTGTTTAAGTATGTGCATTATATTTGCAGTAGTTTTTAGGGTCTAATGATGGTCCTAACTCAATTTTTTTTTTTGGAAATTTTTAAAAAAATATGCCTTGCTATAGCCTTTCTTTTTTATTTTGGGTGATTTTAGTTTTTTGTCATTTTTTGTGCCTTGCTGCTTTTTTAGCCCTGTTACAGTATGTGCATTATATTTGCAGTAGTTTTTAGGGTCTAATGATGGTCCTAACTCAATTTTTTTTTTTGGAAATTTTTGAAAAAAAATGCCTTGCTATAGCCTTACTTTTGATTTGGGGTGATTTTAGTTTTTTGTCATTTTTTTGTGCCTTACTGCTTTTTTTAGCCCTGTTTAAGTATGTGCATTATATTTGCAGTAGTTTTTAGGGTCTAATGATGGTCCTAACTCAATTTTTTTTTTTGGAAATTTTTGAAAAAAAATGCCTTGCTATAGCCTTACTTTTGATTTGGGGTGATTTTAGTTTTTTGTCATTTTTTTTGTGCCTTACTGCTTTTTTTAGCCCTGTTTAAGTATGTGCATTATATTTGCAGAAGTTTTTAGGGTCTAATGATGGTCCGAACTCAATTTTTTTTTTCTGGAAATTTTTGAAAAAAAATTCCAGAAAATGGAATCAATAGCCTTACTTTTGATTTGGGGTGATTTTTGTTTTTTGTCATTTTTTGTGCCTTACTGCTTTTTTAGCCCTGTTTAAGTATTTGCATTATATTTGCAGTAGTTTTTAGGGTCTAATGATGGTCCTAACTCAATTTTTTTTTGTGGAAATTTTTGAAAAAAAATGCCTTGCTATAGCCTTACTTTTTATTTGGGGTGATTTTTGTTTTAGTCATTTTTTGTGCCTAACTTTTTTTTAACACCTGTTTAAGTATGTGCATTATATTTGCAGTAGTTTTTAGGGTGTAATGATGGTCCTAACTCAATTTTTTTTTTCTGGAAATTTTTGAAAAAATATGCCTTGTTATAGCCTTTCTTTTTTATTTTGGGTGATTTTAGTTTTTTGTCATTTTTTGTGCCTTACTTTTTTTTTAACCACTGTTTAAGTATGTGCATTATATTTGCAGTAGTTTTTAGGGTCTAATGATGGTCCTAACTCAATTTTTTTTTTTGGGAAATTTTTGAAAAAATGCCTTGCTATAGCCTTACTTTTTATTTTGGGTGATTTCAGTTTTTTGTCATTTTTTGTGCCTTACTGCTTTTTTAGCCCTGTTTAAGTATGTGCATTATATTTGTAGTAGTTTTTAGGGTCTAATGATGGTCCGAACTCAATTTTTTTTTTCTGGAAATTTTTGAAAAAAAATGGCTTGCTATAGCCTTACTTTTGATTTGGGGTGATTTTTGTTTTTTGTCATTTTTTGTGCCTTACTGCTTTTTTAGCCCTGTTTAAGTATGTGCATTATATTTGTAGTAGTTTTTAGGGTCTAATGATGGTCCGAACTCAATTTTTTTTTTTGGAAATTTTTGAAAAAATATGCCTTGCTATAGCCTTTCTTTTTTATTTTGGGTGATTTTAGTTTTTTGTCATTTTTTTGTGCCTAACTTTTTTTTAACCCCTGTTTAAGTATGTGCATTATATTTGCAGTAGGTTTTAGGGTCTAATGATGGTCCTAACTCAATTTTTTTTTTTTGGAATTTTTTCAAAAAAATGCCTTGCTATAGCCTTACTTTTGATTTGGGGTGATTTTTGTTTTTTGTCATTTTTTCTGCCTTACTGCTTTCTTAGACCTGTTTAAGTATGTGCATTATATTTGCAGTAGTTTTTAGGGTCTAATGATGGTCCTAACTCAATTTTTTTTTTCTGGAAATTTTTGAAAAAATATGCCTTGCTATATATAGCCTTTCTTTTTTATTTTGGGTGATTTTAGTTTTTTGTCATTTTTTGTGCCTTGCTGCTTTTTTAGCCCTGTTACAGTATGTGCATTATATTTGCAGTAGTTTTTAGGGTCTAATGATGGTCCTAACTCAATTTTTTTTTTTTGGAAATTTTTGAATAAAATGCCTTGCTATAGCCTTTCTTTTTTATTTTGGGTGATTTTAGTTTTTTGTCATTTTTTGTGCCTTGCTGCTTTTTTAGCCCTGCTACAGTATGTGCATTATATTTGCAGTAGTTTTAGGGTCAAATGATGGTCCTAACTCAATTTTTTTTTTTTAGAATTTTTTCAAAAAAATGCCTTGCTATAGCCTTACTTTTGATTTGGGGTGATTTTTGTTTTTTGTCATTTTTTGTGCCTTACTGCTTTTTTAGCCCTGTTAAAGTATGTGCATTATATTTGCAGTAGTTTTAAGAGTCTAATGATGGTCCTAACTCAATTTTTTTTTTCTGGAAATTTTTGAAAAAAATGCCCTGCTATAGCCTTACTTTTGATTTGGGGTGATTTTTGTTTTTTGTCATTTTTTGTGCCTTACTGCTTTTTTAGCCCTGTTTAAGTATGTGCATTATATTTGCAGTAGTTTTTAGGGTCTAATGATGGTCCTAACTCAATTTTTTTTTTTTGGAATTTTTTCAAAAAAATGCCTTGCTATAGCCTTACTTTTGATTTGGGGTGATTTTTGTTTTTTGTCATTTTTTGTGCCTTACTGCTTTTTTAGCCCTGTTTAAGTATGTGCATTATATTTGTAGTAGTTTTTAGGGTCTAATGATGGTCCGAACTCAATTTTTTTTTTTGGAAATTTTTGAAAAAATATGCCTTGCTATAGCCTTTCTTTTTATTTTGGGTGATTTTAGTTTTTTGTCATTTTTTTGTGCCTAACTTTTTTTAACCCCTGTTTAAGTATGTGCATTATATTTGCAGTAGTTTTTAGGGTCTAATGATGGTCCTAACTCAATTTTTTTTTTCTGGAAATTTTTGAAAAAAAATGCCTTGCTATAGCCTTACTTTTGATTTGGGGTGATTTTTGTTTTTTGTCATTTTTTCTGCCTTACTGCTTTCTTAGACCTGTTTAAGTATGTGCATTATATTTGCAGTAGTTTTTAGGGTCTAATGATGGTCCTAACTCAATTTTTTTTTTCTGGAAATTTTTGAAAAAATATGCCTTGCTATATATAGCCTTTCTTTTTTATTTTGGGTGATTTTAGTTTTTTGTCATTTTTTGTGCCTTGCTGCTTTTTTAGCCCTGCTACAGTATGTGCATTATATTTGCAGTAGTTTTAGGGTCAAATGATGGTCCTAACTCAATTTTTTTTTTTAGAATTTTTTCAAAAAAATGCCTTGCTATAGCCTTACTTTTGATTTGGGGTGATTTTTGTTTTTTGTCATTTTTTGTGCCTTACTGCTTTTTTAGCCCTGTTAAAGTATGTGGATTATATTTGCAGTAGTTTTAAGAGTCTAATGATGGTCCTAACTCAATTTTTTTTTTTGGAAATTTTTGAAAAAAAATGCCTTGCTATAGCCTTTCTTTTTTATTTTGGGTGATTTTAGTTTTTTGTCATTTTTTGTGCCTTGCTGCTCTTTTAGCCCTGTTACAGTATGTGCATTATATTTGCAGTAGTTTTTAGGGTCTAATGATGGTCCTAACTCAATTTTTTTTTTTTTTGGAAATTTTTAAAAAAATATGCCTTGCTATAGCCTTTCTTTTTTATTTTGGGTGATTTTAGTTTTTTGTCATTTTTTGTGCCTTACTGCTTTCTTAGCCCTGTTTAAGTATGTGCATTATATTTGCAGTAGTTTTTAGGGTCTAATGATGGTCCTAACTCAATTTTTTTTTTTTTTGGAAATTTTTGAAAAAAATGCCTTGCTATAGCCTTACTTTTGATTTGGGGTGATTTTAGTTTTTTGTCATTTATTGTGCCTTACTGCTTTCTTAGCCCTGTTTAAGTATGTGCATTATATTTGCAGTAGTTTTTAGGGTCTAATGATGGTCCTAACTCAATTTTTTTTTTTTTAAGTTTTTGAAAAAATATGCTTTGCTATCCCCTTACTTTTGATTTTGAGTGAATTCAGTTTTTTGTCATTTTTTTGTCCTTACTGCTTTTTTAGCCCTGTTTAAATATGTGCATTATATTTGCAGTAGTTTTTAGGGTCTAATGATGGTCCTAACTCAATTTTTTTTTTTTGGAAATTTTTAAAAAAATATGCCTTGCTATAGCCTTTCTTTTTTATTTTGGGTGATTTTAGTTTTTTGTCATTTTTTGTGCCTTACTGCTTTCTTAGCCCTGTTTAAGTATGTGCATTATATTTGCAGTAGTTTTTAGGGTCTAATGATGGTCCTAACTCAATTTTTTTTTTTTTTGGAAATTTTTGAAAAAAATGCCTTGCTATAGCCTTACTTTTTAATTGGGGTGATTTTTGTTTTTTGTCATTTATTGTGCCTTACTGCTTTCTTAGCCCTGCTACAGTATGTGCATTATATTTGCAGTAGTTTTTAGGGTCTAATGATGGTCCTAACTCAATTTTTTTTTTTGGAAATTTTTGAAAAAAAAATGCCTTGCTTTAGCCTTACTTTTGATTTGGGGTGATTTTAGTTTTTTGTCATTTTTTGTGCCTTACTGCTTTCTTAGCCCTGTTTAAGTATGTGCATTATATTTGCAGTAGTTTTTTAGGGTCTAATGATGGTCCTAACTCAATTTTTTTTTTTGGAAATTTTTGAAAAAAAATGCCTTGCTATAGCCTTACTTTTTATTTGGGGTGATTTTTGTTTTTTGTCATTTTTTGTGCCTTACTGCTTTTTTAGCCCTGTTTAAGTATGTGCATTATATTTGCAGAAGTTTTTAGGGTCTAATGATGGTCCTAACTCAATTTTTTTTTTTTTTAAGTTTTTGAAAAAATATGCTTTGCTATCCCCTTACTTTTGATTTTGAGTGAATTCAGTTTTTTGTCATTTTTTTGTCCTTACTGCTTTTTTAGCCCTGTTTAAATATGTGCATTATATTTGCAGTAGTTTTTAGGGTCTAATGATGGTCCTAACTCAATTTTTTTTTTTTGGAAATTTTTGAAAAAATATGTCTTGCTATAGCCTTACTTTTTATTTTGGGTGATTTTAGTTTCTTGTCATTTTTTGTGCCTTACTGCTTTCTTAGCCCTGTTTAAGTATCTGCATTATATTTGCAGTAGTTTTTAGGGTCTTGTGATAGTCTTATCTCAGAAAAAAAAAATCAAACCTTTTTCATTTTTAGGCCTTACTATAGCCTTACTTCTGATTTGTCACTTTTTTCTCATTTTTTGTGCCTTACTGTATTTTGACCCCAGTTTAAGTGTGCTCATCATATTTGCACTAGTTTTTAGGGTCTTGTGATAGTCTTGTCTTAGAAAAAAAAAAGTGTATTTTTTATTTGTTATGCATTACCTCTAATTTTGGTTGTTAGGTGTATCTCAGAAAAAATAAAATCCTTACTTTTTCAGGTTTTATGCCTTAGAGAACAAAATGACAAATACCCCCAATCAGAGATAAGGCATTCAAATGGAAAAGCTTAAAAAATAAAATAAAACTGAGACAAAGCTATCACAATACCCTAAAACAATTTCAAGTATGATGCGCACACTCAAACTGGGATGCCAATTCAGGCATGATTAATGGGAAAAAATAGTGGAAATCAAAAAATTAATAAAAAAAAAAAAAGTGAATTTGTTTTTAAAACAAATTAATTCATGTTTGAAACGCTGCACATTCTAAACCAATCCTTTTATAATATCCCAACTATAATTTTGGATGGTATGATAAACTCTGAAAATATAAACTCTTGGTTTTTTAGTACTTTTTCTCCCTGGGACAACATTACTCCCAAAAATATTTTCCTTATTCAATCATTCCATTACAATTTCTTTAGTGACGTTGCATATGGACGTTTAATATAAGGGTGATAAAAGTGCACAGTTTCTAATAATACTTCAATGTTATTTCTATCCTCATCAGGCTTTGGCAATCAGTGCAAAAACGAAGAACAAAAGCCATGTGTGCAATTGATTGTACACATCATTGATCACTGCTTTCACCAGTTTAAAGTGATAAACACTTATATAATGATAAATCATACCAGGACTCCCCCAAGACCTGCAGACTGTTGACGTGTGACATAAATAAGATATTTTATCTGCTTCTTCTCTGATAAACCTGAGGAAAATAAACCGAGATATACTTCCTCAGATTGTTCATATTGAATCCAATGCGGAGCTGAAATCAATATTCAACACCACAGTCCATGTCAGCATTTTAAAAATCCTTGAAAAGATTTCACAGAAGGAAAAAGCTTTTATTATTATTATTATTATTATTATTATTATTATTATTATTATTATTATTATTATTATTATTGTTATTATTTAGCACAAAGAGAAGAGATGCTTTTAAGGTTTTTTTTTTTTTTTTTCAGAAATATGTTTATACAAATATGATTTTTTTTTGTGATTGTTATCCTCAAACTGAGCTCACAATATTATTCCAATAAAATTTAACAGACAATCATGCTTACAGCTGAAAATCCATCCATCCATCATCCATTTTCAGACCTGTTTGTTCCTGATTTTCAAGGTCGTGGGGGTCTGCCGGTGCCTATCTCCGGCTCACACTGGGCACAAGGCGGTGGTACACCCTGAACAGAGCGCCAGTCCATCGCAGGGCAACGTAGACACAGACAACCATTTTTCTGCTGATGCACAGACATCACAATCGATGAACTTGTGAATTTGCCATGTATGGTGAGGTTAATCAATGCTTCATACTCTCCCTGCGTGCATAATTTTATATAATGCTGATACAAAAGTGTATACAGATAATAGTATTACAGACAACTCTTTTTTGTTTTTGGAGTGCATGCAGAGCCCATGAGGACTTGTGAAATGCCAGAAAAGGTCACTAAATCGGCTTTAAAAAAAAAAAAAAAGAAAAGAAAAAGGTCACTTTAGTCTTATATTCAGACATTTAATGTGGATTTACACATGTAAAAACTTGGGAACACTTTACTTTCTAAAATTCATACATAAGGCTGACATTACGCTGTCATTGTTATGACAAAGTCACCTGTCACTAGCATGAGTAAGGTGTCATGAAGGTTGTAATTTAGTGTTGTTCGTTACTCTCACCATAACCCTACCTAACTGCACTAGATCCCGCCACCTAACCCAAAAAAATGCCAACATAGCTCCAAAGGTGTCATAAATTAGCAAACGACAATTAGGTGGCCTTTATGACACCTTATTAATGCTAATGACAGATAATGACAGCGTAATGTCAGCCTTATGTATAAAACTTCAAGTAAAGTGTTACCAAAAACTCAACTACAACTCATCTAAAATATATTAAAATACTTCAGGTTATGGAAGGCATCCACTCTGTCAACTATGAATGACAAATCTACACGCAATTTACATTCTTACCTATTTCTGTGTTTGCTTTCCGACAATATGTACTCTCACAACCTCCTTGTTTTCTGTGTATAATTATTATTATTAGTGTTATTTCCCTCATTATTATTATTTCTTTAATTCTCTTTATATGCTCTTTGCCTTTCTAATTGCCCCACGGGTATGATTAAAGTTTTTTCTGATTCTGATATCATGACTTTCATATCACATCGGCAGCCATTGGACAAAAACAGCAACTGCAGCCTGTCCAAGAGATGAAAAGCATGTAGAAAGCAACTAGCCCCGAAGCATCATCTCTACCCTGTGGTTTCACCTTTTTCCTGTAAAGAATCTGCTCTCATTCATGAGAGAACAAGCAAGTGTTTGCTATTAACCCAAGTCCTCCTTGTCAAGTGTCAGTGCAGTGTGTGCTTAATCACGCTGACATGGAGCCCGGAAAGGAAATGAAATGCATCAGTGGCACTGCAGCTGAAAATGACAATCAGCCAGTTCAGCGATGCCTCTGATGATCAGGCATATCAATGAGCTGAGGAAAAAAGAGGGTAGAGCGAGCCTCACTTACAGAGAGAGAGAGAGAGAGGCACAGATATGCTTCACACTGAGAAAGTATATCCATGGTTTGGTTGATGCCAGCCTGTCACATCTATTAAGACCATATAATTTACCTTATATGTGATAATATTAGTCATGTCATTATAAGAAATAACCAGAGGTGAAAGTAAATAACTCACGTTACTGTAACTGAGTTGCTTTTATGGGTACTTTTTTGAGTATATTTATAAATCAGTAATGTTACTTGCACTTTAGTAAATCATTTTCTATTTGTTTTAAAATGATCAACGGACATGAAAGGAAAATGACCAGGCAACAATCAAATGCATCACATCATAGCCGACCAATCAGATTAAACGTAATGCATGGTGCAAAAACAGCATTGAATGCTGGTTATTTTCTCAGGTTTTGAGTTCATAAATGTAGCTAAACTTAGAGCTTGAGAATTGTATTATTTTTTAATTGAATTTATTGGTGTTATTTTATTAAAAAAAAAGAATTGTATATTTTGACAAATCTTTTATTTCATACAGATGCCTTTGTGGAAAACAAATTAAGTTCCAATTGTGCAAGATTTGATCTCCTCCTTTTTAAGTTTATACATGAGATATTTACTGTTCATAGGGGAGCCGTGGCAAGATTTATTACCATAGCAACAATAAACGTGGGGTTTGAATGTAACTAGTAACTTTTACTTAGAGTACTATTTAATTGAGCTACTTTTTTACTTGTACTTGAGTATTTTACTTATGATTTTCTTGTACTTGTACTTGAGTAACAATTTAAATCAAGTAGCAGCACTTCTATCACTACTCTTTACACCTCTGGAAATAACCATGGCAACACAGAAAAGAGACTGAGTGGTATCCAAACACACACAATATATATATATATATATATATATATATATATATATATACATGAGATGTCAGCATCTTTTACAAACATGTCTGTTCACACTTGAAACATATCTTCTCTCATTTGATTTTTTCCCTGTAAACCTCAAATGCATTAAAGTGTTTTATTATACTTTAGCTCATTTTAATTACCCGTTCTACAGACGATGCTATAATACATGGATATTTACTGTTCCCCGCTTTCATTTTATGAGTTCATTTCGGCACTGCAGTTGCATCTTGTAACAAATATGGAGGACAGAAGTCGAGGACATATTTTGTGATGGGACAGCATGTAAAAAAATAAATAGCATGATGCAAGACGGAGAACTTCTCAGACACCCCAGAAACTGCTCGGAGTACTTCTGATCTTCTCCTCTAACTCAACACCCTGCAATCTGTCTCTGCACAGCAGCCTTGTCAATACACTTACTTTCATTTTACCTCTGGCTACATAAACTGGGATGGTTGAGATGAAAGGAGTGATGGGAAACGAAGAGAAAAAGAACAAGTTTGTAAGACTTTAAGAAGAAAGTAAAAAGAGAGAAAACAGTAATTTCTGCAGACTTTAGAATGAGAGTAGAAAACAAAGGAGAGGTCTGTAGGTATGGAGGGAAGGACAGAATGACTCAAAAAGAAGGGGGGAAAATAACAGCATCATCGCCCCTCAAGGGAAGCAACAACCTACTTCATCACAAGGAGAGAATGTCGGAGACTGCTGGGGAGGAGAAGTGACAGGTGTATGGTGACTGCTGCGACCGCTGAGTACAAATCATTGTGTTTACAGAGAAATGAAGATGACATGGCTATAAGGTTACTTTACCAAGAAAAAAAACCCTTTTTGATTCAATATGTCTGCCCAAAACAACCAAACCTAGAGAACATTTGTGAATATTTTTTTTACATTAAATATTTAAACATTTAAATATGGACAAAAAATGATGCCGTGGTGCACAAATAGATCAAAAGATTTGCATAGTTTTATTTTCTAAAAGGCATTGACACTTAATAGTAAAGATGATAAATTAATAGTAAAACGTTCACTGTAATACAGAAAAAAACATTTATATTTCAAGTATAAAAAATTGCTTCTATTGATTTAAAAAAATCCTTCATTCTAGTTCACTGTCATTTTGCATCCAAAAGCATTATCTAATGTGTCTGGCAGTTTCAAAAGTTCTCACCAGGAGGCGCCATAGAGTTTGGTTCAAAAGCTAGCTTATCTGAGAGTTCCCCTTTTAGTCAATAATACTTTTGCAATTCATTATTCATTCTTGCACTGCAGTGATATTAGAGAATTAATTAATTTTTCAAAGTGAGTTTGGCTCCATTTCAAAATATAACTCAAGACTGGAGTAAACTAAAGTGAGCTAGCCAGCTAGCTAGCTACCAGCGATTTGAATCGTAGCTCACAATTAAACCACTTCAAATATTTGAAGTTTAATCCTAATTAACTGTGACAATTTTACAGTTGTAGGCAAGTGTCCTTTTAATTCCCAAATTAACATGAAACAGAGGAGAAAACTACAAAATAAGTCTACAAAACTGAGTCAAACAAGGATTATTTCAGCAAGCGGCAAATTATATATTGTGGCAATACACAGTGTACACAAAAATGGTATAAAAACATACAAAAAGGTCTGCCTTCATATAATGGCTTCTCTGCTTGGAGTCTGAAAGAGGAGGCACAACTGTCCTTATGTTTCAAATCGTTTACAAACTTGTAAGAATATCTGTTGGTTTATTATTCACCGAGTTGTTTATTTACTCACTCCACCACATACAAAATCCCAAATGGCCTCTTATTTACAGAATGACTCTGGAGCTGTGAAGACTGAGAGTAACGCTGCATAGATGATTCATTCACTCCACCAGAAACACATTTTCCTTTTCATTTCGGGGCACCATGGGTGACTGAGTCTTTCCTCTCAGAGGAGTACTGCAGAGAGGAGCGTTTCATGGTGGCGTATGAGGTGTGTGGAGTAGCTGAGGATGCAGTGGAGGAAGATAAACGTGGGATAGTGGAAGTAGAGGAAGCAAGGCTCGGGTTTGGTCTCTCTGTGGGGCAGTATCCAGGAGAAGAAGACCTTCCTCTGGTTTGTAGGCTGCTGCTGCTGCTGCTCTGCAAAGGAGAGCCGATTGTTTTCGGCCCACGTGTCAGAGAAGATGTTGAGGAACTTGAGAGTGGAGCGCTCCTCATGCCGTAACCCAGAATACCCGTGCTCATCAGAAACTCTCTGGAGCCGTAGGCGGGGGGAGTGGGTCCGCGTGAGCCTGGAGGTCGGTTGTTGTCTGGAGGGAGGCTCCTCCTGCAGGGAATGTCATAGATCCCCATATCACCATAGAGAGCATGTGATCTAGCCTGGAGTCGGAGAATTCTATCCCTCTCTTCCAGCTCTCGTCTTTCGTGAAAAGAAGCCATGATGGTTTTAGAAAAGTTATCATAACGAGCAGCGGCAGACCTTGGAGGTGTAGCGTCCGGTGGAAGAAGATCCCGAAGACTGTCCTGAAGACTCTGGGAGGCCATATCACGCATCATCAGACCAGGGGGAGGAATGTCTCTTGATGCCACACTTTGAGTAGCAAGGTCTCTTGGCATCTTAACTTGAAAAGCAGGAGAATGTTCTCTATGAATGATACCTTGGAGAGAGGGTGAGGGATCCCTTGAAGACGGACCCTGCATAGAGGGAGAGGTGTCACGGGGCTGAGGAGACTGCCTGGTGATGCCCACAAACACTGGACTGTAAGCCTGAGGAGACTTTCGTAGCACTGGACCATCAGTTCCTACAGTCATGAAGTGAGGGTGGTAGCTGACTGGAGGAACTCCTCTCTGCATAATGAGCTGAGGGTCTGCAGGGTGCATCAGGTTATCGTAGGAAAGACTGCTGCTACCGTGGTTGGCGATCAAGCTGGGGTTAGCAATGATACCTGGAGGAGGATTGCATCCCAAACCATCAACGTGCATTGCAGGAAGCTGTGATTTGCTGCCATAGCGACCACTGTTTTTCAGTGTGAGAGAGCGAGAGTTAAGTGTGAGAGAGTTGTGCTGCAGGGGGCCGGGAACCATGCTGGTATGAAGAGGAGGTTGGAAGAGCATCCCGGGCTGGTGACTGCTCCTCACAGGGCTTTCTTTAGACTCAAGACAATGATTAGGACCTTTGTTGTTGTCTTGGTTATCTGATGTCTTCAACAACTGAGCAACATAAGAAAACACATTAATATAAGGTAAGGGTTTTATTAGAATCACTCTAAAATGGAACTGAGCTAAAGTTAAAATGAAAGTCACCTTCTCTGGTGGAATAGGTGATGATCCTCTGGATATGGCCTCTAGGACGGGCCGTAGCTGTGGAACAGTGGGAATGGATACGGGAATGATGGACTTGGTATGATGTCCCAACTCTGAAAAAGAGGAAAATATCAGAGTTACAACAGCACTCAGAGCACAAACCTCCACCAAGCACCAAAAATTCTCTTTGCCAGATATTTGTGGTTATGTCGATCATTGATCCTGATCATGATACCATGTTCATTCAGACTTTAAAGGCTTGTAAGATATTTCTATCCCTATTATAATAATACATTAGATCCAAATATATGGGCACCCCATTTTAAAAAAAATAATTGCAATGGAATGCACAATACAGATCTGATCTTGATGAAACTAGGTAACTAGGGTATTTGAGAAATAAACCCAACATAATTGAGTCAGATTACAAAAGATTGTCAATTACAAACCGAGATTTTTTAAATAAGCCAATGATGGGTTTTTTGGGGTTTTTTTTCTTGAAACTGATCCACAATCAGTGCGTATATTGACCGGGATCCCCTCCAAAATCCAATGGAATCTTTCATAAGGTAGGCTTTTATCTTTAGGTAGTGTTGTTTAAACTTTGAACAAGTACCTTTGACCTAATCCTGCTAACAAACAGAAAAATACAAAAACGCAGGTGAAAATAATACTTCTTTGGCCGAGGTAATAAATTCTAGAATGTGTTTGTAGACAATCAGATGTGAGTGAACCATCTCATCTGGCTTTTCTTGATGTGGAGGAATAACAGCTCGACTCTGCTTCCAACTTTTTAAACAGAGGAACACAGCCTCAGATTTGAGGTGCTATAATGTTTTCTAATTTTTTGTGAACCACAACACACTGGATTGACAGGCGTGTTAAAAATCAGTAGTACAAGAAACAATGCAGAAAGTACCACATTGGAGCCATATTAAGATAGCTATTGCCCCCTATTGAGAAGGAGGTGCATTTAATAAATGTACTGTAATCTGCTGATATTGGACTGTTTTACACTGTGAAACCTCTCATCATACATGTTTCAATTGCTTTCTTTACTCTTAAAGAGTAACTAAACCCAAAGGTTTTGGCCAAAGTGCGTCTAAGCAGAAAAGCAAAAAAATGCCTCGATTATGGGTGGGGCTCCTGGAGCAGTTATGCTGCGTTCACACCGGATGCGTCACGAAATGTCCGTACGTCTAGTTTACATACAAAGTCAATGGATAGATGCGTCCCAGATGCGATATCTTTCCAGTGCGGCGGTGCGGTCTGGTCTGCACGTCAAGTGCGTTGGCCATGCGAGCATTTTACGCATATCCGCACATTCGCAAGAGTTGAAAATATTGAACTCCTGCGACCGTTTCACATGATGAAAACCAATCATAGTCTTTGTTGATGATGACGTCAGGCCATCAACATGGACACCGGTCTGTTCACCCATTCAACCACGGAGTAGAAGCTGTGTGTGACCACCTGGAGCTGTATGACACAGCCTTTATAACCGGGACCGGTCTTGGAAGGATTAGGCATGGAGGAGAATCAGCGAGGAGGTGGTAGTAGCAGGTAAAAGTTCTCTCTGTCGTTTTCATCTTTGAAAGTCGGCACTGAGCAAGGATAGCATTAGCCGCTAATCACACCAGCTTTTTTCACTGGTGGTTTATGTTTATGAGAGGAGAAGATGCATTCGGTGTGAACGCAGCATAAAGATACACCGAGTCTATAGTATAAAATCTCCAAAGAACAATCTATGCTATGCTAACTACCTACTCAATACTCACTATACCTCTATTTATAATTATTCCAATCCAACCTACTCACCACAGATTGCAGAGTCCACAGGTGCTAGTTTTCATAGGAGGGGCTGGGCCAACAGTGACGTAAGAAGCCACCAAAATGTCACTAATAACCATTCTAAGCCAATAGCAAAATTTGACTGTAATAGCCAGGTTTCAACCCATAGAGCATTTTATGTGGGGGCGACCGTGGCTCAGGTGGTAGTGGGTCGTCTTCTGATCGAGAGGTTGGGGGTTCGATCCCAGTACCTGACTATGTGTCGAAGTGTCCTTGGGCAAGACACTGAACCCTAAGTTGCTCCCAGTGGTCGACTAGCGCCTTGCATGGCAGTCCTGTCCCACTGGTGTGTGAATGTGAGAGTGATTGGGTGAATGAGCTGATGTGTAAAGCGCTTTGAGACTGCTTCAGTGTGGTGATAAAGCGCTATATAAAATCAAGTCCAAGTCCATGTGTAAATAGGATGTGATTCTCTGAAATATAACGTTAATAACCTTTTTGTCACTACACCATGTGATCATGTGATCAATGTGTCATTCACAGTACCATCCAATGCAGCCACATGGCTTCTCAGCAGACCGTGATCAGGTTTCGGTGGCAGCGGAGGTGGAGTTTTTAACTGTTTGACGTTCGACGATTCGACGGCTCCACTAGAAAGCTGCTGCATTGAGACACACACAACAAAAATATACATGAGGCTTATACTGTATTTATCACTTATGGTTCGATATATAAACATCTCAACCTACTTTATCCCGACTTTGTATTCCATTGTCTCTGACTTTAATTTGCTTCTTTCTCTCAATCTCTAGTCGGAGGAAGGGAGGCTGAAGATGGATGACTGTTTTCTTGCAGGGCCTTGCTGTGTACCTGTGCAAAAATCAGTAAAAGCCAAGGTTAAAAGACTTCCTGCTAAGCTATAAGTATTGACTGTGAAGCAGTGCTCTTACTTTGGAGGGATGGGACTGCAAACCAGATATTCTAGGTTGTTACAACATCCTCTTGTAAAAGGATTTACTCCACCTTGAAACTTCCCAGTTACCTGCAGTGATAAAATGTATTATTTTATGTACAACTCTTGCATATTTAACACCACTACATTTCACAAGTTATTTTGTGGACATTAAACTGACCTGTTCATTGGTGGTACGTCCCCTGGATACCAGATAGAAATGGAATCCAGTAAGACCCAGGACAGGGATAAGAAACAGTCCTGATATACTGACCACTACCAAACTGGTAAAAATGATAAGGATGAACAGATGTATGACAAAATGCTTTTAGCACATTTTATGCACTGTTTATTCCTTTGTATAATGGCCCTGCAGTTTTGAGCGTCTCCCTGCCTATAAAAGTGTCATCATGCGGCTCCTGTAATAACAATTCGAGACAAAAATTGCATCTGTGATTCTCCTTCTTGCCATTAAGCCATGCTGCTACACTGATGGATCTTCATTTCTTTCCATAAGCGTCAACACCTCTTTTCCAAAGCTTCATTTAAAGGCTCATTAGGTTTATACCTTTGTATTTACGGCAGCTCTAATCTGGCTTCAGGCATTTCCGATACATGATGAAGTCAATAAACAATACTACATGCAAGTCCATTCCCATTTAGAAACACAAGGTTTGTAAGAAAACCTTGATCAAATGTTCTCAAACTGAGGTCCGAGGACCCCCAGGGGCCCTTCGGCTGTAGCTTGGGGGACCGTAGAATAATAATAGTAATAATACAATTTTTATTTATGTTGTATCATTACTAAAGTGTATTTGGGGACCAATGCATTAATAAAACAAACATATTGAACATGTACAGTAGATGGATACTGGACATGACGCACTTCCGTATCACTGTGAAGTGTGTAGGCTGTCTCAATGGCTATTAAGTGCAAAAAAAATAGTTAGAATATTTCATTAAACACAATTTATTTTATAAACAAGACAAGTACAGGTGCTCTTTATGTTCATATCTACAATAAAGATCTTAAATATATAAGTTGTATTGTTTGAAAGAACAAATCTTTCCTATAGCATTTAGGGCAGTGCTTTTCAAAGTGTGTGGCGCGCCCCCTGGTGGGGAAGAGAGATATGACAGGTGGGGCCCAACAAACTGGAGGACATTTTCAGTTTTATGCCAATTTTTTAAAATGCTATTCTTCATTGACAATAAAGATTATTAACACTACAAAACACCTACACATGAAGGAAGTAATGATGAGAAGCCTAAAAATGTAGTAGAAATTAAAAAAGCTATAAATTATTAGACCGCATTAGATATGCAAACTAACTAAAGTGCGAAAATAGGGATTTACGTCGGCATCTGAAGTGGAGCAGAACAATAAACAAGTAAACTTTCAATAGCTGACTTAAAAAAATTATTTTCTTTTTTGTTTTCTTAAGTTTTTTGGCACAGATTGCAAACAATTATCCATTATTTCCTGTATTTTTGACTGCAATTTTATGTGTTTTTTATGCAGGTGATTTGTTTGATTTGGTTTTTGTTTTATTATGATAAATGACATTACTTATTTCCTGTTTGATCAATACATTTGTAAATGTGTTATTTGTCAGGATTATTTCAGGGGGCAATGGGCGCAGGTGGGGCTTGAAAGTTCACCTTCTTTCAAAGTGAGGGATACCCCAAAAAGTTTGAGAACCACTAATTGACATGAGGATTATGAGGGGATCCTTGAAATATTTTCTCTTCCGTAAGGAATCCCTTGACCTAAATGATAAGATTCTTACAGATTAACAGGCATCATATTCACTTGATAACATCGTGATGTCACCTGGCTTTACTTTTAGCCATATTAGCGTCGTTGTGGGTGTTTTGTTGAAGGATACGTGACGGTGCAGTGCAACGCCCATAAATCATCCATGTGGTGCAAGATGTAGATGAGGCCAAAGGTGAAGACGCCAATCATGTGAACAGTCAGTGACAACAGAAAAAGAAAGAAGTAGCGATAGTTTCGCCTCCCGATGCAGTTGTTCACCCAAGGGCAGTGATGGTCAAAATCCTGCAACGAGATCGTTGGAAAACAGTTAAGTTTAAATAAAAAACAAACAAATGTACATCAAATCTCATCTGTTGTGCGGCACTGAAAATCTAGACATTTTTGGTAGCTTCTTAAAAAGACATTGTTTTTTCTTTCTTTTTTGAAACACTCTTAGTTTAATACAGGCAGCCTGAATCCCTTTTTCAAATTGCATTTCCATGGAGACCACAAAGGATCTGAGAAAAGGATTAACCTGATTAATGAGATCCCTGTTCCCTCCATCTCCCTCTGTCCATCCCTCATTCTGCAGAAATCCCTTCGCTGACTTCATCCACACACAGGCTGTTATGCTCACTCATGCTCCTCATTTTCTCCCCTAATCTGCTCTTCATGACCATAACTCCCCCATGAAATGTTCTTTCAACTGTATAGATGTTCATACAAGACCCTGGACACTTTCTTTTTTTAATCTTTCAGTCGGTCAGTGCACTCACCTCCACACAGCGATCACAGACGCTGCAGTGGGAGCATCGTGGAGGTCTGTAGAAGTGACACGACGCGCACCACTTCATCCGCACCTGCACACCCTTCACTTCCACGTTCTTGTAGAGGGGAGCGCGGAACTCATCGTCCTTGTCTTCATCTTCGCTGGCTGAAAATATGTGAAACTGCTATATAATACCGCCTACTGCTGATCTCCTGTGTTGTACACATAGCATTCTTTGTGTTACTACTCACCCATTGGGAGAACACCAGCATCCATAAAGGTTGCCATGGTGAAGTTGGCCAGCACAAAGAGGAAGATGATGGCACTGCATGGTGGCACGGCAGGGCAGATGGTCACGGCCAGCCACGGACATCTGAATACACAGTTCAAAAGTGTTTTAAAACAATTTGAAAAGTGTCTTTAAAGAAACACACAAGCATCCATCTCTTAAAGCAGGGGTCTCAAACTCATTTTAGTTCAGGGGCCAAATACAAAGTAGTTTTATCTTAAGTGGGCCACAGATTTTAGGCGGGAAAACCAACATTAATGTCCCAAGTTTGCACTTAAACTTATATATGTCACAGGAAGTATGTAAGGCGTTAACAATAACCCTGCAATAAGTGACAGATATCAGTCCCTGTAGGTTTTTCCTCTTAAATTTCATTGATTTAATGACAATTTTTTTATTTAATTTGGGGGAATTATGTCAAATAATTTCAAGAAAATTAAGTTATCTGAACAATTTGTGATTGCACATTAATTCATGTTTATTTCCGTTTCTTTTTACTTTCTCCTATGGGCCAAATTGGATGGTCTAAAGGGCCAGATTTGGCCCCCGGGCCTTGAGTTTGATACATGTGCCTGAAAGTTTGAGGCAACATAACACAAGATACTCTGTTTTTCAGATGTTCTTACTTCATCAAAACAGTTAAGGCATGTACAGGTGGGTGAGGATTAAAAACGGTTTAAGTGATGGGGTCTTTGGTGGTACAACCCTTCTTTTACATCCCACAGTCAAAAGAAGTGGAGTCAAGATGCTGGAGGTAAAAATGCTGATAGACAATAATGGGCTTGCGTTAATGATACAATATTATTGGAAAGGAAAAAAGACCCCAAAAATTGCAGTTGGAAAAAAACATGGTTTTATTTGACTTTAACTCTGGACAAATTGACATACTTAATCTGCGTATGACCTTTTCAACTAAATAGGAATAAAAAATGAATAAAAACAAAACATTAACAAAAGAAATAAATAATAAACAAACCATTTTTAATCTGGAACCCCAAAAAAATACCATGTGCTACATTTTTAATGTCACGATGTCATAGACATGCTTCAAAAATATTCTTATTGTAAAGTGATAAAAAACTATAATAATTCAGACAGGTTTAGGTACATTGTACTTGAACATATATTGTTTTACGTGGGTGTTTGCATTTCTGGGTACTGATTTGTTTTCTAAATGGATGATATTATTTATGTGTGAGAAATCAAATGGGATTACAAGTGAAGAGCAGTTATGGAGAGAAAAGGATTCATTAAATCATATCATCAGTTTGATCTGTACACGTCATAAAGTGAGAGATTGTATAGGCAGATCAAAGTAAAATAAATCAGATTGAACATTGCAGAAGAGTATAAATACGTGAAGGAATAAATTCTAACACAAGTTGAATTACGAATACAATCCTAAATTCATCTCAGTCCCATCTACCAAACCCCTGAGCTGGTTTTTAGTTTTAGTTGGTGGGGGATGGGTTTCCCACTCCCCCCCCAAAGGAGCGCCTGCTGATGCTGTGCCAGCTGCAAACAGAGTAATCCCTGGATTATAAACTCTGGATTACGGACCATTTCTGCCAGTTCGGTGCATTGTAGGTTCCTCCCATTAAATGCAAAAAAGTGATTCTGCATTCAAAAGCATACATTACTATAGCATGTTATACTGTATGTCATGGAAAATCCTACTTGTTTAAGGTAGTCAATGATCAGGGATGAACTCCTGCCTGCTTCGGGGGCTTTATGTTTCCAAGGCTGCTACAATCTTTATCTGATAAGGACTTTCAAACAAGAAGGAAAAAAAAGAATATGATTTGTCTTTCACTTTTTAAATAATTCAAGAAAATAAAATAAAATATGGCAAAACTCTTCTGGAGTAGAGTGTAATCATCATTGTGTGTCAAAGTTCTTACTAGATGTGCTCATGTTGGACATGTTCTTATATTGTCATAATATCCCCATTTATATAAAGACAGATAACACAAGCTTGTATATCAAACTTTGTTCTCCCCATATAACACAAGAAGTGGAAAACGGGAATCTTTAATTATGATAATTTTCTTTTTTATCTATTTAAATATCTAATAAAATAAAATAATAACAACCTGACTCTTTAAAATGTAATTACATTTTGAATATCCACAATTTCTCGCAATTTATTGATTTCACAAAGAGAACTCAAAATGTCTCTGAACTTAAAAAGAAAACGTAATTTTTTTTTTTAATTTAGAGAGGGCTGGTGATCGTCACAACTATATGCAATAAAAATAATTGTATTTATTTAATTGCAATGATAAAACATGCATAGCTGTCGTGAAAAGATTGACCTTCTACAGCAAATTTTTCATTTTAATCCAAACCTACAGTGATGTAATGAGGAGAAAAAAAACTGTGACGCTTGAGTTCACTTTGTGAATCTGAAATGACTTTTGTACCAGATTACATTATGGACGTTGTGAAGAATGGTCCTCCATCATTGGTCTGAGACCATCTGGACTGCAGGGAGAGACAGTTCATTACGCCGCTGCAGGACAAGCCGCACCTAATAAAGCAGAGCCGGGCAGAGCTCTATTAAATCACACAGAACAGTATAAGCTGCTCTGCAATCTGCACACTGGCCTCATCTCTGCACTGGGTCAGTGGCACAGCCAGTCCGGCCCCTGGGCCCCGACTGTTGCAGCAGCAGCAGGGCCTCCTTTAGTCAAATACTGTTACAGTTACATAAATGACATCACTGACGGGTAATCTGTCTGATTTCAAGAGAAGGAATCATCACAGAATACACGTTCCACAAACAAACACATGAAAAAAAATACCTTAACTAAAGCTAAATTCTGATTTACAGATATGGGTTTTGTTTCGTTTACCAAAGTTCTCCCATCTTTGTTTCATTTTTATATTGCTAAAGCAATATCTTAACCTCAAAATAATAGAGAGAATAAGTGAATAGATGCACCCAAAATGAAATTTGTATCAGTTTTTATACGATTTGACGGGGTTTGCCAGCCACCTTATTCAAGGGTCTGCTACTTCCTGAATTTAAGTACAAACTTCCTGTGTAATTACCTCATAAATACTGTACATAAAATGCTTAATTAAATACAAATGTTTTATACAGAGGCATTCATTCACCATCTATTCACACGCTTATTCACGCCCACAGGCAATTTTGCAATATAAAGACTCCAAATAACCTCCAGCTGTTTTTGGCCAATGAGATGAATCCATTAAAGCAAGGGTGTCAAATTCATTTCAGTTCAGGGGCCAAACACGGAGCAGTATAAATCTCAAGTGGGCTGCAGAATTTGGCGGGAAAATGAGTAATTTCATTAACATTGAGCCCTAGTTTACGCTCCAATGTAAACATAAAATATGAATATAAATTATTTTAGATTAAAAAAAATTACATACGTGTAGAGCAGTAGTGTGAAACTCATTTTAGTTTTAGGGGCCAAATACAGAGCAGTTTAACAGATTTTATGCGGGAAAACAAGTGATTTCAACATTATTGTGACATGTTTATAGTTTTACGTATACATAGAATACAAAATATGTAAGAAACTGACAATATCCAAGCAGTAAGTGATAGATAGCAGTCCCAGCAAGGACTTCACTTTAAATCTCCAAGATTTTGAGGCAAGTTTCTATTTAATTAAGGGAAATATTATGGAATCATTTGAGGAAAATTGAGAATTTGGAATTTTTTCTGACTTCCATCATGTGATACAAGCAATGGGGAAACTGTGAGCCTCTGCAAATATTGTTAAGTTTCATTTACATAATGATTCATGTTTTCTCTGTCATTTTTATTTTCTCCCGCGGGCCGAATTAGATGCTCCAAAGGGCCGAATTTGGTCCCCGGGCCTGGAGTTTGACACATAAGGCATTAGGAGCGCATGCATACTAGAAAGGTTCTAGATCTTCAACTGCCAGGTATTGAACTCATCACTTTGGCTGAGGACTGTTCTGCCATTAACCCTCCGATTATCCTCAAATTTCACAAACACATTTTACCCTTGGGGTCAATCTGACCCCAGGAAATATTGACCTCTAGAAAATTTATTTTCAGAGAATTGTTAACCACGATTTTATGTCAGGCACAGTGTTTATTTGTTCAATACATAAATAACCCCTTGATAATGAAACATGGACTTTAACGCCACCATAAGGCCAGACTTTTAAATTAAAATTAGTTTATCTTGAATGGTTTTCATCCAATTCTTCTCAAATTTACTGACATTAATGACCACAAGAGAATGAACCTCATGTATCGACTCAAAAGTATCGACTCTGCACCTGCAGGTGTGGGGATGTAAGGTCACACATGGGTCACACACACACCGACGGACCACTTTTACACAGCTAACAGAGCTTGGGGTCAAATTGACCCCAGAGGAACACCAATGCGTGAAATATTTGTACATGTAAACCCATGTAAAAGACATGTAAACCCATGTAAATTTGCGATGGTAAAACAGGGGACGGGACCCGGATAAGCAAACTGCTTCTCTCGTCTCCTTTTTCGGCATGTACAAAAAAGAAAAAAAAATGTAAAAAAAAAAAAAAAAAGTGAATGTAACCATGTCGGAAATAAACTGAATAAATAAAAAAATAAATTAAAAAAATTAAAAAAATTCTTCAGCACATCGAGAAAATATCATCGTAATCATTTTATGCCTAATCAATTGTACCCACCAAAATAGGAAAAGTCATGAAATATAAAACAAAGAAAAAAGAAAAGTCAACTATTATTTTTTTAATGATAAACATTGAATGGGGTCAAATTGACCAAGATTAGGGTTAAACAAACAACTCCACACGTGCAATCACTGCACATACATAACACAAACTTCCTCTATCAGCTTTTCACAACAAAAGCAACAGATATAGACAATAGAATTGTTATCAATAGATCAATAGGTCTCAGTGTGAGGAGCTACTGGCTTGTCTTGTGGAAAGATTAAAAATGTAACTTTGTGTCTTTAAAGACAACAAAATTCTCAAGAATACGTTTTAAAAGAAGTGCGTTTCCAGTGCTGCTGCACAAAGTTTCCTCTCAAAGATATAATAACGGTTACAAAAGTGTTTTTTTTCCTCTGGGTCTTTGTAGACAGTTTGGATGACCTGCCCGAGTTTAACGGTGCAGCAAACCTTAAAAGCACAAACCCAAACACAAGTTCACCGTCAGAGAAACGAACGGCGGAAAACACCAGCCGAGGACTTCAATCAGCAAAAGAAAAACTCAGGAACTTTATTTCACACAAAGGATTTGTAAAGTAGAGCTGCAAATGCAGATGATTGCATGACCAACATTATCAGCAGCTTCATTTTTTTTAAAATGTAGATTTAATGCTACTTTTGCATTATGTCAACCTTTGGTGCTGATTTCTGATCAATTCTCTTTTAGGGCATGACAACTATGACATTTTATTAGTATCAGTTAATATGGAAAAGTTAGGATGTATTTTTAAAGCATAAAAAAAAACCTATGATGTCATATATTATTTAAATAAAATCTGAGATGTTATTTGAATGAAAAATGCTAAAACAAAAATAATTTGGTGGTTATCTCTTAATGTTGCCAGCAACAATTCCTATCGTGTCTATTGACACACACACAAAAACAAATAAATAAAAAATACAAAATTTTGAAAAAATGCAGAATTCACTCTCAAACAAATGTCAAAGATTGAAATAACCGCTCGCAAGATTGTTTTTGACTCACAAACAATGGTTTTGTTGACAATGGTCATGTGACTTGAACTTTGAAAAAGTGTCATGCATTGCATTGTGGGACTGGGAAACTCGTGAAAAATGTAAAGATGGCAGCAAAGTAGAAAAAGATTCATGGCAGATTCGGCAAGAAAGAGACATGAGGATCCTCCTTTTTGGTGACTGGTTAGACTGTGGCCTTAAAAGTTACATTTCTGATATTACACAAGTGTTTTTGCTTCATTCTTAACAAGATTTCTTGTGTTTCTTCACCAGAAAAGGAAGCTCGTTTTGGTTTGTTCATCGTGTTTCCCAATGATATGACGATTGATTTTCTGCCATATTCGGGTGTTTCCACGTAAAGCCACAAAATCAACATCCGCCATTGTTTTGGCACAACTTTCAATCCATTAAAACACCAATAAATGAGTTGGGGAGTCACTTTGGTGGTGCTTTTGGGGGCACACATCAATGATAGAGGACAATTCTGAATTAAATAAAGGCATAAGTTTAAAATAAAAGTTGGCGAAGTGAAAAGTATACAATTAACTCTTCTTGTATCTTATGTTATATGTTGTTGAATAATGAAAAACGTGCTTTACAAAAATAAGCCCCTTATTGTCGCCACCTATTGGTAGAGATATTATTTTTGCTAGCTGGTACTGAACACCGCTCAATAAAAAAAATCAACTCAAAGCTGCTACTCACAATTAATTATTTTATTAGATATAGTTTATACCCCATTGATCGATTAGTTGAACATTCCTAACTCCAAAAAGAAAGGAAAAAGGTTGAAATTGCTGCTCAAAAGTTTGTTTTCATCTCCACCGTAATCACTACGTCAGTTGACAGTTTCGTGCATTGCATTGTGGGATATGGAGTCCTGTAAACTGATGTATAGATGTGTTTTTGCTTCATTCTTACTGTGATTTCTTGTTTTTCTTCGCTAGACAAGTTTGTTGTAGTTGGTTCCCAGTATTCTCCGTGATATCAGAGTCTCAGAGACTCCACATCCCACAATGCAAT
This sequence comes from Gouania willdenowi, assembly GCF_900634775.1. Lineage (NCBI taxonomy): Eukaryota > Metazoa > Chordata > Actinopteri > Blenniiformes > Gobiesocidae > Gouania > Gouania willdenowi. Next base: position 22,336,710 of record NC_041055.1, read on the forward strand.
GCACAAAAAAGCAAACAAAAATGACTTTTTAGGGTGGAAATTTGTGGATTTATCTGATAAAAAAAGATCATGGATAGCATCTTTAAATATTTCACCCATGACCATCTGAAAACCAGTTTGTGACCTTTTTATTGGTCCTGACCCATGTGCTGAGAAGCTGCACTCAGACTATTTTAAGCCAGATGAGACATTCCTTGTTGTTCTTAATCATTTTTAAGCATCCTGCAGGCTTTGCAGCTTTGGCATTTCTCAATTAAGCAGTCTCGTCCCAATCTGCCCTATATCAGCAGAGCATTGCTTTTCCTGTCTCTCACTATGAGTGGGCGGAGTTTATCAACCTTTACAACCTGACAACTTATCAGCTATACAGTCTAACACAAATATATAACAATTAAAGTGGCTTTAAAATCAAAACGTTTTACATACTGTATAACTAAAGACTCAAGCCTCACAAGACTAATGCATGCTTATTGAAAGAAATAACTTCATTTGCAACAAATGAGTGTGAACATAAAGACTCCAGTCAACACTTTCCCAGATGGGAGATCGCATGACAATGACTAGAGGATCCTAATCCCATACCCTCAATCTGGTGTCAGATTCCAGTAGAAACGGTGCACGCTGGTGACTATATAGGAGAAAGTAGGGCAGATATGGCTACAGATGTCAGGGGTTGCTGGATCACACTGACAGTCAGTGTGGCATTAGTGGAAATGGGAGGGGGTTGTCATAATGGAAACATGAGGAGTTTGAGTCAAGTGTGCTGTTTGTGTTTAGTTGATAAAAACTCGTAAATTCTCAAGGTAACATGTTTTTAAAACAGCATTCAATAACAGGTCAATCCAAACAATCAGTGGAATTGGATTGTGGAGATACTAATCAGGACTTTTCCTCTTCTCTTACATGCCAGCCGGCACCGGCTTTATTGTTGTCGCCTCACGCTCACCTGTCTATCTTTCACGAATGGGTCAAAAGAATTGTCTCCATCAGTATTTTTACATTAAAACATCACTTTTTCTTCTGTTGTCCAATGTGGACATGAAATCCATGCAATGTTCCTCATCCCTTAGTTTTTAAACACATGTTGAAAGTGTATGTATTTACCTGTGACACATTCATCTCCTATACCTGCGTATCATAATGGTAGAAGTCACAGGGCCCTGAAGTCATATTGACACACCCCCAAACTGATGTGTTAGACCTGAGATTCCCAAATTATGGCTCAGATTTGAAATTCTAGGAAGTTGGTCAGTCAAAATCAATGAGAAAACTTGATATGAAATACAATTAAACAGAGTTGTTGGGCTCTGATCATAAATATTATAGCTTATGTTGTAATAAACAATTATTTTAATTAAAATATAATCAGTAATGACTTGCAGTGCATTTTATCAGGAGTTGATACATGTGCAGTCAAATCAAAACTTAATCTGCATATTCTCTGTAATTCAATGTTTCACATATCTTAATTTCATAGTTCTTTTCTGTATTATTCTGTTTTATATTGTATTTCACTGTTTTTATTTTCAATTATTCTGTTTTTATTGTAAAGTGTCATTGGGTAGCCTCAAAGGCACTTTTAAAATAAAATGTATTATCATTATTATTAATTTTATTATTACGTTTGGTTCCTGTTTGTGTTAAGGTTAATCTGTAATAGAGATGCAGACGGCAAATGCAACATGCACATTAGGGCATCAAACTCACAACCGTCAAGCTGTGAGAGAGCAAAGCTCACCACTTCCTCAATAGTTTTAGTGGATCTTCAGTTGCTTTTTTTTTAAAAAAAAAAAAAAAAAAACTTTTTAAAAATTTCAATATAAGCCTACTAAACATTTGAGTAAAAATATGGGGCGCCAATTGGGAAGTTGTGCATGCTAAAATAAACAGCAACTTTTTGCACCATTTAGCAACAAACCATGTATATGACCATGTATGGACCAGATTTAGAGCAATATCTGTGAAATGTTTTTCTCCTAAAAAAATAATGTCAATGTTAAATTTAAATCTAAATGTTAAATCTAAAGGTTAAAACTAAATATAAATATAAATGTTAAATCTAAAAATAAATGTTACATATGAATCTTAAAGGTAAATATTAAATCTCAATCTAATTGTTAAATCTAAATCTAAATGTTAAATATAAATATCACGGGTGAAACTAATATTTAGCCAATATGCAAATTCTGTTGGTACTTCCGGTGAATTTGCATATTAGCAAAATATTTAGTTGCACCTGTGACGTTTAGATTTAGATTTAACATTTAGATTTAATATTTAACATTTAAACGTTGAAAATAGTTTAAAAAGCTGTTTATTTTAGCATGCGTAACTTCACAATCAGCACCCCATATAAAAATCCCCATTCCTCATGTGAATGAATGAATGAATAGTATAGTTTTATCCATGTTTGCTCGTACTTACGTGAACACAAAGTACAGAGAGGTGGAGCCCACCAGCAGGCAGGCGGCCGTGCACACCGGGATGAAGGCGCTGGGCTTCAGCGTGTCCGAGCCTCCGGGCATCCTGTCTGCTCCACACTCATCACAGTCAGCCTCAGACCAGCCGGGACGCACACATTACAGGTGGAGCCAGTCCGTTCAGCTCTTTACCGACTAATCCCACTGTCATAGCGGGAGGAGAGGACCCGGGACGACCGTCCGTCCGTCCGTCTCAGCTGCTCCAGATGCTGCTGCTGGTGCTGGTGTCCCAGAGGTGGAGCTCTCCCTCAGGGCGGCGCACTGCTCCACCTCACACCCGAGACCACCACCTGCTCTGAGTCCATAACGAGTCCGACCACCTATTCATTCATTAATGTAAAAATTTACGTATTTATTTACATTGGCATATGATTTTATATATAAAATTTATTTAATATTCCAAAAAATGTTGACATTGCTCACAATCTTAAACACATTTGAAACACGCTGTTGAACCTACAGTATATTACTGTATATATAAGTTCCCCCTTGTCCAGCTACAACATTTTTGCTCAGAATACTATGAAAAAGCAACAACAATAGAACATAATGATTGGATGAATGAGTGTTAACACACATTTTTAAAGAATCTATCTTTGTAAATAAGTGGAACTAAACACCCTCTGATTAACAGGAACAAGCAGGTCTGAAAATGGATGGATGGAACTGAACAGTATCATCCCCTTCCTCATGTGGAAATACACATACTAAAATCTGCATAGTTTTCATGTTTTGTTAATTTTCCACTCTCTCCTTCTCAAGTACCCCCTGTAGTGTCATTGCGTATCCCCATTTGAGAAACACTAATATAGGCCACTACAATATGACAAACGATAAGCCTTTTCATTTCAAGACACTTTTTAATCTTTTAGTTCCTGGACTTGAGTTGGTTTCCAGTGGTCACAAGGGGTGGCCAACACTTCATCAGGGGTCTTCATTATATTATTGATGTTGTTTGATTACCAGCGTTTATTTACATTTGTGTGTTTGCAAGATTACATCAAAAGTCCTTAACTGATATGGACAAAATTTAAACCACAAATGAACCTTAGGCCATGGAACATCCCATTAAAATTGTAGGGAATCCCGATCAATATACTGATTCTGGATCAATTTGAAGAAAAAAAAAAAATCCTCATTTCTTATGGTGAATTTTGAAAAATTCACATATTGGTTGGTATTTGGCGGATACGAAATTTTACTCGCTCATTATCCCACTGTGGTTTACATTCAATCACGAATCTTCAAAAATAAAAGGGGGTGCCCAATGACTGTACATTTGGAGATACTCTATTGTTAGTAATAGGGATAAAAGCCTTTTAAGTGTGAAGGATCATGGTACCATGATCAGGGTCACTGATCCAGATGACTTTGTGCTCTTGTGACTTTTTCTGGTATATATGCAAAGTTAATCTAAGCAATTTCCTGACAATGGCCTCCAGTATAAGTTTACGCTAAGTGGATAACCACTTTGAAATTTTTATTTCAGAACGATGTCCTGTTATCACACAAACTGACATTTAATGGGAATTCATTATCTATTGGTAGAGTATTAAACTAAAATGATGTGGGTGAGAAATACTTAAAACAAAAATTGACACCAATTGATGTATTTCATTTGCTGTGACATAAGGCAGCTGTTTACAACCACATTGGAATTTTCTTTTATTTAAAATTATGGAAATGTAAAAAAAAAAAAGAAATAAGAAAAAACATCTTCATTGAGGGAAAGCAAATCTACATTGAGACATACTGACTTGAATTTTCTCGGGGCAAAAAAAATTAAAACCTAATTACATTTGCGGATGCTCGGCTAATTAGAAGCCTGTGGCGTTGCTGCTTTGTCAGTCAGAAGCCCTGAGAGATGCCTGAATGAAACCAAATTACATGAAGTGTGGCTTTGTCAACCCAGAGCAATTTGCTGCCTCATTTTCTCAGCCTTCTGCATTTGGCAAAAAAAATGACCGTCCAATATGCATCTGCTATGCAACCTTTATTTTGTTGTTCATAAAGTTCAGCAATTGTTTTCTCTCATTTATCAAAACCACAACATTCTAAAAAAAAAATCATTCTCCATCCAAAATCAATTACTAAGGCAGTCCTCCACACAAAGGCTGAAAACTCACCAAAAGTATTTAATGTAATTGAGTTACATAAAATGCTGACAACTGTGTATTTGTTGAAAAATCAATGGCAACAGCAAACCTATGGCCATATTATGTACATAAATACAAAACACAATGCGAGACAAGAAAATAACACACACAACACTAACTGGACTTTATCTGGATTCAATCTGATCACCAATTTTTTCTCAAAATGTACCCTAAAAAAATGTTACTTCGCTTTAGCAAAATTTTGCGGTTTACAAAATGTTTCAATAAGTTATAAAACACCTTTTTGTTCATCTGCAAAACCTGTTATTATCCACAACTACAGACTGAAGAGTTACGGTGAGATATCGTCACTGTTTGTCTGACGAGCTGTTGATTCTTCATCAGTGAAGAATCTCCAGCTTCGCCTGTAGTGACTTGAAGTTGCAGATGGTTTGCTGTAGGGCTGAGTTGGGGCTCAGAGACTGGAGCTCCACCAGATAACCACAGATATTATCGAGGCACACGTTGGTAAACCTTCGCCTGAAACACAAGAAACAGACTCCATGACAGAACTGTTCTTGATCAGCAATGATGAGCAGCGTTTGACTAAAAGGTCAATGATGGATTTAATCAGTGCTATGAATCTACTTGAAACCTAAAGTTGAGATAATGGTCTGGCAAAGGACTTAGTTTTAATCTTCCAGCCACATTTGATTCAATTTGCTCAGGTTTGTGAATTAACCGTCATGTATGCAGGTAATAGGTGTGGTCATTTTGTCAAGATTACAGCCAGTGAGAAAAAACCAAACAAAATAAACTATACTGTGTCCTTGAAACAAGTGACCTAGAGTTCAGTGTTTGGTGACTTTTATTGGTGAAAAGTCTCAAGATTGTTTTGTAAATCATGGCACTCATAACAAAAGGGCCTAAGTCAATTTTTGGCCATTTTGAGATTTCATGCCTACCTTACAGTATATATTATTACATATTTCTTTTTAAATCTTAAATTTGATAAATATTTAATAATAATAATAAATGGAGAAAAAAAATAATGAATACGAATAATTTAAAAAAAAAACTCTTAAAACAAAAGCAAATTTTATTCAAATAGACAAGTTAGGCAAAACATATAAAAATGGTCAAAAGAATGATATACAGACTTTTGTTAAGAGGGCAACAATTACTTAATCAAATTGTAAAAAAAAAACAATGTGGATACTAAATAAAATGCTAAATCAGAGTTCCCTTTAAGTTTCTAACAACTGTGCCACTATACTTAAGTTCATAGTCGACAACATAGAGTGATGCTGAGCAATGTTCCAATTGATATTCTCAACTTAATTTATTTTCTTACAATTTCACAATAAAGCAGCAAAAAGAAAAAATAGTTATCTTCTTTAGTGTGTTTGCACTAGTTTCTTGAAAAATGTTTCCCTTCGCTCAATTTAATGTTAAAAAATGTCCTCTTAACTTGAGATAAAGCTTATCTATCCCAGCTGCTGCTGGAGAAAGACACTCACCTGTCATATGTTGGTACTCTGCTTGGATCCTTAACGTATCCCGAGAGAAGGACGTGAATACACTCGACCAAATGAAGAGGCTTCTTCAGTCGCTGCCAGCAAGGATCCTACAAAAAAAAAAAAAAAAAATACATTTTTATGATACAGTCACGTTTTCCTCTACAAAGACTGAAAAACAAACATTAAACACACGTACCCTTGTTTTGAAGAGTTGGTCATAGACCTCCAGCAGGCGTGGCAGCTGCACACCGATCTCCTGCATGGTGGACGTCACAAATCCAACATCCCAGTGAAGTCGACAGACCTCCTGCTCAAGGAACTTCACCAGGAACTCTGCAATCACATGACCAGGGTTGGGTCAATCATAACTGATTATTAACTACAATTATGGCATAATCATAATTTAAAATGTATTAGTTTGGAAGCCTAACAAGGTAACCAATAGATAGGAAACAAATATGATTTCGCTGATTTAGGACCCGTTATCATAAGAGATGCTAACACAAGTAGAAGGTGAAGTTTTATTAGGTAATTTACTTCAGGCTCAGTAATTGTGATCAATTGATTTTGAACTTTAGTAAATGAGAATGAAATTGTAAATGACTGAGGATAAAAAAAAAATTAGTGAAATTTAATTGTAATTAGAAAAAACGCTGGTCATTGTAATTGTAACTGAACATGGGTAAATTAAAATTTAATTGTAACTGAAAATCCTAATTGACCTCAACCCTGCACATGACCCAACAATGTTGACTGGGGACTATAGACAAGGTTTACATATCCTGGTTGATGAAAGAACAATTCAAATAATCCCAAACAAGAGCTAATTTAAAATAATATAATAAAGTAGTTAGAAAGGTGAAAACTGAACCTAATTACCAAGTGGGAAGTATCTCGGTGTTCCAGCGTAAATCTTCCCCAGTGACACAAGTTTCAGGTTCAGGGACCTCATCCTGTCTATTGGACTCATGGTCACAGAGTCTCCCAGTTCTGCAAACACACACGCACTGGTTTAAGACCATCAAAACTGATTGAAAAAAAAGGCCAGACTCCAGTTGGTCTTGATAAACTCCACGTGCCTTTCTCCAGGATCTCTTGCCACAGTGAGTGCACCAGGATGGGGTCTGAGTGTCCAGCACAGTGAATGATCGCCAACTTGCACTCAGACAATTTGAAATGATCAGCAAACTCTCCATAGAGCTGTGAAAACACACACACACACAAAGGAACATATTAACACACAACATTCACAGTCAAGGCAAGGCAAATTTATTTGTATAGCGCATTTCATACACAAGGCAACTCAATGTGCTTTACATGATCAAAAAGACTGCAGAAAACATTCAACAGCTTAAAATCTATAAGAAAATTAAAGACGGCAAAAAGAAAACATTTAAACTAATTTAAAATCATCAGCAAACACATTACATCAACAACATGACCAACAATCTCCCTCTCAATCATACACAGTAGAGAAAAAAAGTGCCTTCAACTTTTATTTAAAAATGTTCACATGTGATGCTGACTTTAGCTCTGCTGGCAGTTTGTTCCACCTCTTTGCAGCACAACAACTAAATGCAGCATCACCATGTTTACTGTGAGCTCTGGTCTCCACTATCTGACCTGTGTCCATAGATCTGAGAGACCTGCTGGGTTCATACTTGACTAACATCTCACTGATGTATTCTGGACCAAACCCATTCAGATTTATACACCAGCAGCAGAACTTTAAAGTCTATTCTGAGGCTGACTGGGAGCCAGTGTAAAGACTTTAAAACGAGAGTTACATATGTAACTACGGTTCTATGAATCCTGGATGACCGCCAGAGGCAGTGCTTAAAGCACTGGATGTTCCATCTCGCGCAGATGAAATAGAACTGGAGTAATGTGTTCTGATCTCTTTGTTCTGGTTAAGACCCGAGCTGTAGCGTTCTGAACCAGCTGTAGCTGTTTGACGCTCTTTTGGGGGATTCCTGTCAGAAGACCATTACAATAGTCCAGTCTGCTGGAGATAAAAGCATGAACAAGTTTCTCCTGATCTTTCTGAGTCATTAAACCTTTCACTCTGGAGATGTTCTTTAGGTGGTAGAAGGCTGTTTTTGTGAATGTCAGATTTGAGTCAATCAGAGCACCAAGGTTTTTGACTTGGTGCTCTTGACTCTAGCTCTGATAATAGACCTTACAATTCTGTACAATTTGTCCAAGAGGAAGCATATAAAGGCTAAACAGAAGGGGTCCAAGAACAGAACCCTGAGGAACCCCACAGGACATTGGTAATCTGTCAGATTCAAAGTTTTCAATGCTTACAAAATAACTTTGTTCCTCCGAGAAGGACTTAAACCATTGCATTACTTTTCCATTTAGTCCAACCCATGTTTGCCATTTGTGCAACAAAATTGTATGGTCTACAGTGTCAAATGCAGCACTTAGATCTAATAGAATGAGAACAGATACTTTTCCTGAATCAGTGTTCAACCATATCTCATTGATCACTTGGATAAGAGCAATTTCTATGCTGTGATGAGAATGAAAACCTCATTGAAACATAAAATATTTTGTTGAATGTTAAGAATTCACTCAGTTGGTTGAAGACCACCTTCTCAATGATCTTGTCTATGTATGGAAGATTGCTGATTGGTCTATAGTTAGCCAGTATAGAGGCATCCAGTGTTCTCTTTTTTAACAGAGGTTTCACAGCAGCTACTTTCAGGGATTTTGGTACAGTGCCTGATTGGAATGAGCAGTTAATCAGTGACAATTGATTGTCATGGTTAAACTCTCTTTTTGACTACATTACCTTTGTGATGTCCATGAGCTCTGAGTTCAACTGAGAGATGACATTTTTTACAGTGGGATGATGGGAGTACTGTCTGATCAGCGTTTCCTGAATCTGCACTTGAATACGAACCAGCTGAAACAAACAGAAAGCACAAAACTCAGAAACTAAAGAGCTAATGTACTTCCTGTGGGTGATCACTGCTCACGTACCTCCATCCTCTCTTCCAGCTCATGAAGAAACTCCCCGTCTGATGCCTGAGCTGTGATGGAGGAGGAGCTCTTAGCCGACAGGATGGCTCGAGCAATGTACTCCAAACGTTGCTTCAGGGAGATCTCAGTGCTGGTGAAAAGATGACAAGAAAAGCCTTGAAACAAATATTAGAAATAAATGAGTAATTATTTCATTTCCTGTTGGTGTAGTATCTGAACCTGTGCATTTCAGCCAACCGGGCCAGTACGTGGGCTGCTTTGCCAAAGTTGCGATTCTTCTCGTAGTAGCGCCATAACAGGTCCATATTGTGGACCTGACTGTGATCCTGCTTGATCATGTGCATTAGATGCTCCTCTAAATATGGAGAATTCAACTGGAGGGGAAAATAAAACAGCTTTAAATGTTGGTCGACATGTTTACTCTACAGCAGTGGTTCCCAATCTTTTTTGTCCCCTGTACACCTTTCATATCATAAGTACTGTCTTCATCATTTCATTGGCTTTTTCATTAGTAGAACAGCAGGTACTCCTAAACCCCTAACTGTGTCTCCATCATTGGTTCCCTTAATCTACAAATTTAAACAATGGGTGTAGTTTATTTTATAAATACCATGCACTTTTATGTGATTACTTCAATAGTAAATAAATACAGCCTCCTATATAAAATTTAGCCAATTATAGTCTGCCATTGTCAGAAGTGTGATAAAATGGCTTCCACAGCATAAAATAATCCTGCTTCATTCAATTATAATAATATATAGTATTTTATTGAGCAACAGTACTGTTAGTTTGTGGTGAATTTGTAGAAAAAAAAAATAGCCTAAAAAAGAAATTAGCAATATTTCACAATTATTCTTCAATTAATTGTTAAATCTTTCCGAGGACCCCATGCAATGTGCTCCTATACCCCTAGGGGTACATGTACCCCTGTTTGAAAATCACTACTCTACACCACATGTTAAACTATGGAGAAGGTTTATGATAAGAAGGGGGTACACACAAAAAATGACAAAAAATGCAAAGGGGGTACATGAGACAAAAGAGATTGGGAACCACTGGTGTAAATTAAACTTAACAATATTTGCAGGGGCTCAAAGTTTTCCTGGTGCTTTTATCGCAGATTGCATTCATTTTTACTGTTAAACTGTTGAAAATTTAAGGATTTTGTACGAATTCTGAGATTTTTTCCTCAAATTATTACATAATATTTCCCTTAATTAAATAGAAATTGATCACAAAATCCAGGAAACTTAAAAGTTAAAATCCTGTTGGGACTGATATTTCTCAGTATCTTACATATTTCGTATTTTATGGAGAAGTGTAAACTAGGGCACAAAAACATTGACATTACTCGTTTTCCCGCATAAAATCTGTTCAACTGCTCTGTATTTGGCCCCTAAAACTAAAATGAGTTTCACATTACTGCTCTACACGTACAGTATATACATTTATTATCTAAAAGAACAGGAATTAAAATATGGAGCATTGCCAGGAAAAAGAACCTCGAGCAGCTTGTCCGTCAGATCCGCCTGAATCAGCCAGTTGTACAGAGCGATGTGGAACAGCTCATCCTGAGACCTCTGGGCCAGACCGAGCATCTGCTCAAACTATAGGGGAGCAACAGGCGTGCATTAGAAATACAGATCGCTGTGGAAAGAATTAAACAGCAACTAGCTACCCTCATGACTCACGTGGGCGGTGGCTTCTTCGTTGCTGAGCATGTTCGGGTCACAGGTCAGCACTGGAGGGCCCGGCTGCTTGGGGACACTGGGGGATTGAGGGGCAGCTTTGCTCTGGTTCACCAGCTCCTGCATGGTGTCGGTGATGCACTTATAGCACAGAAGTCTTAGGGTAATAAACAGAGGATGGAGCAGTGACTGATCTGAGCTTTCTAGTGTTGCTGAACAGCAGGGTTGGGGTCAATCATAATTGTAATTGCAATTATGATGTAATGATAAGTGTAATTGTAATTGAAAAAATGTGTTGCTGTTGTAATTGAGTTCATATAACTTACTTGTAATTGGCATGGAAATTCTATAAAACTGTAATTTACAAAATATTTAAACAAAAAACTGAGGAACCATGTTACAGTTCTATGTCTTACACACAGGCCTACATAGTTAGGAATTATTAAAATATGTTTACAAGTTTACCTGTCAATTCTCTTGAAGATCATTTTACCATTTAAAAAAATTAAATTGAGTGGTATACTGACACGGAAAAGGCTCAGAAGCCCACACCAAAAAAATGAATACCAATATTTTCATTGATTACGAAGCTTAAAAGGTAACCAAGAGATTAAAAACAAATTCGATGACAGATAACATAATTCATGTATTTTACAACTGATTAAAGACATGGGTCAAAACTGATCCATTATAAGAGATGCTAGCAGAAAGCTAAAACAAGAGAACATTTTTTTTATGAAGTTATTTATTAAACGCTCAGTAATTTTGATTTATTGAAGTTGAACTTTAGTAATTGAGAACATAACTACTAAAATACAATTTGTAATTTTAATTGGAAAACATGCTGGTCAAAGTAATTGTAATTGAGTTGTAATTGAACATGGGAAATTAAACACATAATTGTAATTTAAAAATGTAATTCAATTACGCATTTGAATATCCTTGTTCAATTACAACTTGATTACAATTATGGTGGCCACCATTTTTTGCAATAACAATAGTATTGTCCCACTGAAAGTGAAATAAAATTACATTTTCAATTACTAAAGTTCAGTTCCTTCCCTTTCCATGAAAATATTGATATTAATATTTTTGGTGTGATCGTCAGAGCCTTTTTCAGTCAGTATACCCCTCAATTTCAAATATTTTAAAAATGATAAAATGATCCTCGAGAGAACTGACAAGTGTGTGAAAAATTTAGGTTATTTACATAAGCCCGGTTCTATGAGTAATATGAGTGAGATGTCTCACTATGGGATGCACCCTCCATCTGCAGCCCTCAGAAGCAATTTCCCAATCTGCCGATCCTGATTGGCTGATGAATCGTGTCCGTCCGCCAGAACACTCCCACCTCCTATAAGAGGAGGAGGCGGACAGACTCTCAATTCAAAATAAGCACCTCTTCTCACTTGTTCGAGCAAGAAGGGTTGTCTGGTAAGACATCTCACTTATATTACTCATAGAACCAGGTTTATGTAAATAACCTAAAGTTCTATTTCATAATATTTGGTGAGATGACATGCTTATCGAAGGGAGGCCAGCCCGAAGGGCAGAATCTGTACACATCAGGACAGGAGAACCGCCTGTGCAACACAAGGGGCGGAAACATACAGCATGTAAAAGCGGACAAACTTGAGGGGCGAGGTCTAGTGCGCGCGCAGACCCTCAGGCGGCCGTAGATGCTGACTCTGGAAACACCATCCCTCAGATATCCTCCACTTGCAATCACAAAGAGATCTAGTGCAGGGGTGGCCAATCCTGGTCCTCAAGAGCCACTATCCAGCATGTTTTAGATGTTTCCCTCTTCCAACACACCTGATTGAAATGACCAGGATCGTTATCAGGCTTCTGCAGAGCTTGATGACGATGTTGTTCATTTGAATCAGGTGTGTTGGAAGAGGGAAACATCAAAAACAAGCTGGATAGTGGCTCTTGAGGATCAGGATTTGCCACCCCTGATCTAGTGGATCCCTTTACGATTGCACTCAGGGGTCATGCCCACAGTACCAGGCGCTCTGGGCGAGGGTGAAAAATCGGGCCACTACCCTACAACAGCAGTTCCCTGAGCAGCAGGAGCTGCCAGGGACAAGCACGCCGCAACTGGTAAATCTTCGCCAGCCAACGCATTGGCAGGCCAATGTGGAGCCACAAGGATCAGTGCATGCCCAAGCTCCCTCACCCTGGACAGGGTGGGGGGTATCTGAGCCAACGGGGGAAATGCGTAAAGTAATAGTTTACTAAATATCTGTAAGCCATAGAGCTGTAATATAGTTCCCCAGTTTTGCATTTGATTAAATTGTAAATGACAGTTTTTATAAAATTTTCATGCCAATTTCAAAGTGAATTATCTGAACTCAATTACTATTACAACATAAACATTTTTCCATTACAACTCTATAGTATAATTACATCCTAATTGTAATTAACTATGAAATATACGATTAAAATCATAATTGACCCCTGGTGAACAATGGTAATTCAGTCCTGTATTACCTCTCCTGAAAGGCCTGCTGTCCCACTTTGTCCTCCTCAGGCTCTCCGTTCTTATAGAAATGAGGTCCGAGTCTCTGTGGATCTTTCTTGTCTGCAGCTGTGAGGCATAACTCTAGCACTCCCTCAAAGAAACGAACTGGGATGTAAAAAATAAAATAAAATAAAAAAAGAGCCATTTCACATTGACTACCATGATCCTACCTTGTCTGTACTGGGAGCAGACCATTGGAAGGTCCGTGTGCTGGCTGATCTGCTGATAAAGCCGCAGAGACTCTCTTAATGTTCTCTCTTTATCTACTTTGTTCTGGGTCTGCTTTGAGCTCTGCAGCAACTCATTAGCCTGAATGGGAACAACAAGAAACACCAAATTATGGAGTCTGAATCAATGACCTTTTAACTCATTGGCTGCCAGTCATTTTCAGAACAGCAACCCCCAATTTTGACTAATTTTGAAGACCCACAGAATATTTTGTACAATGACTATGTAAAATCCGAAACCAGATTCTGAAAGAATACTCTCTACTTTCATTACTAGAAAAAGAATTGTTTGTAGCTTGTTTCATTCTTCTGTTATTAGCAGTTGAATAGGTAAGTTTCAGAAAAAATGCCACTTTCTGAGCAGAAAGCTGAGAAAACAGCCTTTTTCTGAAAAGTCGGTGACTTTGAGGCTAATTTCTCTTGTTTTAGTGACACCTCAATATTGATTTCCTTCTATAAAACACTGAGACTGGGCTTTTGATGGTAACATTGTCATTTTGCTATCTGGGTCAGAGTTGTATGGTTACTTTACCATTTTTGGCCTTCCTCCAAGTCTCCCCCCACGCAACTTCCTCCTACTCCCTAACATTACGAGTCTCGCTGTTTGGCTTGGATTGTTGATTGTCATCGCTCACAATCGCAACACTCTCGATAGTTGACTTAGGTCCACACATGCTCTGCTCGAGTGTGCGCTGAGCTTCACCATCAACTCTTGTAGGGCCATTTTCTGCCTCGCCAACTCCTTTCTTGTCCCCCTAAACTCTTTGATCACAGGTGATCTCTCATCCAAAGGTGCACTGCTGCCACCTACATGGCACCAGTTGGTCACTACATCACAGTACGAGGCGATATTCATGAGCGACCTCTGCCTGAGTGTGTCCTAGCACAGGGTGACTAAAGGTAGGAAGAATTTATATTTAAGATTTTACGACCTTTTTAATACCACCTTAAAGAAAAATCAGATCAAAGGGAAAATACATTATTTTACAATTAAAGGCATTGATGTCAGTTAATAATTACAATAGCGAAAAATGAAAATCAGTTGTTCAATAACATTCTGATTCTCCAAATTTGTTAATTAATGTGGAGAGGGAACAAAAATATCAACATTGTCCTAAATTACATTTATTGTAACAATTCTCACAACATTTAATATCAGTAGACAATAACTCAGAAATCAAAATTGACTGGAACCTGTGAAAAAAAAAAAAAAAAAAAAAGTGTTTTTTTTTTTTTTTAAAAAAACCTTTATTTAACCAGGAAAGTCTGATTGAGAATAATATTCTCTAATCAGATCCTTTACCATGTAATGCCATATGTGGAGCTTTGATCTAAAAGTCGGCCTTCAAAGAAAATGTAAACAAGTCAAACTGATTTTTGAAGGAAAAATTAAAATATCAACCAATAACAAAAAATAAATCCAGCAAAGAAGCCACTAAACCATACTACTTGCATATATGACTTGTCACTGACCAACCCGCATTAGCACTTAATTTATGTCCTGGCTAATGAAACCTTATATTTCTATTATGGGCCCACCTTAGATATAACAATGGGAACAAACTACATCTACATTTGAAATATTGTGAAAACACAAATTCTGGGGTGAGATAAAAGAGGTAGGAGAGAAAGTAAGGGAAAGAGAAAATGCCTGACTGGATATCAAGGCCTTTTCACAATCGATTAATCGGTGAATGAATTATTCGATTAATTGGATAAAAAAAAAAACACTTAATTTCTGCCTCTTTATTCGTCCCAATGTGAATGTAGTGGCAGCAGATAACTTTAAGGTCATCTTCATTGCCTACATGTGTCCATACACAATATCAGCAGTGAGAGACAATTTGCATTCTTCACTTCCTTTAAAGTCTCTTCATATTTTCTCTACATGAGCTTTGTAAAATGTAAAATGTGTCATTGAGGGAAGAATGTGACCTGGATTAAAGGTGAGGATGACTGTAGTTAAGCTTCATTTTCAACCATGGACACAGGCCTCATGTCAGTGATAAACATGTAGAGCAGGGGTGGCGAACTCCAGTCCTCGAGGGCCAGATTCCTGAGACTTTTAGATCTTAGATTTGCAGAAGCATGATAACGAGCCATTAATTTGATTCAGGTGTGTTGGAGCAGGGACATATCTAAAAGTGTCAGGAATCCGACCCTCGAGGACTGAACTACGCCACCCCTGATGTAGAGGATGTTCTCAGTCTATACAGCTTCTCTCTGTGGTTACATCATGTCTGTCATCATGAAGCCTTTTATTGTTTTCTGATAAAAAAAAAGAAAGATAGTATAGCATTAGTATGTATTAAGCACAATTTACAACAACTCAATAATTTACTTGTTTGATTTGCAGTATTAAGTTAAGGCAAGTTAGTAAGACACATACACACACACATACACTGACAAGGTACCTTAAAAAAAATTAATCAAATGTGAGTAGATGTGATAAGTTACTTTAACCCCTGTCACAAACGCCCTCAAACATTCGTGCGCACACACACTAGCGTCAGGCAAGCTACCAGAGAGGCTAAAGATACGTTTCGTCTCTTCCAAACACAACAAATGTAGGATGTTGTAGTGATTTACCTGCTGTTGAGCTCTTTATTCACAAACGTGTGGGGGCACGTTTGAGAAATTCCGCCAAACTTTGTTCTCAGCCTCCGCTCTACATCTGCATCCAACTTGCTCTGTTGACTCGCTCGGCAGATATTGATATCAGATATCGTTCTGATATTAGCCAGAAAATGAATGTCGGATTTTATCGGACAGCATCTAAAATCACCGATATAAGCGCTCAGATAAAATTTTCCACTCCAGCACTTCTATCCATAGGTCACTGTGGTTCACACTTCAACAAAGTTTTTATTCAATTGTTAAATACTGCAGATATTATGTTGAAGGTTAAAATTTATGTAACCAATTGGTTAATAATAAATGGGTCAGTTTTTCTCATACCTACTGTGGCTGACTATTGTTCTCTGTTTGAGTAACATCACTTGATCAAGCCTTTTCTAACATTCCAAACTACAAAATAAGCAATAAAAGTATGTATGATTCATGTTGAAATCGTATCGGATCAATATCGGTATCGGCCAATACGCAAGGCTGCAATATCGGTATCGTATTGCAAGTGAACAAGTTGTATCGGGACATCCCTAGAGAGCGGTTGGATTTGAAATGACACAGATACAGTATGTGCGTCAATGGCAGTGAGTGAGTTAATAGAATAACATGTTCCCCCAAAATTACCTCAGGTCAGAAAAAAAGTGTAAACAACACATCAACACGATCACAATCTGACACTTGAATAGCAGCAGGTAATCTCACCTTTTTTTAAACCCAGCAAAAATAAAAACAAAGATATTCTACATACCTTGGAGCAAACGCTGTCATCACTGCTGTACAGCAGGGGGCAAAGGTCCCGCAGGTGATTGCTGATTCCATCCACCGAGGCATTATCTTTGATGTAGACATTAATGAGTCCTGTAATGAGCGCCCCGGATAAGTCCTTGCCACGAATCACCACGTCTTTAAAACTTGCTCCCTTCATCTGATCCTGAAACTCCTGTCAACATCAACACACAAAACAAAAAAATGTAAACACTGACAAACACAAGGAAGGGCCAAAGCTGACAATCAGAGGTGAGGAGGTGATAATAATCTCATATATCCACAGATACAAATTGGACATTGTAATGAGGAGCAAAAATTTTAAATAAATATAAAATTATAATTCATCTTGTTAACTTAACTAGAATCTTATAGTAACACCCGTAACCCTGGGGTCAATTTCACCCCATTCAATGTTTATCAATCAAAAATAATAGTTGACTTTATTTTTTTGCTTCATATTTCAAGATATTTTCGAATTTGATGGGTACAATTGATAAAGCATATACTTATCAGTATTTACTATAAATATAATGATGAGAGGTCGTTCATTCATTCTGTGAGAGTCATGAATGAAGGTGTACCCCAAAAATTTGGATGAAAGATTTTCAAGATACACCAACTCTAAACCTGAAAGTTTGATGCTGCATATCATCACCACAACCAATATGGTTCATACTCTTGTGGTCATTAATGTTGTCAGTAAATTTGAGAAGATTTGGATGAGAGCTATTCAAGATAAATAATTTCTCATTTAAAAGTTTGGCTTTGACAGTGACGCGATAGAACATCAATGGTATATGAGTCCAAAAAGCTGCGCAGCCCAGCTATGCCACAAACTTAAATATCTTTCCCACTGGAAATTCTATTAATGTCTTGTTCAGATGATCAGATCATAGAGGTTAGTACTAGTAGCTCAAAAAAGACAAAAAAAAAAATCTCAACGAAAAGTTTAATGGCGTCTTGGCTTCCTTCATGACGTAATTGCTTATGCTATTCACAAAAGGCTCTATTCTCCCATGTGTGCAAGTCCAAAAAGCAGCACAGCGACACTGTTTTTGGCTGCGCGCTATTCTCCCCCGTACTTAAGCCAGTCACTGCGCACCTTCAGACCCAGTTACACACCGTGGGTGGAGCAGCCATGAAACTTGGGCATTCCCATTCAAATCTGGCTTTACGCGCATTCTCCGGTGTGCGTAAGTCCTTTTCCTCCTACGCGCTTCTAAACCCTGGAATAAGTGCAGCGCCCCGATAAGGTGAAACAATATAATGCACTAGAAATATGGACTTATTTACATTTGAAGCCACACGGACTCATGCGTTGCGAAGCAGCAGCTGTGATCACTCAGCTGCTACTGCGCAATTAATTAAAACAGACACAGACTTCGTCTACGTTGGCCACAGTGATTCAACTATTTTCATACTACTGTATATGTCCAACATAAAGTCACAGTTTGATCCACTACAGAGTAAACAAGCTGTCATTTGCGGATGAGGATGGACCAGAAACTGTTCCCACACATATTTCATTGAGGCTCAGCTCAAGTCACTTTAAACAATTTATATTTAAAACTGCGTATTATGGAAGCCAATAGTTCTTTCACCGCAAACATCCCTCTGTATTAAAGCAGGATGCTCTGCGGCCACGTTATTTCCTCATATCTACAGCGCATCTAGCTGGGTCACGCTTTACAGCGATGATGAGGACAATGACAAAGAGATTTTAACTGTGACTAGGACAAAAGAATGCGGCCAATCCTCAGTCACATTGCAATAATCTAATCAATGATCTGATCAAATCAACCTGTTACATTGTTTATCAATGAAGGCGTTTCAAACTAAAAGTGAACTTTATCATTTTCACGGATTTCAATGACATTTACAAACGTTGGGAAAACGCCATGTTCTGTGATTTCTAGACAGTCCAAAAAATTGACATCACCGCCTCCTTTCCTTCAGCCCGCCATCATTCACAAACTACGCGGTTTTGCTCTAATTACGTGCGGTGGGCATGTCAAGAGCCGAGACTGGAGAATACGCGTAGGAGGAAAGCGAGTCACTGCAGGTGCGCAAAAAAGCGCTTAAGTACAGATGGGAAAATATACCCCTAAATAAACAAAGTGCCTGACACAAAAACTTGGTCAACAATTTTCTGAAAATCATTTTCTGGAGGCAAACATCCCTGGGGTCAATCAGAACTCCTCCTTGGGGTTTTGTCCAATCAGCGTGCAACTTGGCACATAGAGTCTTCAGTTGGACTTGATGTAAAGTTATCAAAATAATTTTGTTCGGGCAAAATATGCGCAAATTATTAACGAGTAAAATTTTCTAGCTAGCTATGAAAACGCGAACTGGTACATATCTCGGTCAGAATAAATGCTAACAACACCAAATCTGAACAAATTTGAATAATGTGGGTCACTAGGGGGCGCTGTAAATAAGGAATATTTATCTCTCTTAAATGGCAAGACCAATTTTTACCAGATTTGGTGGGTATGATCTTGGGTCCCTCCTAAGGCCATATCTCAAATTTATTAGCGATTGGTCAAAGTGGGCGTGGCTTATTACGTCCTAACATAAATAAACAAACATTTATTTCAGCTGAATTATTGCGTTGAGGGCTGTAAAATTTACAGGGTAGATATAGAAGACAACACAGACCACCCATACCAAAAATTGCGCCACTAGGTGGCGCTATAATTACAAACATATTTTGGCCTCGAACTTTCACATTGTAATTCACATCTTCAAAAACTTCACATCCCATAGTTCCCTATATAAAGGCGCATCTTCTGACATAGGCCAAGCCCACTCCCACAGCATATTGATTTTTGTAAGTCATTACATATCAAAAACTACTTTGTCAAAATTACTCCTTGGGGTTTTGTCTAATTAGCATGAAACTTGGCACGTAGAGTTTTCAGTTGGACCTGATCTAAAGTTGATAAAATAATTTTGTTAGCTCAAAATATGCCCAAATAATTACTGAGTAAATTTTTGGTTGGCATGTGACTGTAAGGGCATAAGCAAAATTTTAGTAATTTACGTCACTAAGGGGCACTGCAAATATGGGAAATGTAAATCTCATAAATGGCAAGACCGATTTTTACAAAATTTAGTGGGTATGACCTTGGGTCGCTCCTGGGGCCGTATCTCGAAGTTAATTGCGATTGGTCAAAGTGGGTGTGGCTTATTACAACATAACATAAATAAACAAACCTTTATATCAGCTGAAGTATTATGTTAAGGGATGTGAAATTTACAGAGTACATAAATAAGAGTACACAGATCACCCATACCAAAATGTGCGCCACTAGGTAGCGCTATAATGGGTGCAAATGCATTTTGGCCAGCAAATTTCCCATTTTAAATCATATCTCCCAAAACTTCATATCCATCTGTTCACTGCAAATGGGACGTTGGCCTGTGTCCTGACGCTCGCCACAAGCCGTCATCCTTCGTGACGTACTTCCACGGGCTCTGCGAAACCTGGGGGCCAAGTCGCGCGGGAAGGCTCGGCCACTTTCATCACTGCTTGCAGTTCTAGTTATACATTGTTTCAAGGAAGCACCCTATTGTCTCACTACAGGATACTGCCAAAAGTTGCAGCTTCCAACTCATTCTGCAGAATTCCATTACTCATAGTGACAGCATAACTTTCCCTCTAACAAAAGGCTGCTTGCTTTCTGCTGCTGCACTCCGTTAATAACAGAGTCATCGTTCATACAAATATCAGGCTGTCATGCTGCCTTGTACTTCGGATGATGTTTCCCTTCGGCCCCGGGGGTTGTTATGGGTCAAAGCTGATTTGTTGGCTCTGGTGCTGCAGGTTTCCTTCCAAAAGGGAAGTAAATTAGTTTTTTTTCTCTTCGTTGTAAAACTATGCTTGCTCATGTGGAAATTTTTGGGTTTTGTTCATGACTTTTTGTGTTTTCCACTATATAAATAAAAATGAATTTGAATGTGTAATCTATATTCTTCCTTTCTTCTGAAACCGTTTGTTTTCATCTGCCAAAAGGGTTTCCCTACAAACAGTTCTACAACACTGACTCATTCTTTTACTCACATGAATACTTGTTTAACCCAAACCAGCTTAGATTCATCATTCAAAACACATTCAAGTAAATATTTGTCAGATCAGCAGAACTAGAACAGCCCTTTGTTGGTGCTCAGTTGCTGCATTGCTCTACTATTGGCCCTGCAGAGATGTTGTGAGCATCTGTTTAAATGCTGACATTTTTTTGTGCGTGCGTACAAACCTTTGGCAGTTCGGACATAATGAGGCTGAACTGATGATCAGTGAGAAGCTTCCACAGGGACAGAGTCTGATAGGAGTGATGCACCAGCTGCTGGATGCCCTGCAGGGACATTTTCTCATAGACCTGAGCCTTGGCTGGTTTTGGCAATAAGAAATGGAGTGAAAATAACAGGATCCGTCATCAAAAGAGAAGCTCAAATAAATTACATTTGAAATGTTTGCTTGTGCATTAAAATAAAAAAAATCCTATCAATTTATAATAATAGTAACAATTCTGTGAAAATCCAATATATGAACTCGTAACTCACTGTGATATTTTCTTTGGAGATCCTGCTGAACCTGCTGAGAGTTTGCTCCATCAGGACACATAAATCCCAACAGCCTCTGTTGCAGATTGGCAGGGGAAGTGAAGCTACGACAGATACAGTACATCATACATCAGATGGGAATTTTTAAATCTTTTTTATTATTTTATTTTCATTTTCTTTCTCAGTTGTATATTCATTTTTGCTTGTATTACTGAAGGCAATCAAACAGATATTATATGTGCAGAAAAGATAGGAAATCACCCAAGAACATCACTCATCGTAAACTGAATTATTAAGAAAAATAAAGTTGCATCTTTGAATTTAACAAGGCATGTGATCACCACACTGAAGCTAATCTGCTTGAGCCTTGATTTATTTAATGTTTTTAAAAGAGAAGAGAAGTGTACACTATTACCAAGGACTAAAAAACTAAAATCCAAGCCAATTAAAGTAGGTAACAACAGGGTTGTCCAAAAAAAAGTTTTTGGGGGTATTCTGTACATTTGAACCCTGCATTTGGTTCCTGTCTGGTCAAAATATTTGGGTCCAAACTTTATGCAAATGAATTAATATTTAGATGTTGCACAAGACACTTAAGCTAAATCAACTTTTCTGTGCTTTAAACATCATAAAAGTGCTATTTGGGTTTCATACACATGCCCAAAGTATCTTTTTCATTGATCGATATGTAAACAGACACGCCCACAAAGGTGAGCATTTCAGCATCCTTCGTGCAGTGCTATGTATGTATTTTCTACAGTCTATGTATGTACAGGCAAACGCCCAACACCCACGCTCTGTCTCATGTTTATAAAGCAACATGAGCTTGGCTACAGAGTGGGTGGGAGGAGGGCAGGCTGCCCTCTGGCCATACGTCACCATGCAGGGAGGAGGAAGTCAGTGTCCCATCTATAGACACACTCATGTATAAGTAGGCCGCAAATCAGCCTGTTTGTGTAGAGTTGCTCAGAAAGTGACTTTTCAGAGGCTCAAACTCTGGAAAACAGGCAAGTTTAGGAAAATAAACCTCAAGTACTATGTTTTGGGGATTCTTAGAACAAATGGAGATGGGTGAAGTAAAAAAAAGCATACTGGATTAATTTTTCTATTTTGCAAAAACAAACTGAAACTTGCATTGAAATGTTATTTAGAAAGTCCAGCAAGCACTGTGGCTTTGTTGACATCTGCTGGAGGAATTTTTAAGAATGTTCCCTTCATAATCTGCTTGATTAAGCGCATCACAACTCTTTCTTCCTAAATCATCTTCTGGAGTCCAAAACCTAATGCAGGGTTCTAATCGAGGTTATCTAAAATGTTATTATTTACCATGCTTTGATGAACCACCCTAACATAATACCCTTTTCTACGCATGTCTAAAAAATACACATTTTTATTCTTTTTACCTGGCAGCATCGAGTGAAGAGGGACTGAACTGTGAGTTTTTATCGAGAAACTCCTGCAAACCACTGAGCTCACGAAGAACCGACTCCAGTTCAAAGGAAGCAACACTGCTTTCCAACTGTTAGATGAGCATATAATGGCTGGAGTTACTTTTACTATATCTTTCTTTATTGATAAAATGCTATGAATAACAGGAAATCTAATACTCACAATACTGACTGTCTGGTTTCCTTTGGTCATGGTTTTCTCAACAGCGAGGGAGCCATCCCAAATATTTCTGTGTGAGATATGAAATAAGTGTTAAAGATTTCAAAAACAAAATAAAGACACTTCAGTCGCCAGATATTTGGCTCCAAATGTTTTGACGGGTAACAGGATTTTACTCACCCAAGAATACGTGCAAAGTAGATGCAGATTCCATTGTGTTTTCCAGAGAAAATGACCTCTGGGCCTGCAGACATGGGAGTGATGGGGGCAATGGGGGCAGCTCCGGAGTGCATGGGAACAAAAGGTGTGGCCAACGCTGGTGGTATAACACCTGAAAGAAATGAGTGTTTAGGTTTCGACATACAATGTGAAAATTGTGCAAGGTTGAAACACACTTCACTTACCTGGCGCTGGAGAGCTCATAATAGGACCGACCGTAGCGGGGGATGTTACTGCAACAGGAAATCGCATCTGTGCTTCTCCTCCATATCTAACCCCAGCATCAGACACAGGAATGACTTTAGTATGGGTAAAAATGCAAATCAGCAGCAACAGTGTTACCAGACCTGAAGAAGGCTCTGGTGGCCCATTGAGACACTTCTCTGTCACAGGCTGCAGTAGAACAAGCCAAGATCAGCGATGTAGCGCAGGCCTGTTCTTCCTGTGCAGAAGAAAATAAGTTGAAAACATTTTTTTTGTTTGTAAAATTAAATTTAAAGGGGACATATCATGCTAAATCCACTTTTTTAGCCCTTAAATGCATTTTGTTGTATATTTAGAGTGCTTAGAAGTACAGAAAAAATCAAATTAGTCTCTTCAGGTGCTCCGTAGATATCTTTATATTCTGTTTTGCTCATATTTTTCAATCTGTTTCGATTTTTCTATTCTCTATTACGTTTTTTTAACTATTACATCACAGTATTTGCAGCAGAACTGCCAAATTAGTACATCAACTCCAGGTCCAACACTTCGAGCAATCCGCCATTTTTATTTCTCTCTTTTATTTTGTAGTCCAAGCTCAAGGACGCCGAAGTTACGAGAGGATAAGTCAAGATGTTTGGTTGTTGGATGTAGTAACCCACACGCTTCATTACACCGTCTCCCAGCATCAGAACCTTTTCGAAGTGCCTGGTTGAGTTTTATTTTTCACGGAAATGTACCCACATCTGTGGGTAAGGTCATTTTTGTGTGCGCGAAGCACTTCAAGGATGACTGCTTCAGCAACCTCCGCCAGTATAAAGAAGGATTTGCCGAGAAGGAGACGACGAACAGAGCACTTCGGTAAGCTGTAAATAACGCTAAAAAGTGTGATAAGACGTCCATGTCATTGTTTTGTTAGCATTAGCAGTTGCACCGTCTACAGACTTCATATGTTAGCGCTGTGTGCTCGTTTTAGATCCTTGGCCTACGTGATTTAATTTAAGTCTAAAGTTTTCATTAGTCATTTCATTTTGCCGTTTTTGTCTTTGAAAAGACTGTATTAAAATGCATTTCGTGACGTTAGCTTGGCGCTAGCGTTAGCTCGGTGCTTGTGTTAGCTCACTTGTTAGGGTTCTGCAGGTTCATCATCTTCATTTTTCATCTTGCCCCGCTGGGTCCGACTCTGGCTCGAACATGTAAGGCTGGATGGACAAGTCTTCCGTTGTTGACATTTTGTAAATAACCTCTGAATAAAAAGTTTATGCGCCGCTACATAGCCGTATCTCTTTTATCAAACTACAAAAATGGCCGAGCAGGGTGGAGTTGAACCGAGTGTCACCTGAAGAGGGGGCGGGGTATGGAGTGTTTCATTTGCATTTAAATAGACCGCACCAAAACGAGTTGCTCTCAGAAGCACATCAGAAAAGGGGTAGAAAAGGGGCCTGTGGAGCTATAATAATGAGGAATTCAGACCCAAGCATTGCAGTTCTGCTTTATATAGACCACAACTGTATGATTTATATGTAAAAAGGAAGGATTTAAAACCATGATATGTCCCCTTTAAAAAAACAAAGTTAAAAGTAATGGATGACAAGTACTCATTACTGTAATTTAGTTGCTTTGATGGGTACTTTTTTGGGTATATTACAAAATCAGTCATTTTAATTGGACTTAAGTACTTTTTAAAAGTAAAGTAATTTGTTACGTTTCTACACCCAACCATTGCTGAGTAAATTATTATTGTTTTGTTTTAAAATGATCAGCAGACATTGTGAAACTACAAAAAATGAAATTATCAGACAACCATGAAATGTATCACATCATAGCCGACCAACACGATTAAACGTAATGCATCGCGCCAAAACAGCAATAAATGCTAGTTAATTCCTCAGTTTTAGAGTTCACAAATTTAGCATTTATTTTGAATTCAATTCATTGGTGTTATTTTATTTTAAAAAAAAAATTGTACATTTTGAATTTTTTTTTTTTTACTTTATACAGAAGCCTTTGTGGAAAACAAATGAAGATTGCAAACGCGCTGCCGCACCACCAGGTCACGTAAGAGGGAAAGAAACTTCCTCTCTCCAGAGGCACTCCGAGACAAACGCTCCCCTTCTTCCCTGAGCTGCTCAAAGAAGTGGCTTGTCCTTGGCAGGCCCGCCATTCACAAACTGCTCAGGGTGTCGCAGGTGGAACAGCTCGTCGTGGCGCACCTGCTCCTCCACCAGCCTGCTGTGTCTCCACGTAGACCCATGCTGCCATTGAAACTGGAGCATCTCTAATCAGACATGTCCCACAGGACTTATGCGACTGCTGCCCTCTTGGTCAGGGCCATGAATGTACTCTCCCTCCTTACCGCCTACCAGGCTGAACTTTGTGAGGATTTCGCTTTGTCCCAGGACCCAGCAATAATAGAGGAGATGTCCATAGTGACAAATGGTTGCCTCCATACCCAAGCTTGCTTACGACAGACTATGGGGAAGGTTATGGGGAATATGGTGATCCAGGAGCGTGCTTGCTGGCTTGACCTTGCAAAGCTGATGGATGCTGAAAGATGCGACATACTTGATGCTCCCATCATTCCTGAGGGAATATTCGGCTTTGCACTATCTTCTATGCAGCGGTGCTGCGAACCAAAGAAAAGGGAATAAGAGGCTCTGCGCCTATGTCTCCGCTCACGTCTCCGCCTGTGTGTCGGTGAACGGCCCCTCAGGGTCCGCTGTTCAAATCACCGATACCCTCTGCCCCGCTTCCGCTGTCCTGCCGACAGGGGACTCCTCCACTGTGGGAGCAGTCCCTCTGGGATCGGACAGCCGGCTCCACCGCACTGCAGATGGATTCCACTATGTGGGCGAGCCACCTCAGGCTATGCGGTCACCCTCCGGCGCCATCTCACCGCTCTAGTACTCTCTAGCTGCATGCAGTCTACCTTCAGAAGAGGGCTCCACCGCACCGCTGACATTCCTCTCAGTGAGGGCTCCGGAGGACCTGACCTCTCTTTCCCTGAAGATAAACGGATGGAAGGCGCTCGCAGCCCCGCCCTGTCAAGCGGGCTTTGCGTACAAACCAGCGAGTCAGCATCCGCTGATATGCAGGTTTATTAAGGGTGTGCGCAGGCTCCTCCTTGTGTCCAGATTGGTGGTTCCACCATGGGATCTGACGGTGGTTCTGTATGTCTGTACTACGGGAGTTTCCATATCCCATAGTGAAACATCTCACAAAATATTATGAAATAGAACTATAGGTTACTTTCGTAAACCCCAGTTCTACGAGTAATATGATTAGATGTCTCACCAGACTACCCTTTCATCTCAAATGAGGAGAAGAGGTTTGCTTTCTAAGAATAACGCGCACCTGTTTGTCCCCTCATTTTATAGGAGGTGGGAGGTTCTCCCATCAAACTGATACGCTTCACCGGCAAATCAGGATTGGCAAAGTGAAATAGGTATTCTGAGGAATGCACCAGAGGCGACATCCCATAGTGAGACATCTCACTCATATTACTCATAGAACCGAGCTTTCGAAAGTAACCTATAGTTTACTGTATGCAAGGGAACAGAAGCAAGATTTATTACCAAAAATAAATGTGGGGGCTGAAAGTAACTGGTAACTTTGAGTAGTATTAAATTAAGCTATTTTTTTTACATGAATTTGAGTATTTTATGTATAACCTACTTGAACTCAAGTACATATTCAATCAAGTAACAGTACAAGTACTTCAGTAGGATATATCCGTACTCTTTACACCTCTGAAAAATCCTGTTGACAGCGTTTTTATGTCATGAAACACAATAGCAGCTGAAAGATGTTACACAGTGAGTGACAGCCTTCCTACCCTGTGAAGCTTGAAGAAACGTTCAATCTCTTCACTTTCCCCTCCAGCGCAGCCCACCAGGAGGTGACGGAGCTGGTCGACAGGCCGCAGTTTCTGAAAGATATGGCTCCCCTGTGGAAGCACAAGTAATCCACAGTTATGGGGGGAAAAAAACTATTTTCTGCTTTGCAATAAAACTAATAACAGTTTGTCTGCAGACCTTTGCAGAGAGGAGAACAAACTTCTGTGGAGGGATGTTATGTTGCTGCACAACCAATGGGGAATCAGTGATGGGAATCTGTTCTCTGTTCAGAGGAGTAAAAATTTTGGCTGGCGTTTCTTCCTCGATGGCACAAAGAGCCCAGGAGTGTCCGTCCACATTAGACATCATCTGCAAAGTCAGACAAAGAAGCGACAGCTGCATGATCGACTGAAAGTAAAGTAAACCTCGTTATTTACTGCTTTGTGGAGAAGAAGAAAAAGCTTCTTGACGCTTGAAATTTCCTACTACAAAGCATTAAAACTCAAACCAGAATATGTGAAGCAACATGGAGTCGAGGCATTTCAATAGACTAATAAATGTTAAATCTCAAACCTGTGTCTCCATCAAAG
Source organism: Gouania willdenowi (assembly GCF_900634775.1). Lineage (NCBI taxonomy): Eukaryota > Metazoa > Chordata > Actinopteri > Blenniiformes > Gobiesocidae > Gouania > Gouania willdenowi. The sequence continues at coordinate 22,364,646 of NC_041055.1, forward strand.
GCTTCTTAAAAGGGAAGGAGTCGTGATTGATACACCACAAGATGTCACTGTCCTCCGTCTCAGAAGCAGCCATCAGAAGAATGCCTGTGAAGTTTAAAGTGTAACACAAGCCGTGCAGATAAGGATTCCATCAAAGAACAGAACAAAAACAGAGGCTCCGAGTCTCCTTTGAATGGTTACCTTTGCTATGCAGCGCCTTGTGGACCTTTGCAGGTTTCTGCAGGGTAGAGGAGGCAGAGAATCCCGGTGGTAGACGGACATGAACCAAAGCCAGTAGGCTGGGCCTCAGGGTGACGTGCCTCTGCAGCGGAGCGAGGAAAGGTGCCGTGCTGAAGTAGAGACGCACACCTGTACCAATAGATCACAGCATCATTACTGTAGCACAGTCAGAGGTTTATATCCTCTTATTTAAATATGTCACACACATTGTTTTCATGCCATGATGTAATTTTTTCTTATTACTGTTTTTGTGACCAAGGATTTCAACCAATTAATTTTTTCCATCACAATTTTCCCCCTGAAAGTCAAGATTAATTACAACTAATAATTACTGAGCCTGAAATACACAACCCCGTAAAACACTTTTAAGCCACTTGATTACAGTTCAATTATGATTACAACAGCAACAGATTTTTTAAATTACAATTGCAATCGATTTTCAATTACCCAATTACAATTAAACCTGATTTTAAAAACTAATTTATGAGAAGAAAATTAATTTTTGTGATAGACAGATTTTACAAAATATTTTTTTACTATAAAGCTTGCATTTTTAGCAATTTATCAAAAGCTAAAAACTCAAGCCTAATCCCAATAGCAGACCTGCTAATTTTTTAAACATAAAAAAAAAGCATTTCAGCCTCCTCTCACATCTTCTCCAAATTCCAAAAGGATCCAAAAGCATGAAAAGCACAGTTAGATGGATTGCTAAGTGCGTCCTAACCCAGACCTTCCCCTAAAGCCACACGACAGAACTCATTCACGTGTGCAGTCTGTTAGTGGAGTAAAACTATGTTAATAAATGTGTGATACTTTTCATCAGCAAATTTACCCCAGAATTGTTTTTCTGGTCTGACTTTACTTGAATTAAAAATATTGAGATTTATATCGTATATCACCATTTTGAGAAAAAATATTGAGATATGAGTTTAAGTCGAGCCCTATTCTTTCACAAGTCACATTATCTGCACAACACCTGATGTCTCTTCCATTTTGTAACTGGAAAACTATCTCCCTCACACCCCCGTTTTTTCAAAACAAAACGACAAAGTCATACTATTGTTCTTGTGACACCCTCTGTTTGTCCAGTCTTCTTGGTAATATTTACCTGCATGTGTGACAGCCAGGAGTTGGCAGTCTGATGACTCACATCGGTCAATCACAGAGATCTGGACAATTGGCTTGAAGACAGAGCGATCAATCGTCCTGAAAATGAAAGGGTTTAAAAAGAATAAACTTTATATAACCTGGGAATACGTATGATTCAGGTTAAACAAACCTGGCGATATTCCCAGCAGCTGCGACTATGGAGTTCTGAGACATTGCTGCCACACGACTCATACCTTGACCGTCTGTACCGAGGTCATAAACCTGTAGAACGCCTTTCTCGGAACGTGTGAAAAGCGTGTTGCGAGAATTATCGACTGCAATCTGTACAATGGGGTCTGTGAAGCACAAGAACAGCATCTAGTTTACACATAATCACACAACCAATGCAATGCACTCCTGAGTCATTTTCCTCACCGTCCTCAGAGAAGGAAAACTGCAGCACAGAAGGAATGAGGAAGGACAAAGAACTTTTGGAGTGGTTGATTTTTCTGCAGCGCTGGCTCCACCAGCCGGCCTCAGCTTGGTATGCAATTTCATAGAGGCAACCGTCTTTTCCCGCCATGAATATGCGTCCTAGATTGGTGGAGGTGATTGACAGGATGTAGGTGTTGTCGGTTGGGATGGAGAACAGTGGGTCTGGGAGCAGCTGCATCCCACCAGACATGCTGTCATTCAATCCTATCAACAATAGGAAAACAAAAAAATTATGAATAACCCATCAGACTGCTTACACACCATTTACACTGATGTCCACCCCATACTCATTCTCATTCCACTGTATTCCTGTATCGTGTTTTTTCTGCAGTCTGTGCCTTCTCCTCACTCCTCTCTCTCTTTCCTGTTTCAGGTGTCTTGAGGCTGGAGATGGCAGTCCCTGATCCGTGGTTCGCGGCTCGGCTAGTCTGGGACACTCAAATGTTCTATCTCTCTATCCTGTTTTGTTCTTCCTCCTGTCCATTAACCCCAACCAGTCAAAGCAGATGGCTGCCACCTCTGAACCTGGTTCTGCTGGAGATTTATTCCTGTTAAAAGGGAGATGTTTCTTCTCACTGTCGCTAAATGTTTGTTCATGTGGAACTTGTTGGGTTTTTTTCTGTCTTACTATAAATTTTATATTTTGTTAAGTGTATTGAGACGACTTTGTTGTAATTTGCGCTACATAAATAAATTTGATTTGATTTGAATAATGAAAAGGTGGGTTAGAGGAAACATATTCTTAAATGCCCTATAATAGCCGCGTTAACGGAATTGTGAATGGAATCATTTAATCATAATAAATGCAATAATTTAAATTAGGTTAATTTAAATTAAGTTGATCAAAAATGAAATTATAAATCTCGTTAAATTGATATTACTGCAGCGATCTTTCCCACCAGGCTACTCTCTCACCGACAAATCTATCCGCAGCAGCAGCGCTACAATATAATGAACTCACAGCAGCCCAAACGAGCTGCTGGATCAGCCTGAAACCCGGAGGCTGCTGCGAGGGCAGCACGCACACGACAACGCATGAGCACACGCAAGGCGTGCACGTACAAACAGTAGTGGCCATACCAGCTGTCATTGCCAAATCCCGTTAGATCTCGGACGCTAAGCAGGCCTGGGTGGTAGGTGGATGTGAGACCACTGAGAATTCCAGGTCACCCCAGTGGTATCTGTCATTGTGTCCTTGGGCAAGACACTTTACCCACATTGCCTAGTATGAATGTAGTGTGTGAGTGAGTGTTGGTGGTGGTCGGAGATGTCGATGGCGCACTTTGGCAGCCTCGCTTCCGTCAGTCTGCCCCAGGTCAGCTGTGGCTACAATAGTAGCTTACCACCACTAAGTGTGGAGTGAAAGAATAATCCCTTAATTCTGTAAAGCGACTATGAGTGTCCAAAAAAGCGCTATCTAAAATTGATGCATTATTATCAAACACAAGATGCAGCCAGCAGCCAATAGGATCGGCAGTGTAACACCTTGAGGAAAAAAGAAATTAAGTCAGACATACACTGAGAATACGGTGCTGGACAGAATATCATTGTTGGAGCTGTGTACGTTCTTTAAACCCATGAGTTGATAACACTAATGCTTATATGAAGCAATATTCCTCTGTTAGAGTAATGGGTACATTGCAAGCCTTGTATGCACGTGTTATCTTGTTGCAATGTTGTGGTTCATTGGCCATATGACTGTTAAGTTGATTGTTAGAAATTATAATTGTGTAAAGTGCCCTTATGACAAATTGTAAAGCTGTGACTCTGTCAGTTGGTTAGTAATTTATGTAGATGTTACAGAGCAGCTCAGCTCAGGTGTTACATAACATCATATGTTGTGCCCTATTTAGACCAGCAGAGAGTAGCATTGACTGCATTGTGTTAAAAGGAGTTCACATTTCAGGCAGTAAGCAGGTTTATATCATGTTATTGATGTTATCCCAACATGGGTTCAGTTGTTGTTTATTGATGTTGTTGTATATACATATAAAGGGAGATTATTACTTGAGTGAATAATTTGATATTTCTCCCTTGTAGTACCACAACAGGACATTTTCATTGTGTTAATTGTGAGGCAGTGCTGAATAAAGACATTGAACTGCAGTGGCATCCCCTTGTGTTTCTGACCGAACACTTTTGCAGTGGAACAGCATATCTACAATTTCATTATTGTAAGCGGGGAGGACTCACCAGCTTGGCTTTTGGGGAAACTGAGACCAAGGATAATAACATCCACTGAAGTAGCCAGAACAAGGAGGTAGTGAATGTGTGGCTGCAAAATACCTACAAGAACAAATGCACAATTCACTCACATTGCTCAGATAAATGACTCCTAGAAAAGCTCATACTGCATTGAGACATACCCTGCTTAGGTTTCACCAGTCCTACAGAAAGAATAGTCTCGATAAGGCCATCAAAGTAAGCCACGTCCCCTCTGCAAAAAACGCAAACAAAGGCAGTGTAAGCTATAGGCGACCTGTTAGCTTCCAGATATATTATTACATTACTACGATTGGTTACTAACACAGTATATTTTAGATGTTAATAATGTAATGATACACACCCATCTTCGTAATTCCACATGAAAATGTCATTGTCTATTGTAAGCCACGCTCGAGAGATCTCAGGAAAAACTCCCATCATGCAGTTGAACTGCATGTCTAGACAGTGGTTAAGTGGAACCTGAAAACTTTAGAATAAGAACATCCACTTCATTCTGTAAGTGACCACAAGGATACGGCTGAACTGTTCTACGAGCTCAGGAGGGAGGGGAACACGGCGGACTGCGTTGAGCTCTGGGAGACTAGGAACACTCAGTAAACCTTGTCCCTGGAGGGGGTAGTCCAGATCTGAGATGCCAGAGACGGACGGCATATCTGTTGATGGAAGCACACGCAGCGTTCACACACACGCACGCGCACACACACAAAAGAGAATGTAACATGACCAAAATAACTTACAGTGTACCTTGTCCATGAAGTTTGATTAGTAATAAGATAAGTGAGTGATGTGTGAATGTGGTGTCTTTCACAACCACATTACTTATAAGAAATAAGTATAATTCATCTAAATAGCTGCTTGCATTAAGGAATAATTTGATGATATATCGCAATATTTCACTGCGCATTTAATTGTCCTAAATATGCATAGAACGTAAACACCCGGTTACTAGGTGTCAGTGAACAACATCAGACCTTGTTAAACTACCTCACTCCTCAATGCATTTTAGCTTGGAAGTTGATTTCACTTTATTTTTATAAAACATACTGGGAACTTTGATAGATGTAAGTGGTTACTTACTTTTTACTTTAACTTAACATAAACAGAATCTGTTGTAGAAGCAAAGAGACTTTTTGACAATTTGAAAAACATACCAAATGTTTTTGATATTGGTACTTGAAAAACAGTTAGTGACCATTTACTTGTTCTCGCAAGTTTGAAAAAATGAAATAAATTGTATTTCATATAATTTTGTACTTGTAAAGGTGAAATTTGTAATTATTGATATCACAATATATATTGCATTGTTTAGTATCGGGATATATCGTAATGTGTCATTGCAAATCGTTTATCGTATCGTCAGATTAATGGCAAAACAACACCCTTAGTTTGCATGTTACAGTATACTATGTTCACACCGGATGCATAACAAAATGTTCATGTGTCCAGATGACATACAAAGTCAATGGGTGGACGCGGCCCAGAGGTAAAATCTTTCCTATGCGGCGGTGCGTCAGGAGCGAGCACGCTCACGATTTTTCATCATATTCACACATTTCCAAGAGTTGAAAACTCCTGCGACTGTTTCGCATGACAAAAGCCAATCAGAGCCTTTGTTGACAATGACATCAGTCCGTCAAGAAGAACACCGGTCTGTTCACCCATTCAACCATTGAGTAGAAGCTGTGTGTGACCACCTGGAGACACGGCCTTTATAACCAGGACCAGACTAGGAAGGATTTGGCATGGAAGAGAATCAGCGAGGAGGTGGTAGTAGCAGGTAAAAGTTCCCTCTGTAGTTTTCATCTTTGCAAGTAGGCACTGAGCTAGGATAGCATTAGTCGCTAATCACATCGGCTTTTTTCCACTGGTGGTTTACGAGAAGAGAAAAAGGAGCGCAGCGCCTCGCTTCAGCAGGCAGTGAAACACACCAAGTTGGATGTGTCTCTGGTGGGCGGTGCTTCGCTTCAAACGTGCATATAAAGTGAAGGGAGACATTTTTTGATCCTGTGAAACGTTTCATGCAGCAGACGCGTCTGGTGCTGCAGAAGACACATTCAGTGTGAATGCAGCATTTGGTTGCTTGGTGTTAGAGTTGTAGAAACGCTCTCTTTGTTTTCGAGCAGAATTAAGATGTGAAGTCATGAACAGAGAACATGTATGCGTGTGTGTGTGTGTGTGTGTGTAGCAGGATGACAGGGAGAAAGCTGGCTGAATACTTCACTTATAAACAAAGCTGCTTTTACGGTATAAATGCTCAACTTAAGGAGTTACTAAAGGATGAGTTCACTCAGAATGCAGGCTTATTTAAGAATGTAACCGCTTTAACTTTGTGCCGGTACGTTTAGGAAGCCTCCCGCTGCCCGTCTCACTGAAGCAGGAGGCAGCAGCTCCTCCCTCGGCTGTGTAGACGGTGAAGGACGGGGGAGTTGTCGCTTCGAGTCGCTTGAAAAGTTCAAATTTTTCAACTTGGAGCGATTTTGATCGCTTGACCTTGTCGTTCAAATCACACAAGTCACTCACGTCGCTTCAGGGGAGAAAACTTGAGATAGCGTCATTTCCATTGATTTGAATGTAATCTGGTTGTTTCAGTCGCGTTCGATGTGAACGCACCTTTAGTGTCAGGTACATATTTAGCAAATGATGTTATGTGTCTTTAATGTACAAGCACTTTGCATTTGCAATGCATTTGTTTATTATTATACTTTTTAAAAAGCTTATAAAAAGAAGCTTGTTTCACAATTAAATGACAGGTGTTAGTTTGTGATCTCTTACTGTGTGAAGGGACGCTGAGCAGCTCGGACAGCTCCGGAAAGCAGCGGTCCTCCTGCAGGTGTCTGTCGACCATCCGGGCTGAGCTCTGCAGCGCTTCGGCCAGCGCTGCAGCGGGGCTGCTGAGTCCAGCAGCGGACGGCATGACTGGACAACCACCGCTTACACTTTTCTACAAGGCAACAGGTCAAAACCAAAGTCACTGACATGTAATACCTATGTGTTTCATTTTACAACTACTCAGTCAGTGGAAACCAGTTAGAAGACTTTCAAAGCAGCAGTGAAATGGGTCAAACGATGTCCAGTTTAGGTGGTGACAGATGCCCGACTGCGTTGCAAATGTTTGAAAAAAGAAAAGGAATGATTGTATTCTCGTTAAGAACAAGTTGCATATTTTCTATTGATGGTTTTATTTAAGAGTGAGCGACAGGCAACAATTTGTAAAAATCGGTGATTTTCAGTCAACACGCTTTGACATTGTTTGTGGTATCCCTCAGGGGTCAGTATTAGGACCACTATTTATCTTGTACATACAATGCCAACTGGTTTTGTTTGTTGATGATGCCAATATTTTTAGTATAGGGAAAATCTTATGACAACTTAGAGGAAATCATTAACTTTGGACAAATAAAAGTTTATGTATTTTTGGAAATTGTAAGGGCAAGGATGCCTCAAACATAAAAATAGGTGTTAATGTGGAGAGAGTTAAAGAAATTAAGTTTGTAGTGTGATTATTGACCACAAATGTGTTTAATAAAAGGTAACTACTCATCATTTTCAACAGATACAGGGATGGAGGTCAGAGGTAAACTGAATCATCTCGATGTAAATAGAATGGAATTCAGGAACATAATAGTATACTTTGTGTCAGTGTCTGCATGTATATGGAAAGGAAGAGTGAGGTTTTCCTTGTCTTAGGGGTGTATGTATTGTATATTATCATGTTGTCCACCTCACTGATGGCAGAGGTGTAATTTGTGTGTCGATGACATTTCGTTAAAGAGTTATTGATGCTGGAAATCCGAATCTGTGAATATCTGCCAACTTTACCGAACAGTGTTATGGTCCAAATAGTATCCAGATAAACTGGTGACTGGGCGGACTTTTGCTGCCAAACATAATAATGAAGCAACACAAAAGTAACTTTACTGGTGAATTGAAACATTATTAATACATAAATAAATTAAACCAAAAAAATGGATGTTACGTAAAACATGCACATGATATGTGGAACCAGCAGTGGTGTAATGAATCTACTGGTGCTACTCTTTTCATGTGATCAACTTCAGTGTGTGTTGGCGGCTGCTGAGCGGATTTATAATGTACAAAATAAACATTTTTACTGCCCTCAAAAAAAGCTGTAAATGTTTTGTCAAAAGCGTCAAATCGTAGAAGTTCTAACATCTATTGTTCATCACACCAGCCTCACAGTTGACAGTCAGTCACCAGTTTATTTGGATACTATTTGGACCATAACACCGCGAAACAAAACATAAACGTGAGCAGCTTTTTACAAGCTAAAACATCCACTGACAGCATGAAAACATTAGCAGGACCAAGAAAACTGCTGAAATAAATCCTAAACAGTCCTATTGTGTGAGGAGGGAGACATGGTACAGGACCTGGGGAGGGAAACGAGGTGGAGCGGACTTCAGTTCTCGCTCTAATTTCCCCGTAAATATCAAAATATCACACAAACAGAACAAGTTTAAAAAAATAAAAAATAAATAAATTAAAAAAAAATGAAAAAACGCTGCTTATCTGGTTTTTTGTTATTCTGTGTTTCTGTTTTGGTTTTAAATCAGGAAAACAAAAATAACCACACTGTCAATTTGTTATTTTGATTTTGTTTTAAAACGGAATAACCAAAAAAAAATAAAGGGTAACAGGTTCTTTAATAATCCTCAAAACAGAAATCTAACCAGATTTAGCCTTCAAAAGACTTTCAAATATGCTGTTGCATTACTGTTTTTTGCTTTTCACCATGGGCAAAAAAGTCCCACCTTCAAACACAACCTCATTTGACCATCCATGAAAAACCTACCTATAAGCAATACCTATTCCCTACGGGCACTGCACTAGTAGTCTATGAACAATGAATATGAAACGAAATTATGTCGTCACTTCAAATGGACACTCGTTGAAGCTATTTAGCACAAGAGCTAACTCCTACTAAATGCTATTATTTGTACAGAATACGGCCGTTTTACCTGATTTAAAACACTCGTCTCACACTAGTCTGTGTGGTTGGTAAGATGTTTTGACCGGTTCAACAGCGGAAGAAGGACCAGTTATTCCAACATATACAAAGTGCAGCCCGCCAACCTCATGCGCATGAAACTAGTTCCGGTGACCGGTGATTTTCTTCTTCTACTTTTTTATTTCTAGCAGTGTAGACGCTACAAGGCGTTTTACTGCCCTCCACTGGTCTCTTGCCTCTACGTCGTCGAGCTTTAATATTGTAATATTGAATTAAACTGTGTAATTACTGTATAAAATGCTAACAACCTTTAGAAATGCGGTGCCTCCGGTTAAAAATAAGAATTAAAAGTTTATAGGATATTGTATTGTATTGTTACATTTCTTCATATATATTTAGTATTAACAGTATTTCACTTAAGATAACACTAGTGAATGACTAAAGCTAACTATGTTTAATATTGTGAAATATTGAAAAAAACTGTGTGATTAATACTGTATAAAATGCTGAAGACCGTTAAAAATGTGCCTCGCCAGGCTAAAAAATACTAATTTAAAGTATTTTAGTATTTATATTACATTATATAATACATTATATTACATTGTTTTATAATATAATAATATTCAGTATTCACAGTATTTCATGTAAGTTAACACTTGTGAAGGACTTTAAAGTGAAGTAATAATTGTGAATATCCAAAATAGATATTTTGTTTTGTAACCATGGTTTTATCTCTATAATTTTCAAATACAGTAAGAAATATTAGGTAAAACAGCATTTAGCATTAATCAATACCTGTGAATGCATTTAGAGTAAAAAAAATACAACCAAAGAACTTTTATAATTGATCTAATGCATAACATAACTTAAACATATGTGTTTCTACTTCTTCTGATGACGATGACGATGATGATGATGATGATTGCCTGCTGTGGATGAAGTGGAAAAGTCCATCCTCCCTATACAATTAGATAATTTAAGTTAAAAAAAATAAAATAAAAAAAAACCTCTCCTTTTGGTTGAATGATTAATATAACTATATTTTGTTTGTGCAGCCTTGACTACTCCGACCCCTGCTCTGCCGCCCCTCACGCCTACTTCCTGCCCCGCAGAACCAACGGTGCCTCTGCAGCACAAACTCCGCCTCCACCTGCAGTGATAAGATGCACCGCTGGAACATGTTTCATGGATGAGAGTCCTCGTGATTTGAATTTATTTTGTCCATGGTGACAGTGATTTTTAAGCAGGGACACACAACAATGTGTAGCTAGCTATCATTTCTATTCACATTAATTATTCACTGACATTGTGTTACATGATTCCATCCGAGGATTGTCAAACAGAGTCCTGGAAGACAACACTGGCCCCAGGACAGCATGCCTGACTCAGCAGGGCTTTCTTCACCAGAGACTCCAATGGAAAGGCCGTGCTGAACTCAGAAATGCAGCTGTGGTACCACCCGCCAGGACCACGGCACATTTACTTCCAGCCTCCAACCTCTCCTGTAGCCTTCTTCCAGCAGCCCTTCTTCCTCTGGATGTCGTACCAGATGTGGCGCTGCCCCGTCAAATGCCCAGTCTGAGAGCACAAGATGACCTCGTGTGGCACCTATCGGACAATGTGACGGGTGCTAGACCACGACGGCTGGTACTACATGGGCACAGAATACCTGGAGTGCTGGCGCTGTGGGAAGAAGTTGGTATCCTGGTCCCTCATCATCCTTGGCCAGCTGGCGCTGGGTACAGTCAACAGTTTCCTGCTGTGCTCACATACAGGTAAATCTGGATTTCACATCGCTGTTTCAATGCTGTGATATGTGGAGTAGATTGAATAAAGCTCTTCCTGCTCCTTCTCCATCAGGCTGGCCTGTGATCGGAGCGTTCTCTCACAGATGAGCGGTCGCACGCTGGGCAAGAGCGCCACAAGGTTGCACACCTTCCTCCGTGAAGAGCACACCAAGGCCTGGATGGCTCACTGTGTGCTCTACATGAAGGTATACAGGCAATTTGCCCAACAGCAACAACATGAAAAAGGTTATGTTCTGGGGCCTGCCTGCTTCCAGGACGTACTGTCCTCAGTGTGGGCAGCTGAAACCCAGAGAAACGGGCCACACAATATTGAGGTCAGCCAGGGCGACCTTTTGTGACAGCACAGAACGGTGGAGGAGTGGCGGACTGAGATGCAGGGCGGCATCACCAGCCAGGACATGAGGGAGAAGGTGCTCTATGCCTGGTGGGTTCAGCCCAAGGCCAAGTGTGACTGGCAGAGGATGGAGAGACAGATGGGGCAGAGCGAGAGGGTGGACAGAGTGGGCGCAGTGGCAAGGGCTGATGGCATCACCAGGAACGCCATCAACCAGAGGGGCAGAAAGTGCTTAAAGACATGTTCAGGGGAAGACCCCCGACTTTGTAGGGACAAGGACACAGAGCAGAGAGTGTTTATAATTGTGTTATTTTTTTAAAAATGTGTCCAGTGTGTTTATAATTTAGGAGTTCTAAAATAAAGCGCTTTGTTTAGAACCATGGTTTCCTTTTGCTTCACATTGAAAAGATTGAAATAATTGATTGTGTGTGTGTGTGTGTGTTCCTCAAATATCTCTGCGGATCAGGATGAGACTGACCTGAGACTTTCAACATGGCTGCTGCTTGGTTCAAGGGTGTGCAACGTTGGATTTGTTTGGACGCCCCACCCCCACGCTTCGCCTCCTGAGTTGACGGATTCAGTCCTAGCTCTACCGTGATGATATCATCAGGTAGAACATTAGTCCTAGGTCTTAAAACCAAGGAGTGTGTGTGTGTGTGTGTGTGTTCCTCAAATATCTCTGCAGATTAGCTTCTATAATCACCAGTTTAGATATTTACTGATGATAATAGTGGTGAAGTTAGACATCAATGACAGCAGACAAAATCACCAACTCTCAACAAAACTATAAAAGCAAGGAATCTCTGTCTGTCTGTGTGCGTGTTACTCAAATATCTCTGCGGATCAGGATCAGACTTCGCTATTTTGGGTAGATGATTTGATTATAGCAGCGAGTAACAATACTTTACTCAGTGAAGTCAAAGAAATGTTGAAAAGAAGACTTAAGATGACAGATATGGGTAAACGTAAACATTTCCTTGGTATCGATTTTGAACAGAGTGAAGGAGAGGTTAAAATGAGTCAAGAGAGACACATAAAGAAAATGTTTGCAAAATTTGGAATAAGCGAATGCAAGCCGAAGTCCACTCCATGTGAACAGAAGTTAAACTTTGACAGTGAGGGTGAAGTCATTGATCTAAGAGGACACAGAGAGGTAGTAGGTAGTCTGATCTATATTATGACATCTACTAAACCAGACCTGACCAGATCACAACACCAGACAGAACCAAAGCAACAACACTAGACTGCACAAGTCCGAGGCAAGACCGAGTCAAAATGCTTCAGAGTCCGAGACGAGACCGAGACCTTTAAAATTTGGTCTCGAGACCAAGACCGGTCTCGACTACTACAACACTAGCATAGACAGATGAGAAAATATCAGTAGAGTACTGTCCTACCGCAGACATGGTGGCTGATGTACTCACTAAGCCCGTGACAAGGGCCAGATTTGAAGGGTTTAAGGAATTTTTGTTTGGAAAGTAAAAACAAAAATGCTTGAATGCAAAAATGTTTACTTTTGAAGTTTGTTTTTTGTGTTCATCACTGGGATGCTAAAAACATGTCTTTAAGTGGGAGTGTTAGGCATATATACAGTATGTTTATATATTGATGCAAAGCCATGTTAAGCATATGTGATGACGTGATACGTGCCTGCGTATTGCATAAGATCATGCCACTGCTTTCATCTCCTTTTCCTTCCCTGCTCCGCTCCATTCACCCGTTTTCCTTATTTGGCAATTTGAACACCTTTAGCTAAGACATTCACTTCTGCCCAGAGACTACCAAAATAAAAGACCCACTGTATTTAAAAAGGGCACTCCCACCAATCATGAGTAAATAATGTAACAGTACAGATTACGTTATGAGTGAAGGATTTTTAAACAAGAAATGACATACCATTTAAACAACATAAATACTCATGTCAAAAGTAGAAAACCTCTTAAGTAGAAAACTTTCATAACCATGTTGAAATAGCTATCATTTTACACTATAGAAAGAGAGAGCAGATTTAGTACGTCTCCAGCAGCAGGACTAGCTTTTGAACAGGACGCTTGACTTCAGACATCTTGTGGAGATTCTCCCCTTTCTTGCTGAGCTCCCTGTAACCCAGGCAGACCTTCTCTTTCCTCACCAATCTGTCCTTGTCAGCAGTAGTCTCTGAAATTCTGCCCAATCTCCACTCATTTCTGTGTGCATGTTCCCCTTTCAAAATCACAATATTCCTTCTAGGGGCATGCCAACGTTGTCTGAGAGTGATGTTGGCAAGGTACTCCTTCCGCCATCGACTCCAGAACTGTTCTGCAAGGTATTGAACATGTCGCCACCTTTTTCTGCCATTCTCTGACAAATTCACCAGGGGGCGGTAGGGCCTTAACAGTTGTAATAGTCAGGAGGTGATTAGGGGTGAGTGGCTCAAGACTATGAGGGTCACAGAGGTTGTCAACGGTCAGTGGGCGACTGTTTACAATTGTCATAGCTTCATAGAGGAAAGCCCGTAGCGATGCATCACTCAGCCTTCCAGAGGAAAGGGTTAGTGTGGACCTCAAGATGCTTCTTACCGCCTTGATCGGTCTCTCCCACACCCCTCCAATGTGACTGGAGTAGGGAGTGTTCATGCTAAAATTGCATTGCTTCTCTGCAAGAAATACAGCCAGTCGGTCGGCACTGACTTCTTTGAGAGCCTCTTTGAGTTTGTTTTTTGCCCTGACGAAGTTGCTCCCTTGATCTGACTTAATCTGAAGAACGGCACCGGTATGGCGATGAAACATCTCAGGCCATTTATAAGAGCATCCGTTGTCATTTATTCAAGCATCTCTATATGGATGGCATGGGAACTAAGGCAAGTGAAAAGAAGACTGTACCTCTTGTTCTCCTTTCTCCCTTGCTTTGTAAAGAACAGGCCAAAGCAGTCCATACTGCAGAAGGGGAAGGGGGGCGATGGTTCCACACGTTCAGGGGATAGATCAGCCATCCTTTGCTCTTCTGTTGGTTTCCACTTCTTTCTCTGCCTGCAATCGCTCTAGCTCACGCATTTGTGTTGTTCTTACAACTCCCGTATGGATTCCATTTGTCTTTCTTCCTCACGCATCAACTGCATCAACGCGCTTGGCTGCAATTGACGAAGCTAAGAGACTACCAAAATAAAAGACCCATTGTATTTAAAAAAAGGGCACAACTGAATCAACACTTTGCATTAATACATTTTGTTTTTAAGTCTTTTACACAATGAACGGGCGCAGACAGAATATTCCCGAGTCTAACAGTGAAAGCTGACTGCTGTGTTTCTTCCTCCGTGTATAAAGCCTTTTTAACCACATTGATAACTACACTGACGCGCTAGACTGTTGCAGAAAAGTTTACCGCTACATAAACATTACAACAATTTTCCCAAAATTAATGGTATTGTACGTGCTTACAGTGCAAAACAGTTATTAAAATGTATTTTAAGGCTGTATTTCAGACATTTAATTTGGTAAACATTTCAAATAATTGACAATGTACCTTGAAAAAATTATGTTTTCTCAGCCTTTTGCATGAAGCAGAAAACATTACCATCCAATATGCATCTGCTCTGCTTTCGTGCGGGAGATACAATTTTTATTTTGTTGTTTCTAAAATTTAGCAAGTTTTTTCTGTCACTTATCAAAGCCACATTCTAAAAAAAAACATTCTCCATCCAAAACCAATTATAAAGACAGTCCACACAAAAACTGAAAACTCACCAAAAGTATTTATTGTAATTGAGCAAAACAGCACTAAAATAACACAAACACACACAACATTAACCAGATTCAATCTCAGATATCGTCACTGTTTTTCTGACGAGCTGTTGCTTCTTCATCAGTGAAAATTCTCCAGCTTTGTCTGTAGTGACTTGAAGTTACAGATGGTTTGCTGTAGGGCTGAGTTGGGGCTCAGAGACTGGAGCTCCACCAGATAACCACAAATATTATCAAGGCACACGTTGGTAAACCTTCGCCTGAAACACAAGAAACAGACTCCATGACAGAACTGTTCTTGATCAGCAATGATGAGCAGATAGTTTATATTTTTACCTTAAGCGTTTGACTAAAAGGTCAATGATGGATTTAATCAGTCCTATGAATCTACTTGAAACCTAAAGTTGAGATAAAGGTCTGGCAAAGGACTTAGTTTTCATCTTCCAGACACATTTTTTTCCTTTCGCAAGGATTTGTGAATTAACCGTCATGGTGTGGTCATTTTGTCAAGATTACAGCCAGTGTGAAAAACAAAACAAAAAAAACTATACTGTGTCCTTGAAACAACTGGGCGGGAGTTCAATGTTTGGTGACTTTTATTGGTGAAAACTTCCAAGATTGTTTTGCATATCATTACATTCGTAACAAAAGGGCCTAAGTCGATTTTTGGCCATTTTGAGATTCCATGCCTATCTCATATATTTTTATATGTATTTAAAAAACATCTTAAATATGACAATAACTTTGAAAAAAACTATTATAAAAAAAAAAAAATCAAATAAAAATAAAAATAAATGAGTTAGGCAAAAAATGGTATACACATTTTTGTTAAGAGTGCAAATATTGGAATCAAAATGTAACCAAAAACAATATAAATACTAAATCACAGTTCCTATTATCTTTCTTCCAGTTTAAACTAAACTTAACATAAAGTTTATTCATCTGCTGCTGCTGGAGAAAGACACTCACCTGTCATATGTTGGTACTCTGCTTGGATCCTTAACGTATCCCGAGAGAAGGATGTGAATACACTCGACCAAATGAAGAGGCTTCTTCAGTTGCTGCCAGCAAGGATCCTGCAAAAAACAAACAAAATACAATTCATTTTTATGATAGAGTTGTGTTTACCTCTACAAAGACTGAAAAACAAACATTAAACACACGTACCCTTGTTTTGAAGAGTTGGTCATAGACCTCCAGCAGGCGTGGCAGCTGCACACCGATCTCCTGCATGGTGGACGTCACAAATCCAATATCCCAGTGAAGTCGACAGACCTCCTGCTCAAGGAACTTCACCAGGAACTCTGTAATCACATGACCAGGGTTGGGTCAATCATGACTGATTATTAATTATGGCATAATAATTTACATAGCAATGGAGGCAGAAATAAGTGTACCCTCAGAGGGGTCATAGAGGCAGCCTGTTTTGCACCGCCTGTATGCCGCCCTCTGTGTAAAAACGCTGACCGTGATGGCAAAAGGCCGGACTATTGGCGGCTTATTGCCCGGTGTAAAAACGACTAGTGGGTCCTAAGTGTTCTGGCTGAGTTTGATGCAAATCGGGTGAAGCTCTTCAGACTAGTATGCGGAAATGCATTTCCAGGGCGAAACGCCATTTTTGACCTTTGACCCAAGATGGATGACTTCCTGTTTGGTTTTGGGCATGGTCATAGTGTAACTTTTTGCTCATCTTTGGGTCAAGAATACATGTGGCAACATTTGTATGAATCGGACAAACCTGCTGGTTGCATTATAGATTTTTGGCGTCTATAATGCTGGAGAGACTATGTCTCTCGGCTGGCCTGGGAACGTCTCGGGGTCCCCCCGGAAGAGCTGGAGGAAGTGGCCGGGGAGAGGGAAGTCTGGGCCTCCCTACTGAGGATGCTGCCCCCGCGACCCGGAAACGGCTAAGAGGGAGAAGATGGATGGATGGATGGATGGATGGATGGATGGATGGATGGATGTTTCAATTAAGAACAGTGAAACATCCCCCTCCCCCACCCCATATCTCCGGCTGAGCTATTCTCATGTTTTATAAACAATAACGGAAGTTCAAACATGCTGTGAAAGGGTAAATTATAGAAAGTATATAAGATATACAAAATCTTGTCGTGTATCGTATTTTCTCATATTTTAAGAAATGAACAATATCATTTACCCATGATTTAAAACTCAGAGGATGTTTGTCCTTCCATTTATTTAATATCAGTCGACGTGCTAAAAGAGAACCAAAAGCAACCATAGTTTTGGCCCGACGACTGAGATGCCAGTCAGGTGGTATGACCCCAAATATTGCTGTCATGGGAGTGGGTTTAAATGACATTTTTAAGACATCTGTAAATGTTGAAAAAATCAGTTTCCAAAACCCATTCAGTTTTGGGCAGGACCAAAACATGTGTGTAAGAGTGCCTGGTGCTTGCCTACAACGGTCACACATGGGATCAATACCAGGAAACATTTTAGATAGTTTGATTTTGGACCAGTGGAGGCGATGCATAACCTTGAATTGGATCACGGTGTGTCTTAAACAAATGGAAGAAGAGTGTATATTTCCCACAGCTTTTCTCTCAGAAAGTCCTAACCCCAATTCTTCCTCCAAACAGTTTTTCAACCTGAACAAAGGTTTCAAGTCGTGAGTGTTAATTAAAGAATAAACAAGTCCAATCGACCCTTTAGAAGATGGGTTCAGTTTCAAAATCGAGTCTAGGAGAGAGCTGGTAAGTGTGGATGGAAAAGAGGAGATAAATGTTGATACAAAATTACGAATCTGAAGATATCTGAAGAAATGTGACCTTGGAATATTGAATTTTGATGTCAATTAATCAAAAGATGCAAAAGTGTCATTAATAAACATATTTCCAATTGTAGTGGCTCCTCTTTCAACCCAGACATCGAACACTTTGTCCGTGATTGATGGTTTAAAGACATAGTTTTTTGTTATAGGGGCGTGGATTGAAATATCTTTTAATGAAAAAACTCTTCGAAATTGCGTCGGTATCTTAAAAGAGTGTTTGATTATTGGATTTGACGAATATTCAGATATAGGTTTAAGTAAAAGAAGATTTGTATTAAGCAATGCATCTAAAGAGGTAGAATGACAGGACCAATGTTCCAATTGAAGCCATTTAGGGGTTGAATCAGAGTTTTGGGATCCTTTCCAGTAGAGTATATTTCGTATGTTGGCAGCCCAGTAGTATTGTTGAAAGTTCGGGAGGGAAAATCCACCATTTTGATAATGGCGTAACATATTTTTACGTATTCTAGGTGTTTTCTTATTCCAAATTAACTCCGATATTAGTTTATCAATTGATGTAAAAAAGATCTTGACAGGAACAGAGGAATGCTCTGAAAAACATATAAAAAATTTAGGCAGCACATTCATTTTAATTACATTGATTCTACCCTCTAATGATAAAGGCAGCAGACCCCACCGTTCCAGGTCCGGCTTTAAATGACATAATAATGGAGGGAAATTAGCTTTGAAAATGTCTTTAAAATTATGTGTGATCCAATTGATTTGGTTTTAAAACGGAATAACCAAAGAACTATGGGTACACGGATAATAATACTACATATATGGTTTTGATACAATTTTTTCTTCTTTAATATTAAATAAATAGCTCAAGTGGACTTCCAGACACTTGTTATTCAGTAGTCCTGTTTATTTACATGAACAGACACTGTTTGTTGTGGGGAGTTAGTATAAATCGTCAAGCTGTTTACGAGCACGGACCAAATACTGAAAGTATTAGATCTCAGTTTGTGTGCGTGCACTCACGTGCGTACTGAACCCCGAGCAAAACAACCTTCTTCAACCCAATTCTTATCGTCTTAAAATCAGCATCACCACTATTGCGCTGCACTTTCATTATTATTTAATTTCCTGATATATAGTTAATCATTTTTACTCCTTTCCTTGCATGGCTTTTTCTCTTTGACTCCTCGCTTTGCCAAGCAACAAACAACAGCTAATTTAATGTAAGTAGTTAGAAAGGTGAAAATGGAACCTAATTACCAAGTGGGAAGTATCTCGGTGTTCCAGCGTAAATCTTCCCCAGTGACACAAGTTTCAGGTTCAGGGACCTCATCCTGTCTATTGGACTCATGGTCACAGAGTCTCCCAGTTCTGAAAACAACATAAACACAGGTTTTAGACAATTAGGCCAGACTCCAGTTAGTCTTGATAAACCCCACGTGCCTTTCTCCAGGATCTCTTGCCACAGTGAGTGCACCAGGATGGGGTCTGAGCGTCCAGCACAGTGAACGATCGCCAACTTGCACTCAGACAATTTGAAATGATCAGCAAACTCTACATAGAGCTGTGCAAACACACACACAGAGGAACATATTAACACACAACATTCACAGTCAACGTTTAACTCTCCTCTATATTACCTTTGTGACGTCCATGGGCTCTGAGCTCAACTGAGAGATGACATTTTCTACAGTGGGATTATGGGAATACTGTGTGATCAGTGTTTCCTGAATCTGAACTTGAATACGCATGACCTGAAACAAAGAGAAAGCACAAAACTCAGAAACTAAAGAGCTAATGTACTTCCTGTGGGTGATCACTGCTCACGTACCTCCATCCTGTCTTGCAGCTCATGAAAAAAAAATGTGCCTGACGCCTGAGCCGTGATGGAGGAGCTCCTACCCAACATGATGGCTCGAGCGATGTACTCCAAACGCTGCTTCAGGGAGATCTCAGTGCTGGTGAAAAGAAGACGACAAACCTTTAAACAATATCTGAAATAAATGAGTGATTATTTCATTTCCTGGTGTAGTATCTGAACCTGTGCATTTCAGCCAACCGGGCTAGTACGTGGGCTGCTTTGACAAAGTTGTGATTCTTCTCGTAGTAGCGCCTTAACAGGTCCATGTTGTGGACCTGACTGTGATTCTGCTTGATCATGTGCTTTAGATGCTCCTCTAAATATGGAGAATTCAACTGGAAGGAAAAATAAAACAGCTGTAAATGTTGGTCAACATGTTTACTGTACAGCAGTGGTTCCCAATCTTTTTGTCCCGTGTACCCCTTCATATCATAAGTACTGTCTCCATCATTTAATTTGCTTTTTCATTAGTGGAACAGCAGGTACTCCTAAACCTAAAAAATAGCCTAACAACAAACTAGCAACATTTCACGATTATTTCTAAATGAATTGTTAAATCTTTCTGAGTTGGGGTACTCAGCAATGTGCTCCTGTACCCCTAGGGGCACATGTACCCCTGTTTGGCAACCAGTGCTCTACACCACATGTGTCAAACTCAAGGGCCGGGGTTTGGAGCATCCAATTTTTGCCCGCAGGAGAAAGTAAAAATGACAGAGATCACAAAAATGATTGTGTAAATGAAACTCAACAATATTTGAAGGGGCTCACAGTTTTGCTGGTGCTTATATCATATGAGTACAGTCATTTTTAATGTTAAACTGTCGAAAAAACCCTCAAAACTCTTACAAAATCCTTCAATTTTACTGAAACTATTACCTAATACGTATTTCCCTTAATTAAATATAAATTGTCCACAAAATCTAGGAAATTTAAAGTGAAGATTCTGTTAGGACTGATATCTATCACTTATTGCTTGAATATTGTCACTTTTTTATATATTTTGTAATTTTTGTATACATAGAGGTGTAAACTAGGGTACAATGTTGAAATAACTTGTTTTTCCCCATAAAATTAGTTAAACTGCTCCACATTTGGCCCCTAAAACCAAAATGAGTAAAACACTCCTTCTCTACACGTATTCATATTTTTTATCTAAAAGAACAGGAATTAAAAAATGAAGCATTGCCAGGAAAAAGAACCTCGAGCAGCTTGTCCGTCAGGTCCGCCTGAATCAGCCAGTTGTACAGAGCGACGTGGAACAGCTCATCCTGAGACCTCTGGGCCAGACCGAGCATCTGCTCAAACTGCAGGGGAGCAACAGGCGTGCATTAGGAATACAGATCGCTGTGGAAAGAATTAAACAGCAACTAGCTACCCTCATGACTCACGTGGACGGTGCTGAGCGTGTTGGCATCAGAGGTCAGCACTGGAGGGCCCGGCTGCTTGGGGACACTGGGGGATTGTGGGGCATATTTGCTCTGGTTCACCAGCTCCTGCATGGTGTCGGTGATGCACTTATAGCACAGAAGTCTTAGGGTGATAAACAGAGGATGGAGCAGTGACTGATGGGAGCTTTCTAGTGTTGCTGCACAGCAGGGTTGGGGTCAATCATAATTGTAATTGCATAATGGCAATTATGACGTAATTATAAGTGTATCATAGTTGAAAAAAATGTGTTGCTGATGTAATCATAATTGAATTGTAATTGAGTAATTGTAGTAATTGTAGTTGGCATGAAATTTCTATAAAACTGTCCTTTACAATGTAATTTAACACAAAACTGAGGAACCATGTTTCATATCACATTTACCTGTCAGTTCTCTTGAGGATCATTTTACCCTTTAAAAGTAATGAAACGAGGGGTATACCGAGACAAAAAAGGCTATCAAAGTAATCAAAAACTAATTAGATGGTAAATAATATTTTTTTTGTATTTAAAGCTGATTAAAGACATGGTTCAAAACTGACCCGTTATCATAAGAGATGCTAACAGAAAGCTAAAACAAGAAGAAATTTACGTTTCATGGAGTTAATTATTAGAGGCTCAGTAATTTTGATTTACTGAAATTGAACTTTAGTAATTGAGAGAATAATTGTAATTGACTTTGTGGGAAAAAAATAAAACGTGTAATTTTAATGGAAAACATGCTGGTCAAAGTAATCGTAATAGAGTTGTAATTGAACATGGGTAATTTAACACGTAATTGTAACTTAAAAGTGTAATTCAATTACAATTATGCCTCGAACTGCAAGCAGTTATGAAAGGGGGCCAAGCCTTCCCGCGTGACTCTGCCCCCAGGTTTTGCAGAGCCCATGGAAGTACATCACGAAGGATGACAGGCTTGGGGCGTGCGTCAGGACACAGGCCAACGTGCCATTTGCAGTGAACATGTAGATATAAAGTTTATGAAGATGTGATTTAGAATGTGAAAGTTACAGGCCAAAATGCGTTTGCACCCATTATAGCGCCACCTAGTGCAGACATGCAAACACCAACAGCATGAAAAAGGTGACAACAAAACCTCCCCCAGAGAATCCTTTTGATTTTAACACAAATTAAGCAATCTGGAACACTTTAAATAGTACAATAAGGCAAAATACACCATTTTCTTGAAACCTAAAAACATTTATTTACACCACTTAAGTTGTGGTTTGTGAAAAATTACTATATATGATATAAAAGTACCTAAAATTTGCAAAATATAGGTATAAAAAATGTATTGCCATTTCTGAATTTAAAGTTAATTAATTCTGTTATGACATATTCCCCATATTCTATTGCTTAATACAGTAGCTTGATGGAAGCGCCTCTTTACCGTCTGTACCTTGTTTAAAGCCAAAATAGTTCCAAATGTGACTCCGCGGCAAACTCGCCACTCTGGCCAAACAGTCGGGCGGAACCAGTGTGCGGAAACAGCCTATCATATCCCCGGACGTCACTAGTGACAGGCAAACAGCCAAACAGCCAATCCCTTTCTTACAAAGTGTGCAATAGGCTTCCCAGTTGTTATTCTCGACTGGATTTATCCAATTTTGAATTTGGGCTTCTCAAGCCATGAGTCAGAGAACTTGCACTTTCCCATCTTTCTTCTTCTTCTTGTCTGTTTAAATGCTGGAACATTCGCTGTCATATGACGTTGCACCCGTACGCACGCGGTCCAGAGGCAAAATAGCGCAGAGTATGCAACACACTCGAAGCTTGAATATAATAAAATTTAATACCTCATAAAATCGCGGTTAAGACTTACTTTATACTTTTTAAGGGCCTTTGTACAATTTGAGTCATTTTGCTATTCACATGTGGAATTACCCCAAAATATCGCGTTTTCGCCAGTCCTAATATGCATTCAAATTTTCATGAGTTTTTGAACGTGTTTAGGCCCTTAAAATGCTATAAATTTTTTTAACAATAATAATAACTAGAACTGCAAGCAGTTATGAAAGGGGGCCAAGCCTTCCCGCGCGACTCGGCCCCCAGGTATTGCGGAGCCCGTGAAAGTACGTCATGAAGGATGACGGGCTTGTGGCGAGCGTCAGGACACAGGCCAATGTGCCATTTGCTGTGAACAGGAGCGACCCAAGGTCATACCCACCAAATTTGGTAAAAATCGGTCTTGCCATTTATGAGATATACATTTCCCATATTTGCAGCGCCCCCTAGTGGGGCAAATCATTAAAATTTTGCTTATACCCTTACAGTCACATGCCAACCAAGGATTTCAGATTTGATTTTGTTTGTATTTATTTTGACCAAGATATGGAAGAGTTATGCATTTTTAAAGCTCGCTAAAAAAATTTACTCTGTAATTTTCCACGCATTGTTTGAGCCAACAAAATTATTTCATCAACTTTAGATCAGATCCAACTGAATTGGTCCTTTGGCGTTTGCACCCATTATAGGGCCACCTCGTGGTACACTGTTTGGTATGGGTTATCCGTGTGCTCTTATATAGTTACCCTGTAAATTTCACAGCCCTCAACATATTACTTCTGCTGAAATAAAGGTTTGTTTATTTATAGGTTATGTAGTAATAAGCCACGCCCACTTTGACAAATCACGATTAACTTCAAGATAAGGTCCCAGGAGCGACCCAAGGTCAAACCCACCAAATTTGGTAAAAATCGGTCATGCCATTTAGGAGATATAAATTTCTCATAATTACAGTGCCCCCTAGAGGCTTAATTTATTCAAGTTTGACTTATACACCCACAGTCTCATGGCAACCAAGGATCTCAGAATTGGTGGTGTTAGCAATTATTTTAGTATGTTTAGTATGTTTACATAAAAGGTTCCCTGGCCCAGTGGGCTTGGCACCATAATAATAATAATAATAATAAAAATGAGGTGCATTACAATAGCTTCCTACACACACTGCTGTGCTCGGGCCCTAATTACATCCTAATTGTAATCAATGATCAAATATGCAATTACAATTTTAATTGACCCTAACCCTGCTTAATAGTGGTGATGTTTTCCTGTATTACCTCTCCTGAAAGGCCTGCTGTCCCACTTTGTCCTCCTCAGGCTCTCCGTTCTTATAGAAATGAGGTCCGAGTCTCTGTGGATCTTTCTTGTCTGCAGCTGTGAGGCATAACTTTAGCACTCCTTCATAGAAATGACCTGGGATGCAAAAAATTAAAAGAAATAAAAAAACAGCCATCTCACATTGCAATCAATGCTTAAAGCAGCCGGAGCTGGTGACTTCCATGATCCTACCTTGCCTGTACTGGGAGCAGACCAGTGGCAGGTCTACATGCTGGCTGATCTGCTGGTAAAGCAGCAGGGACTCTCTTAATGTTCTCTCTTTATCTACTTTGTTCTGGGTCTGCTTTGAGCTCTGCAGCAAAGCATTAGCCTGAGTTGGAACAACAGGAAACACAAAATCATGGAGTCTGAATCAATAACCTTTTTTTTCTCATTGTCTGCACATGCTGTCGAAGGTTTACACTGCAAGAAGTGCAATCTTTTATAGACAGCAATGCATGTTTTGTTATTGCAATTAAATAAATGAATTTATTTTATTGCATAATTGTGACCATCACCAGCCCTCCCTAAGGAAGGGTAAGAAGAACTTTATTATAGGAAGGATATAAAAAGAGAGGGCAGTGTTACACCTAGGTGAGGGGGAAGGAAACAGGGAAGAGGGAGTCGGAGTAGGAAATGGAAAGGGTGGGGAAGAAGTGAATGCTTTAAAGTGAGAGTGAGATGTGATGTTATAGTTGTGTATATTGTGCTTATTGTGTTGTGAAATACATTCAGCCAGTCTGATGACAAGTGTGGAGCTCAAGTATAATGGTGGTGGCCGTGAGTAGAGGGAAGGAGTGAGTAGTTATACCTAAAACTGGTATTTGGGATCAACGTGTCTAAGGTTAAGTCCAGTATGAGTTTATCCAGTGCGGCGCCCACCGGCAGGCCCAGAGGCATAGAGACCGGACCCCAGGCCAGTAACAGAAGCACAAAAGCACAGCCCCAAACGGTCAACAGTGACCTCAACCACCAGAACAACTAGCACCACCCCCAGCAAACAGCATTATCCGAAAGTGCTACGCAGCCCCGCCCCAACCAAAGCACAGACGCCAGCGCCCCCCAGCGTGCCCATCCCCCACACCGGCGTGGCAGGCCACCCCGGGCCCGCACAGAGCGGGGACCACCGCCAAGGCAACCAGGAGACGAGACAAGCACCAAGCCTTACCCGAAGGGAAGAGGAACCCCCACGCCCCGCACGCCCGCAAGGCGTGGGACGTACGTGCACCCTCGTTTTTATTTGTTTATTTTTTTTTAACTATTTTCAGAGAATCACAGTGCATATATACATACTATACATTTCACATATATATTCGTTGCTGTACATCTGAGTTGTAAAACAATCACAAGAGGATTGATCCATTTTAAATACAACAAGATCTCAATACTCTTTTTTTTTTTTTTCTTCCAAAATAGGGATGTACAAAACCAAAACAAGTAAAAAAAAAAAAAAAAACAAAAAAAAAACTATGGTAGCAACAAAATTAGAATTCAAATATACAAAGTTCTACACCTTTCTAGGGAAACATTCTGATGCTTTTAAGGTTTTTCCCTTCGGATGCTACAGGTAGGCTCACTGTTTCCTATCCCAGTGAAGGGGACAACCTATGTTTTTTGTCTGTCAGTCCTATTCTCAGTATTTGTCATCTTATCCCTAAAGGAGACCCATTTCGTCCACATATTTGTAAATTTGTCCATTTGTAAGTTAAGTGAATAAGTAATTTTTTCCATATGATGTATTTCGTTCACTGTGCCTATCCATTCACTCATTGTGGGGGGTTCAGGGTTTGTCCATCTTCTCGTGATATTTTTCTTCGCCGTTGTTACCATTAATCTAAATAATTGTTTATTCTGATTTCCCAGGATGCAATCATCTCTTCCCAAGAAAAAAGTTTTAAAGTGATTGGGCAGCTTTGTGTTAAATATTTCTTCCATTATCTTATGTATATCACCCCAAAATGTCTTCAACACTGAACACTCCCAGAATATGTGGCAATGGTTTGCTTCTTGATCCCCTGAACAATGCCAGCATTTCAGTTTTCCTTGTATGGTGTGTTATTAACTTGGGTGTGATAAAAAATCTCAAACATTTCCATGCAAACTCCCGCCACATGTGCGAGTTAGTGCTTTTCCACGTTGATTCACAATAACTCTGCCATTCTTCTGTTGTTATTTCACCAGCACCTTCTTTTTCCCGCATTTAACCTTTACGTACCCAGTTGTGTTTGTTTAATTTGATTGAAAACCCTTTTACAGCCAAGAAACAATACCTTTATTAAAGTCACCTGTATGGGCCCTCAGCACCTCTTTGAGTATTGGATCCTCCAGGTCTAGGGGATATTTAGTTTTACATTTTACAAAGTAATTTCGTACCTGTATACCTGTAAAAATCTTATTGTTCCAGGGAAAACTCTTTTTTAAGGCTCTGAAAGTCCTTTAATTGTCCTTTTGTTGTTAATGAGTAGAATGTTGTGATCCCTTTATTTACCCAATTTTTAAATCTAGCATCAAACTGATTGGGTTTGAAATTTGGATCGTGTGCTACCCATTTGACAATCCAAAATATATCGAATAATTCATACTCAACTTTGATTGCATTCCAAATTTTTAATTGAAACCTGACCCATGGATTCGACACTTTGCTTGTCATTTGGATTGTCTCCTTATTTCCCACACAGGCCTGTATTGGAGGATCGGCCATTAAATGGTTTTCTATGTCCTTCCATCTTGCGTTATATTGCGGGTTACACAAATTTAGGGCCTGATTTGGGACGAATAATAATCTTGCAACTTTGGAATTCCCATTCCACCTGCTTTTTTAGGGAGCTGCAGTGTCTTATATCACACTCTCGGTTTCTTCCCTTGCCAAACAAACCTTGAGAGAATCCTATTCCACTCAACAAACTGCTTCACACTAATCTCAACTGGAAGGGCCTGAAACAAAAACAGAATCGGAGGGAGGATATTCATTTTGATCGATTCTATTCTTTGAGTAAAACTCATAAAAGGATTTGAGTTCCACCTCGATATGTCATTTTTTAGATTATTTAAAAGGGGGTCAAATTTAATATTTTCAATTGTGGATAATTCTTTTGGCAATAATAGCCCAAGATATTTTATTGATCCTTGATCCCACTTTAAATTATATTTATCTTTAAGTTCCTTTGGTGGGATATAGTTAAGTTGTAAAATTTGTGTCTTTTGAACATTTAACTTATAACCAGAGTAATTACCAAACTGTTGCAATTATTTAAGTAGTTCTGGAAAAGATTTAGAGGGTTCAGTTGAATAAACTAAAACGTCATCTGTATACAGCGCCACCTTGTGGTCATCATTGTTTATGCTTATTCCTTTAATGCTGTCTTTTTGTCTGATCCACTGGGCCAAAGGCTCAATAAAAAGCACAAAAAGGAGTGGTGACAGTCCACAACCTTGTCTTGTACCCCCTTCTAATTTGATGCTTTTTGATAGATGTCCATTAATTTTAATCCTGGCATTGGGGTTATTATACAGGGAACCTATTACTTTAATAAATGTTTTATGGAATTCGAATTTCTCAAAAACTCTGTATAGAAATTCCCAGCAAACCAAATCAAACGCCTTCTCTGCATCTAGGCTGACTATAACAGCTTGTAATTGTTTTTCTTAGATATGGTTTAATAAGTTTGTCTTTGAGAGATGAAGCCAGTCTTGTCCGTATGGATGAGCTGAGGGAGAATTTTTTCTACTCTTTTTGCAAGGATGGATGTGTACAGTTTATAATCAATATTAAGAACCAAAATTGGCCTGAAGGATCCACATTCTAATTTATCCTTGCCTTCTTTGGGTATAATGGATATTGTGGCTTCTTTCCACGTTGGGGGTATCCTTCCTTCTTTTAGTGCATTGTTA
Source organism: Gouania willdenowi (assembly GCF_900634775.1). Taxonomy (NCBI): domain Eukaryota; kingdom Metazoa; phylum Chordata; class Actinopteri; order Blenniiformes; family Gobiesocidae; genus Gouania; species Gouania willdenowi. Next base: position 22,392,537 of record NC_041055.1, read on the forward strand.
ATTAAGAGAATAAGATTTTATTTTAATTTGGTGCGGAAGATTTTATACCATTCGGCTGAGAATCCGTCTGGTTCTGGTAATTTATTTGCTTTTAGTCGGGAAATTGCTTTGTTTAATTCTTCTCCAGTAATGTCCGCTGTTAGTATTTTATTTTCTTCCTCCGTTAGGGTGGGCAGGTTGAGAGAAGTAAGAAAATTTATGATATTTTGTTCTCCCTCTAGTTGTGGTTGAGTATATAGGCAGTTGTAATACTGTATGTTTGGAAGGCTGTTTGTATATCCTCTCTTTTGTATACTATATTTTTTGCAGTTGGGTCTCAAATTTTATAAATGGTGCCATCAGCCTTTTGTTTTTGTAATTTTCTAGCTAATGATTTAACAAATTTTGGGCCAGTCTCATAATATTTCTGTCTTGTATAAATCATCTTTTTTTGGATCTCCAAGATATTGATCTCTTTCCCGATCTCCTTTAATTGAAGAGCGACATCTGGGTTTGAGCCTTTTTTGTGTTTTGTTTCAAGCACCTTCAGTTCTTTAATTCGTTTTTTAAGTCTCTGCTGTCTTTATCTTTTGTTATTTGCACAGTACGCAATTATTTTGCCTCTCAAGGCCGCCTTTAAAGCATCCCAGACAATTTCTGTGGCAACCTCTCCATTGTAATTCTCTTTTACAAAATATCCTATTTCTTTTTTAATGTATTTTTTAAACTCTATGTCATTAAGAATACTTGTGTTCAGTCTACATAAAGTGTTGCCTATATTATTGCTTATTCGAATTGTTAGCAGAACAGGAGCATGATCTGATATGTCAATATTACCATGTTCACAATGAAGTACTATATGATGATCCATCTTGTGTATAAAAATATAATCTAGTCTCGAGTACACATTGTGAGGGTGTCAATAGTGTGTATAATCCCGTTCTGTTAGATGCACGTCTCTCCAGAGGTCTAACACTCCTAACTCTGTTATGAGAATCTTGAATTTTTTGCGAAGTGAAGTCTGTATAAACCCCTTGGATGAGTCTAGCCTTGGATTTATCCGTATGTTCAAATCTCCCCCACATATTAAGACACCGGTTCCATGTGACATCAGGTCAAATATTTTCCTGCTAAAGGTAATATCACTGCCTGGTGGGATATATACATTAAGTATTGATACTTCAGTGCCCTCTATCTTCCCTGAGATTAGTAAATATCTTCCTTCTTTATCTTTAACCTCCCTGATTTTCTCGAACTGAAGTCTTTGAGAAATCAAAGTGGCTACTCTTCTTCTACGGCCATTTTTGTATGCTGAGGAGTAGACTTTTGAGAAACCCATCCTTCCTAATTTTTCATGTTCTGCTGAGTTTCCTGTAACAGTGCGATATGTACTTTTCCTTTTTTTAATTTACTCAGAAGTTTATATTATATGATATAACCTTGACATTTTGGTTGTCCGTAATAATGGTTTATTATCCAAAACTGCCTTTTCCCTGTCTTGTGATCGACTCTTTAAAACCTTATACATCCCAGAAAAATGTTTAAACATTAAGAAAACTAAAAACAAGTATAACATGAACTTAGAACTTGAAAATAACTTCACACTTTCTTCAGTGTCTTTTGTTTCCAACAGTGAGGCTCGATCTAATCGAGTCTTCTCAGTGCCTGTTATGTAAAGGCACTTATCAGGAGGCAAATCAGGAGAGGTGTCCTGATAGATGGACGCATGTCATGAAATGACATGCCTGCTACATTTCTGCGTCCCGACTTCTTATGCAATTTTTTTAGGCAAGTCCTCAGTTTTGAACTCAAAAACAGACAGATCTTTTGCCGTCTTAACTAACCCGTTATAAAAAAACTAAACTTCAAAAAAGAGTTTTTGTTCCAGAGGAAAGCACAATGTTTAGAATAAACTCAGGATACATACCTGGAGTCACACATCTTAAATACAAGACAAAATCAAGAGTTTAATTGGTTGTGTGTGTGGGTCATCTGAATTCCTGCAGTTTTTCTTTGAATGTTTTTTGTGTTGATGTCCCATCCCGTTGTTGTCTCCTGGCCTCGTCTGGTGCTCTATTCGGGGATCCAGCCCTCTGCCACGCCAGGAGGAGTTGGAGCTCTTGGTGATCTCTGTCGACTGGGGCTGGGATGATGGTTACTGGGATACCCCTTGACACCATGTCTTTCGTCGCCTCCGTTGCGGTGTGGTACAGCTGGATGTCGTCTTCATAGTAAACTCAGGGTTCAGCTGGATAAGGCGCTTGGAATTTGATTTTCCGCTGCCTCAGTATCTTCTTTGCCTCGGTGTAGTCAAAGCGTTTCTTGAGTATCACAGCTGAATAATCGTGGTCAAAAAAGAAGCGGTTGTTGTTGTAATAAACCGCTATCTTCTGCCAGGCACTCTGGATCACTTCTTACTTTACCCTATAGCTTTCAAACTTAGCGATAATGGGCCGGGGTTTCGCTCGCGACTTCTCCCTGTTAGCCACCTGGATCCTATGTGCTCGCTCAATCTTTATCACCACGTTCTCGGAAATGTCCAGCGTTTCTTTCAACATTTTCTCAAGGAAAGCACACATGTCTCCCCCTCCCTCCTTCTCAGGTATTCCGTGAATCCATAGGTTGTCCCGGCGGGCTCATCCTTCCTGGTCAGTTAGCTTAGCTTCCAGGCCGTCCTGACAATCAATCAGCCTCTTGGTTAGCCTAGCCAAGGCCTGCAGTGCCGTCTCCGCCTCTCCAATCCTTTCTTCAGCCTCCTCCAGTTTGTCGTTTGTTCTCTGTAGTTCCTGTTTGATCTCTGCAAGTTGTTGGTTACTATCTCGCCTGAAATCTTTTATTTCCTTCAGAATACTCTGCAGTGTGGTGTCGTCAGGCCCATCGTCAACGCCCGCCGGATGCTGCAAATCGCCCCGCCGGTTCCCAGGCGCACCGACCGCGCAACTTAGAGCGTGCCAGATTGCCTTTTCTCGATGCCACCCGTGCTTTGAGCCCCAGCTTTCTTTGTTTTCAATTATTATTATTTAAAATGTTTGAACATGTTCCAAATGTTAAAAAGTGAAAAACATAAATAACTCAAACATGAAATCATTCTTGTGTACACAATACAAAACATAACACAAATGATAAGTCTTAACAAAATTTACAAAAATGGCACAAAAACGCATTGATTCTAATATGGGTCATTTTTGACCCACTTATGGAAGAGTGTGGGGTCGGGTCACTCATGCATCTAAGGGTTAAGCGCTTTGAGATGACTTTGTTGTAATTTGCGCTACATAAATAAAGTTGAATTGAATATGCACGTCAATGGCTGTAGACAAATTGTGAATGATTTATTACTTTAAACAACCACTTCCTGTAAGTTTGATGCACATTGCTGCTAACTCTGTAGTGCCATGCTTTTATTTTATTTGAGAAAATGAACAGTGTTTTCTCAGGTTAATAACCCGTTTTCATACTTTTAAGCACCTGGCTGGAGTGAGAACAAGGTATTTACTTTCACAATGTGTTTGGATGTGTTTATGTATGTTTTGTTAAGCTAGTGCTAAGAAGAATCTAACTTTTATAATAAGCTTTTCCTCAAAGGTTCTGTTTTAGCTAGTTTTACAGTGTTTGCCACCGTGTATGTTAAGAATTGCTTGATAGTATAACTGTGTTACAATATGTGAATATTAAGCAATATTAATGATTATCTTGTACTTTTTTTGTCTTTTATTGCAACTTTTTGTATTTTATGTGTCCTTTAGCTCTTTTACAGGGTTTCTGAAGGTGATTCTGAAGTTGTTTCCGAAGTTGTTCCTGAAGGTAATTCTGAGGATACAAAAGGAATTGTGTTTAAACAAGGATAAAGACTGATCATAATTAAAGGCTTCATAAAACATCAGTACGCTTCATCAATATCTGGCCGGGGTTTAGCTACAATGGGAGTGAGTGAGTTAATACAAACGACAACATGTTCCCCCAAAATTACATTGGAGGTCAGAAAAAAGTATAAACAACACATCAACACTTGAAAAGCAGCAGGTAATCTAACCTTTTTTTTTAACCCAGCAAAAGTAAAAACAAAGATATTCTACATACCTTGGTGTAAACGCTGTCATCACTGCTGTACAGCAGGGGGCAACGGTCCCGCAGTCGATTCCTGATTGCATCCACCGAGGCATTATCTTTGATGTAGACATTAATGAGTCCTGTGATGAGCGCCCCTGATAAGCTCTTGCCACGGATCACCACGTCTTTAAAACTTGCTCCCTTCATCTGATCCTGAAACTCCTGTCATCAACAAACAAAACAAAAAAATGTAAACATTGACAAACACAAGAAAGGGCCAAATCATTCAATCAGGTGAGGAGGTGATAATAGTCGCATATATCCAGAGATACAAATTGGACATTGTAATGAGGAGTAAAAATGTTAAATAAATATAAAATTACATTTCATCTCATTACTTTAACTAGAATCTTACAGTAACACCCTTAACTCTCCTGTTATCCCTGGGGTCAATTTGACCCCATTCAATATTTATCAATCAAAAATAATAGTTGACTTTATTTCTTTGCTTCATATTTCAAGAGATTTTCTAATTTAATGGGTACAATTGATTGAGCAAATAATTATCACTATCATCCTTCTCATCTGAAGTAGTAAATAAATATGTTGATGAGAGGTCGTTCATTCATTCTGTGAGAGTCATGAATAAAGGTGTACCCCAAAAAATTGGATGAAAGATTTTCAAGACACATCAACTCTAAAACTGAAAGTTTGATGCTGCAAGAAAGGTCATATCATCACCACAACCAATATGGTTCATACTCTTGTGGTCATTAATGTTGTCAGTAAATTTGAGAAGATTTGGATGAAAGCTATTCAAGATAAATGAATTCTAATTTAAAAGTTTGGCTTTGATGGTGGTGCTAGAGAACATCAAGGGTTTATTTATGTATTCATTAAGGGCTCTATTCTCCCATGTCCGTAAATCTAAGTCCAAAAAGCCATGCAGCGGCGCTGTTTTTGGCTGCGTGCTATTCTCCCCCAGTGCTTAAGTCAGTCGCTGCGCGCCTTCATCCCAGTTACGCACTATGGGTGGAGCGGCCCTGAAATGTGGGTGTTCCCATTCAAATCTGCCCTTACGCGCATTCACCGGTTTGCGTAACTCTGTAGTGGATCAAACTGTGACTTTAGGTTGGACATAGTATGAAAATAGTTGAATTACTGTGACCAACGTGGACAGAAGTCTGCGTCTGTCAGTTTTAATTAATCGCGCGACACACAAGTCCGTGTGGCTTCAAATGTAACATAGTCCATATTTCCAGTGCAATTTAATGTTTCATCTTATCGGAGCGCTGCACTTATCCCAGGGTTAGAAGTGCATTAGAGGAAAAGGACTTACGCACACCAGAGAATACGCGTAAAGCCAGATTTGATTGGGAACACCCAGTTACGCACTGAGGGCTGCTCCACCCGCAGTGCGTAACTTGGATGAAGGCGCGCAGCGACTGCCTGAAGAACAGGGGGAGAAAAGCGCGCAGCCAAAAACAGGCTTTTTGGACATACGCGCATGGGAGAATAGAGCCCAAAATAAACAAAGTGCCTGACACAAAAGCTTGGTCAACATTTTTCTGAAAATCATTTTCTGGAGGCAAATATCCCTGGGGTCAGATTGACCCCAAGGGTAAAATGTGTTACTAATATTTGAGGATAATAGGAGGGTTAATAAAATATTGAAGTGATTAAAGGCTTTACCTAGACTAAATTCTTTTTTCTTATCTTTCTCACCCTTATTGATCTATAATTATATACCATAGAGTTTTACATTGTTTCAAGGAAGCGCCCTATTGTCTCACTACAAGGTACTGCCAAAAGTTGCAGCTTCCAACTCATTCTGCAGACTTCCATTACTCATAGTGACAGAGTAACTCTGTTTTTCTCTCTAACAAAAGGCTGACTGCTTTCTGCTGCTGCACTCTGTTAATCGCAGAATTTTTGATTTTTAATGATTTTTTTGTATTTGGCACTATATAAATAAAATGAATTAATTTGAATGTGTAATCTATATTCTTCCTTTCTTCTGAAACCATTTGTTTTCGTCTGCCAAAAGGGTTTCCCTACAAACAGTTCTACAACACTGACTCATTCTTTTACTCACATGAATACTTGTTTAACCCAAACCAGCTTAGATTCATCATTCAAAACACATTCAAGTAAATATTTGTCAGATCAGCAGAACTAGAACAGCCCTTTGTTGGTGCTCAGTTGCTGCATTGCTCTACTATTGGCCCTGCAGAGATGTTGTGAGCATCTGTTTAAATGCTGACATTTTTTTGTGCGTGCGTACAAACCTTTGGCAGTTCGGACATAATGAGGCTGAACTGATGATCAGTGAGAAGCTTCCACAGGGACAGAGTCTGATAGGAGTGATGCACCAGCTGCTGGATGCCCTGCAGGGACATTTTCTCATAGACCTGAGCCTTGGCTGGATTTGGCAATAAGAAATGGAGTGAAAATAACAGAATCCGTCATCAAAAGAGAAGCTCAAATAATTTATAGTAATGGTAATAATTCTGTGGAAAGCCAATGTATGAACTCGTAACTCACTGTGATATCGTCTTTGGAGATTCCACTGAACCTGCTGAGAGTTTGCTCCATCAGGACACATAAATCCCAACAGCCTCTGTTGCAGATTGGCAGGGGAAGTGAAGCTACGACAGATACAGTACATCATACATCAGATGGGAATTTTGAAATCTTTTTTATTATTTTATTTTCAGTTTCTTTCTTGGTTGTATATTTATTTTTGCTTGTATTACTGAAGGCAATCAAACAGATATTATATGTGCAGAAAGGATAGGAAATCACCCAAGAACATCACTCATCGTAAACTGAATTATTAAGAAAAAGTTGCACCTTTGAATTTAAAAAGGTATGTGATCACCAAACTGAATTAAACAATTAAAGTTGGTAATACTAGGGTTGTCCAAAAAATGTTTTTTGGGGGAATTCTGTACATTTGGTTCCTGTGTGGCTAAATTATTTGGGTCCAAATTTTATGCAAATGAATTCATATTTAAAGGTTGCACAAGACTAATCTAATCTAATCGAGGTTATCTAAAATGTTATTTTTTTACCATGCTTTGATGGACCACCCTAAGGTAATATCCTACTCTACTCTAGAAAATACATGTTTTGTTTCTTTTTACCTGGCAGCATTGAGTGAAGAGGGACTGAACTGTGAGTTTTTATCGAGAAACTCCTGCAAACCACTGAGCTCACGAAGAACCGACTCCAGTTCAAAGGAAGCAACACTGCTTTCCAACTGTTAGATGAGCATACAATGGCTGGAGTTACTTTTACTATATCTTTCTTTATTGATAAAATGCTATGAATAACAGGAAATCTAATACTCACAATACTGACTGTCTGGTTTCCTTTGGTCATGGTTTTCTCAACAGCGAGGGAGCCATCCCAAATATTTCTGTGTGAGATATGAAATAAGCGTTAAAGATTTCAAAAACAAAATAAAGACACCGCAGTCGCCAGATATTTGGCTCCAAATGTTTTGACGGGTAACAGGATTTTACTCACCCAAGAATACGTGCAAAGTAGATGTAGATTCCATTGTGTTTTCCAGAGAAAATGACCTCTGGGCCTGCAGCAGGAAATCGCATCTGTGCTTTTCCTCCATATCTAACCCCAGCATCAGACACAGGAATGACGTTAGTATGGGTAAAAATGCAAATCAGCAGCAACAGTGTTACCAGACCTGAAGAAGGCTCTGGTGGCCCATTGAGACACTTCTCTGTCACAGGCTGCAGTGGAACAAGCCAAGATCAGCGATGTAGCGCAGGCCTGTTCTTCCTGTGCAGAAGAGAATAAGTTAAAAACATTTTTTTTGTGTGTTTGTAAAATAAAAAAACAAAGGTGAAAGTAATGGATTACAAGTACTCATGTTACTGTAATTTAGTTGCTTTGATGGGTACTTGTACTTTTTTGGGTATATTACGAAATCAGTCATTTTAATTGTACTTAAGTACTTTTTAAAAGAAGTAAAGTAAATTTTTACATTTCTACACCCAACCATTACTGAGTAAATTATTATTTTTTTGTTTTACAATGATCAACAGACATTGTCAATCTACAAAAAATGAAATTCTCAGACAACAATCAAATGCATCACATCATAGCCGACCAACACGATTGAACGTAATGCACCGCGCCAAAACAGCATTAAATGCTAGTTAATTTATCAGTTTTAGAATTCACAAATTTAGCATTTTTTTTTTTTTTTTTAATTCAATTCATTGGTGTTATTTTATTTTTTTTAATATGTTTACATTTTGACAACCCTTTTATTTTATACAGATACCTTTGTGGAAAATAAATTAAGCTCCAATAGTGCAATATTTCGTCTCTTCCTTTTTAAGTTTATACATGAGATGTTTACTGTATACAAGGGAACCTTTGAGTACTATTTATTAAAGCTATTTTTTACATGTATTTTAATGAATTTTAAAGGGATGTGAATCTTTGGGTGTCTCACGATTCGATTCTGATTCTTATGCTGCGTTCACACCAAACACGTTTCGGGCGTCAAAATCGTGCCTCACGCCCCTAGTTGGACGCTCAGTGCTCATTGAATCAGACGCTTGTCACCAACATTGAAGATGCTCTGGACGAGTGTCCAAACAAGTGCGTGGTGAGCACGTTTAGGGGAGGGGCATCTCTGTTGCCGGTGGTGTTCATACAATGGATGATATTATGTTCATAATTCACCCAGTGACTGTGAAGTGGTGGGGATGTGTTTCCGGTCCGATGTATTTTGGTGTGACTCAGTGTGTTCACTGTGATGTTAGAGGACTATAGAGAAGTGTGGTGAATGGAGAAGTTGAGAACAAGAATTTACAGCTGTTTGTTCTTCCCCGCTGCTTCTTTAAGCACACGGCAGAATCTTTTCCGTTTGTTCTGCTTCTCTCCATGTATTCTTCCACACTGTCAATATTGTTTTATTCACAGGAAACAAGGAAAACCCTTAGAATAATTGTTTTTACTGTTAAAGCGTTCTTAAGGAATATCTCTCATTTAACTTTACATAAAGCATATCTTATCTAGTATCAAACTGTTCGGGAAAATATGATCTCTGCTTTCAACTTGCTTTGAAGGTTATAATATGACTGTGCTACGATTTATGGTCTAATTTCTTCTCCAAATAAATGTTCTCATTCATCCATTCTTTTACACATACCTGATAACCACAGCCCACATGAACCCGAAAACACATAGACAAATAGAATTGCATAGACCATGATAAAACCAAAGCACAAAACTCAAATCCTTAGATTTCGGTGGTGCTGGTCACTCCGCTGCAGTGTATGTTTATTCTCGTTTGTCAACTTTTATTTTCTTTATAACCTCAAAGTATTTACTTTCATTAGACCTTTTAAATAAGCTTGCGTGTCCAGAGAAGAAAAACCTCCGAAACACTGAACCAACACAAGGACAAATGCCTGCAGAGCTGAACCACTGGGAACCAACACCAGGGAACAAAAGCCTGCATGATCTGAGCAGAGCCTGAAGGCTGATAGAGCAAAGCACGCTGCGCTGAAGAAGCCCACGCAAGGTCAGTTCTTGACCCGTGGTGAAGAACAGTCAGAACCAGTGGAAACCTGCTGAGTGAACGAGCTGTGAAACGCGCTGAACAAGGACCAGGGCCATCGGTCCTACCACAAGCCAGAACCACGCTTTGCTCCTCAGACTTTTCTTCAACAACTCGTCTGCCAAAAGAGACAGACCGATTCTAATCGGGCCTAAAGAAATCGTAGCCACATGGTTCCACACTGATCTTATCATAACACACACACACACACACACATCGTGATACTTTTTTTTCTTTCTTCTTTTGCTAAGCTTTAACCTTTAAAGTGTAAATGAATGTATTCCTAGCTTAGTGAGCGTGCACTCTTTTAGCTTTATTGTGTTAGTGGGTTTTAACTTGTATGATTAATAAATGTTTATACTTTGAGAAGTTGTCTGTGGTTTGTGAAAATATTACAATCATAAGGCTCGTTATGAGAGAAGACAGTCTTGACAAGAGTTCAGAATCCCGGTTGACAAGGTATTAATAACTAATTAAGTGATCTGAAACACTTAAACTCAATTTCAGGTGGCACCTCCTAAGGCAAACTACTGTAATCTGAATAATAATTATGATTAGAATTCTTATCACTCCTTGTCTAAGTCCTCCAACAAAACACAATAGCAGCTGAAAGATGCTACACAGTGAGTGACAGCCTTCCTACCCTGTGAAGCTTGAAGAAACGTTCAATCTCTTCACTTTCCCCTCCAACGCATCTCACCAGGAGGTGACGGAGCTGGTCGACAGGCCGCAGTTTCTGAAAGATATGGCTCCCCTGTGGAAGCACAAGTTCTCCACATTTATGGGGGGGAAAAAACTATTTTAAATAAAAGAATAAAACTAATAACAGTTTGTCTGCAGACCTTTGCAGAGAGGAGAACAAACTTATGTGGAGGGATGTTATGTTGCTGCACAACCAATGGGGAATCAGTGATGGGAATCTGTTCCCTGTTCAGAGGAGTACAAATTTTGGCTGGCGTTTCTTCTCCAATGGCACAAAGAGCCCAGGAGTGTCCGTCCACATTAAACATCATCTGCAAAGTCAGACAAAGAAGCGACAGCTGCATGATCGACTGAAAGTAAAGTAAACCTCGTTATTTACTGCTTTGTGGAGAAGAAGAAAAATAAGCTTATTGATGGTTGAAATTTCCTACTACAAAGTATTAAAACTCAAACCAGAAAATGTGAAGCAACTTGGAGTCGAGGCATTTCAATAGACTAATAAATGTTAAATCTCAAACCTGTGTCTCCATCAAAGGCTTCTTAAAGGGGAAGGAGTCGTGATTGATACACCACAAGATGTCACTGTCCTCCGTCTCAGAAGCAGCCATCAGAAGAATGCCTGTGAAGTTCAAAGTATAACACAAGCCGTGCAGATAAGGATTCCTTCAAAGAACAGAACAAAAACAGAGGCTCCGAGTCTCCTTTGAATGGTTACCTTTGCTATGCAGCGCCTTGTGGACCTTTGCAGGTTTCTGCAGGGTAGAGGAGGCAGAGAACCCCGGTGGTAGACGGACATGAACCAAAGCCAGTAGGCTGGGCCTCAGGGTGACGTGCCTCTGCAGCGGAGCGAGGAAAGGTGCCGTGCTGAAGTAGAGACGCACACCTGTACCAATAGATCACAGCATCATTACTGTCCCTTAAGAAAAAGTAGTTTATTCAAGTGTACTAGAAGTATACTTATTTTATACTAAAACTGAGGAAGTATACTTGAAGTGTACTTTTTATATACTATATTTTATATACTTAAAAAGGCTTATACTGAAAAGTATAAAATAAGGTCAAGTCATTGACTTGTGTTTACATTTAATTTAGCAGAATAAAAATGTTTTGAATGAGAGTATTGAAGAGAGTATTATGTTTACATATTTACATGCAAATGTGCATATTTTCCTTTCTTTTTTCAGCAAAGAAGGACCTGATTTCATAGAGGCTCTTTGTTTTTGAAATGCACATCTTTAATGATTTAAGCGGGCATTTGTAAATACACTGTATGGTATGTTTTAAAATGTTATATAAATATATCAAAGTTGTTGTCTTGTGTTTTTTGTAAATACATTGCAGTCTAGTGTACGTACAGTATGAGTTTATTTTAAGAATACTTTAAGAAGTATATTTCAATATACATTTCATGCTACAAGTAAAAAAAAAGCATTTCAGCCTCCTTTCACGTCTTCTCCAAATTCCAAAAGGCTTATTCTTCCTGTCTGCTTATTTGGCCTAAACACACTTTTTACATTGCCCAGGGTTCTTCACTAGGGCTGGGCAATATATCAAGATTCAAGATATATCAAGTTTTAGATTTTGGCGATATAGAAAAATACAATAGCGACTATAATGATGTATATATTTCTTATAGCTTATTTTGTATTAAAACACTCGTTTTAGGAGTCGCTGCTTTTGCTACTTCTCAGAACAGCATGAAAAGCACAGTTAGATGGATTGCTGAGTGCGTCCTAACCCAGACCTTCCCCTAAAGCCACACTGCAGAACTCATTCACATGTGCAGTCTGTTAGAGGAGAAAAAGACAAAAGTGGCACATTTTGTGCAGCTCTTTGTTAATAAATGAGCCTGTTTGACATTTTTCATCAGAAAATTTACCCCAGAATGGTTTTATGGTCTGACTTTATTTGAATTAAAAATATTGACATTTATATCGTATATTGCCATCCAACCATCCATCCATCCATCTTCTCCCGCTTAGCCGTTTCCGGGTCGCGGGGGCAGCATCCTCAGTAGGGAGGCCCAGACTTCCCTCTCCCCGGCCACTTCCTCCAGCTCTTCCGGGGGGACCCCAAGACGTTCCCAGGCCAGCCGAGAGACATAGTCTCTCCAGCGTGTCCTGGGTCTTCCCCGGGGAGTCCTTCCGGAGGGACGTGCCCTGAACGCCTCACTAGGGAGGCGTTCAGGGGCCATCCTAATTAGGTGCCCGAGCCACCTCATCTGGCTCTTCTCGATGCGGAGGAGCAGCGACTCTACTTTGAGCCCCTCCCGAATGACTGAGCTTCTCACCCTATCTCTAAGGGAGAGCCCAGCCACCCTACGGAGGAAACTCATTTCGGCCGCTTGTACCCGTGATCTTGTTCTTTCGGTCATGACCCAAAGTTCATGACCATAGGTGAGGGCTGGAACGTAGACCGACCTGTAAATCGAGAGCTTTGCTTTTTGGCTCAGCTCCCTTTTCACAATGACGGACTGGTGCAGACTCTGCATCACTGCAGACGCCGCACCAATCCGCCTGTCGATCTCTCGCTCCATCCTTCCCTCACTCGTGAACAAGACCCCGAGGTACTTGAACTCCTCCACCTGGGGCAGAACCTCATCTCCAACCCGGAGAAGGCACTCCACCTTTTTCCGGTCGAGAACCATGGACTCGGATTTGGAGGTGCTGATTCTCATTCCGGCCGCTTCACACTCGGCTGCGAACCGATCCAGTGAGAGTTGAAGGTCACGGTATGTTGGAGCCAACAGGACCACATCGTCTGCAAAAAGCAGTGATGCAATACTGAGGCCCCCGAACCGGACCCCCTCAATGCCCTGACTGCGCCTAGAAATTCTGTCCATAAAAGTTATGAACAGAATCGGTGACAAAGGGCAGCCCTGGCGGAGTCCAACCCTCACCGGAAACGATTTCGACTTACTGCCGGCAATGCGGACCAGACTCTGACTCCGGTCATACAGGGAACGAACAGCTCCTATCAGGAGGTTCGATACCCCATACTCCCGGAGGACCCCCCACAGGAATCCCCGAGGGACACGGTCAAATGCCTTTTCCAGGTCCACAAAACACATGTGGACTGGTTGGGCAAATTCCCATGACCCCTCAAGGACCCTGCTGAGGGTGTAGAGCTGGTCCACAGTTCCACGGCCAGGACGAAAACCACATTGCTCCTCCTGAATCCGAGGTTCAACTATCCGGCAGACCCTCCTCTCCAGTACCCCTGAATAGACCTTACCGGGGAGGCTGAGGAGTGTGATCCCTCTATAATTGGAACACACCCTCCGGTCCCCCTTCTTAAAAAGGGGGACCACCACCCCGGTCTGCCAATCCAGAGGCACTGCCCCCGATGTCCACGCGATGTTGCAGAGTCGTGTCAGCCATGACAGCCCCACAACATCCAGGGCCTTGAGGAACTCCGGGCGGATCTCATCCACCCCCGGAGCCCTGCCACCGAGGAGCTTTTTAACCACCTCGGCAACCTCAGCCCCAGAGATAGGAGAGTCCACTCTCGGGTCCCTGGGCCCTGCTTCCTGATTGGAAGGCGTGTCGGTGGGATTGAGGAGGTCTTCAAAGTATTCCCCCCACCGATCCACAACGTCTCGAGTCGAGGTCAGCAGCGCACCATCCGCACCATACATAGTGTTGACGGTGCACTGCTTCCCCCTCCTGAGACGGCGGATAGTGGTCCAGAATCTCTTCGAAGCCGTCCGGAAGTCGTTCTCCATGGCCTCACCAAACTCCTCCCATGTCCGGGCTTTTGCCTCGGCGACCGCCGTGGCTGCACTCCGCTTGGCCCGTCGGTACCTGTCTGCTGCCTCCGGAGTCCCACAGGCCAAAAAGGCCCGGTAGGACTCCTTCTTCAGCTTGACGGCATCCCTCACCCCCGGTGTCCACCAACGGGTTCGGGTATTGCCACCACGACAGGCACCGACTACCTTGCGGCCACAGCACCGATCAGCCGCCTCAGTAACAGAGGCATGGAACATGGCCCACTCGGACTCAATGTACCCCGCCTCCTCCGAGACATGGTTGAAGTTTTCCCGGAGGTGGGAGTTGAAGCTCCTTCTGACGGGAGACTCTGCCAGGCGTTCCCAGCAGACCCTCACTATACGTTTGGGTCTGCCAGGTCTAACCGGCATCCTCCCCCGCCATCGGAGCCAACTCACCACCAGGTGGTGATCAGTTGACAGCTCCGCCCCTCTCTTTACCAGAGTGTCCAAGACATGCGGCCGCAAGTCCGATGACACGACTACGAAGTCGATCATCGAACTGCGGCCTATGGTGTCCTGGTGCCAAGTGCACATATGGACACCCTTATGTTTGAACATGGTGTTTGTTATGGACAATCTGTGGCGAGCACAGAAATCCAACAACAAAACACCGCTCGGGTTCCGAACAGGGGGGCCGTTCCTCCCAATCACGCCCCTCCAGGTCTCACTGTCGCTGCCAACGTGAGCGTTGAAGTCCCCCAGCAGAACGAGGGAATCCCCAGAAGGAGCACTCTCCAGTACTCCCTCTAAGGAATCCAAGAAGGGTGGATACTCCGAGCTGCTGTTTGGCCCATTGGCACAAACAACAGTCATGATCCGTCCCCCCACCCGAAGGCGGAGAGAGGCTACCCTCTCGTCTACCGGGGTAAACTCCAACGTACAGGCACTAAGTCGGGGGGCAAGAAGTATAGCCACCCCGGCCCGGCTCCTCTCACCATTGGCGACTCCAGAGTAGAAGAGAGTCCAACCCCTGTCGAGAAGGCTGGTTCCAGAGCCCTTGTTATGTGTCGAGGTGAGACCGACTATATCTAGTCCGAACTTCTCCACCTCGCACACAAGCTCAGGCTCCTTCCCTGCCAGAGAGGTGACATTCCACGTCCCTAACACTAGCTTCTGTAGCCGGGGATCAGATTGCCAAGGCCCCCGCCCTGGACGACTGCCCGATCCACACTGCACTGGCCTCATATGATCCCTCCTGCGGGTGGTGGGCCTACGGGAGGGCGGGCCCACGTCGTCCTTTCGGGCTCTGCCCGGCCGGGGCCCGTGGGCAAAGCCCCGGCCACCAGGCGCTCGCACTCGAGTCCCAACCCCGGGCCTGGCTCCAAGGTGGGGCCCCGGTAGCGCCAATCCGGGCGACGTGAACTGCCTTTGATTATTATCTTTCATATATGGCCATTGAACCGCTCTTAGTCGGACCCGTCACCTGGGACCTGTTTGCCTTGGGAGACCCTACCAGGGACATTAAGCCCCCGACAACATAGCTCCCAGGATCATTCGGGTACTCAAACCCCTCCACCACGTTAAGGTGGCGGTTCATGAAGGAGGTGTATATTGCCATTTTGAGAAAAAAATATTGAGATATGAGTTTAGGTCGAGCCCATTCTTTTACCAAGTCACATATTCTGCACAACACCTGATGTCTCTTCCATTTTGTAACTGGATAACTATCTCTCTCACACCCCCGTTTTTTCAAAACTAAAATGACGAAGTCATACTATTGTTCTTGTGACACCCTCTGTTTAACCAGTCTTCTTGGTAATATTTACCTGCATGTGTGACAGCCAGGAGTTGGCAGTCTGATGACTCACATCGGTCAATCACAGAGATCTGGACAATTGGCTTGAAGACAGAGCAATCAATCGTCCTGAAAATGAAATGGTTTAAAAAAAATAAACTTTATATAACCTGGGAATACGTATGATTCAGGTTAAACAAACCTGGCGATATTCCCAGCAGCTGCGACTATGGAGTTCTGAGACATTGCTGCCACACGACTCATACCTTGACCGTCTGTACCGAGGTCATAAACCTGTAGAACGCCTTTCTCGGAACGTGTGAAAAGCGTGTTGCGAGAATTATCGACTGCAATCTGTACAATGGGGTCTGTGAAGCACAAGAACAGAATCTAGTTTACACATAATCACACAACCAATGCAATGCACTCCTGAGTCATTTTCCTCACCGTCCTCAGAGAAGAAAAACTGCAGCACAGAAGGAATGAGGAAGGACAAAGAACTTTTGGAGTGGTTGATTTTTCTGCAGCGCTGGCTCCACCAGCCGGCCTCAGCTTGGTATGCGATTTCATAGAGGCAACCGTCTTTTCCCGCCATGAATATGCGTCCTAGATCGGTGGAGGTGATTGACAGGATGTAGGTGTTGTCGGTTGGGATGGAGAACAGTGGGTATGGGAGCAGCTGCATCCCACCAGACATGCTGTCATTCAATCCTATCAACAATAAGAAATTATAAAATGATGAACAATGAAAAAGTGGATGAGACAAAACATATTCTTAGGGCCCTATAATTTTGATGTTAACGGAATTGCGGACGGAATCATTGATTAATAATAATAATAATAATAATAATAATAATAATAATAATAATAATAATAATAATAATAATAATAATAATAATTTAAATTAGGTTAGTGTGTCTCATCTTCCGACCACGGTCTGAAGATGAGACACACTGGAACTACGTGTGCTTTAACGGAGCAAAGACATATTTTCCGACTGTGGCATCACAAAACCTGCCGCTGTTTATAGTATGTATTCACAGGTGCACAGTGGATACGCACGCTTGTGTCTATCACAGCCCTGAAACGGACAGAAGTGTCAGATATGAAAGCCCACCACTCTCGGACTCTCCATTTTATGAAGGCACACACACACACACACACACACACACACACACACACACACACACACACACACACACACACACACACACACACACACACACACACACACACACACACACACAGGGGCGAACAGCAGAAGGTGCCACGTAAAGCAAATAACTCTTCGGTGTAAATTAGATGATGAATCAATGCAATGGGAGCATCTACAGAAAGTCTCATCAATATAATGATGTCATTGATCGGATCGGCGAATTAAGACATTACAGCCGATCACATTCATTGCTTAAAATGCAAAATATCGGTCAATCTGATATAGCCAATCAGATCGGTGTAAAGCCTAGATTTTTTAGGGCCATATATAATACCTTAAGAGGATAGAAAACATAGCTAAAACTTCAGTGTTTCACTGATGCCAATGGAAAGACCATCAGGCTTTTTTAGATATGTGTGCATACCTGAGCAACATAAAACGACTAAAGGGAATTTGATAATACTAATAAAAATAGATTGTCAGCGCAATAGATTGAGTGTCTGTAACTTTTTTACTTTAATACAGTTATTACCGGGGGAGGACTCACCAGCTTGGCTTTTTGGGAAAATGAGACCAAGGATAAACACATCCACTGAAGTAGCCAGAACAAGGAGGTAGTGAATGTGTGGCTGCAAAACACCTACAAGAACAAAAGCAAAATTCGCTCACATTGCTCAGATAAACGACTCCTAGAAAAGCTCATACTAGGTTTAGACATACCCTGCTTAGGTTTCACAAGTCTTACAGCCAGAATAGCCTCGATAAGGCCCTCAAAGGAAGCCACGTCCCCTCTGCAAAAAGCACAAACAAAGGCAGTGTAAGCTATAGGCTACCTGTTAGCTTCCAGATATATTATTACGTTACTGCGATTGGTTACTGGTATAGTATATTTTATACGTTATTGAATTAATGATACACACCCATCTTCATACTTCCACATGTAAATGACATTGTCTATTGTAAGCCATGCTCGAGAGATCTCAGGAAAAACTCCCATCATGCAGTTCAAATGCATGTCTGGACAGTGGTTAAGTGGAACCTGAAAACTTTAGAGCAAAAACAACGAACAACTGCTTCATTCTGTAACAAGGATACGTCTGAACTGTTCTACGAGCACAGGAGGGAAGGGAACATGGCGGACTGCGTTGAGCTCTGGGAGACTAGGAACACTCAGTAAACCTGGTCCCTGGGTGGGGTAGTCCAGATCTGAGATGCCAGAGACGGACGGCATTACTGTTGATGGAAGCACACGCAGCGTTCAGGCAAAATCTACACACACAACACTCTTTTACATGAGAGAATGTAACATGACCAAAATAACTTACAGTGTACCTTGTCCATGAAGTTTGATTTAGTAATAAGATAAGTGAGTGATGTGTGAATGATGTCTTTCATCTAAATAGCTGCTTGCATTAAGGATCAATTCAATGATATATTGTGATATTTCACTGTACAGTTATTTTATCAATCCAAAAAATGTCAAAATCCATTTTTTTTAAATCATGTTTTTAATGAAAAAGAGTAAAAACAAACATTTAATTGTCCTAAATATGCATAGAACGTAAACACCCGGTTACTAGGTGTCAGTGAACAACATCAGACCTTGTTAAACTACCTCACTCCTCAATGCATTTTAGCTTGGAAGTTGATTTCACTTCATTTTCATAAAACATACTGGGAACTTTGATAGATGTAAGTGGTTACTTACTTTTTACTTTAACTTAACATAAACAGAATCTGTTGTAGAAGCAAAAAACTTCCTTTTGAAAAATGTAATTTGACAATTTGAAAAACAACATACTACTGGTTAGTTACCATTTACTTGTTCTCGCAAGATTAAAAAAATGGAATAAATTGCATTTCATGTAATTTTGTACTCGTAAAGTCGAAATTTGTAATTATTTATATTGCGATATATATTGCATTTTTTTTAGCAAATTATGTTCTGTTTTTAATGTAAAAGCACTTTGTATTTGCAATGCATTTGTTTATTAACATACTTTAAAAACAGCTTATAAAAAGAAGCTTGATTTCACAATTAAATGACAGGTGTAAGTTTGTGATCTCTTACTGTGTGAAGGGACGCTGAGCAGCTCGGACAGCTCCGGAAAGCAGCGGCCCTCCTGCAGGTGTCTGTCGACCATCCGGGCTGAGCTCTGCAGCGCTTCGGCCAGCGCCGCAGCGGACGGCATGACTGGACAACCACCGCTTACACTTTTCTACAAGGTAACAGGTCAAAACCAAAGTCACTGACATGTAATACCTCTGTGTTTCATTTTACAACTACTCAGTCAGTGGAAACCAGTTAGAAGACTTTCAAAGCAGCAGTGAAATGGGTCAAACAATGTCCAGTTTAGGTGGTGACAGATGCCCGACTGCGTTGCAAATGTTTGAAAAAAGAAAAGGAATGATTGTATTCTTGTTAAGAACAAGTTGCATATTTTCTATTGATGGTTTTATTTAAGAGTGAGCGACAGGCAACAATTTGTAAAAATGGGTGATTTTCAGTCAACTTGCTTTGACATTGTTTGTGGTATCCCTCAGGGGTCAGTATTAGGACCACAACTATTTATCTTGTACATACAATGCCAACTGGTTTTGTTTGTTGATGATGCCAATATTTTTAGTATAGGGAAAATCTTATGACAACTTAGAGGAAATCATTAACTTTGGACAAATAAAAGTTTATGTTTTTTTGGAAATTGTAAGGGCAAGGATGCCTCAAACATAAAAATAGAAGGTGTTAATGTGGAGAGAGTTAAAGAAATTAAGTTTGTTAGTGTGATGATTGACCACAAATGTGTTTAATAAAAGGTAACTACTCATCATTTTCAACAGATACAGGGATGGAGGTCAGAGGTAAACTGAATCATCTCGATGTAAATAGAATGGAATTTAGGAACATAATAGTATACTTTGTGTCAGTGTCTGCATGTATATGGAAAGGATAAGTGAGGTTTTTCTTGTGTTGGGGGTTTATGTATTGTATATGTGTATGTGTGTATATGTATGTATATTTATATAGAGCATATATTCCTCTGAATATCATGACGACAAAGACTCAAAGATTATGAATTGTGATTATTGAACATAGGAGAAGGGGTGGATAAAATAAGTTCAGGGTTTTCCCAAGTGCTATAGATTTTTTCTGCTCAACACAGTCTCCCTGAAGCTTTGACGAGCAGCGATACATCACCCACCGCTACTTGGTTAAGACCAGACACCCACCCAACAAAGTGAAGCAGTCTAACTTCCTCCACCCAAACAAATAAGACTGGGCTAAAAGCTAACACTAACCACTTCATGAAAGGAAGAGACCAAGTAAAACACGCACAGCTTACTGTCATTAAACCACAAAGGGTCACAGTTTTACTTATGGTCAGAATTAACACTTTTATGGAAGGATAAAGGCTAACATGTCATACGTTGTGTGAAATAAATTTTGGCATAAAACTATCGTCACTATTCATCCGTCCCAACTTGCGAAACGCAATATTTTTAATGATATTTTACATGTTCACAGGCAAAGCTGGCCCCATTAGACAGTAATGTAAATATTGTGATTAATACACCAGAACATCCCATTAGTAATGCTCTCAGTATATTAATGATTAAATCACCAAGTCTGATCTCATTTAATTATAGGAAATCAGAAAGATATTTATCAACCGTAACTTTATGTAACTCATTATCAAATATAAAATAAACTAGATTCAGCAGCAATAAACACACTATTGGGAGATATTTTTGCTTTTCATGCGCTTTTTTTTTTTTGGAAAATAATTTTAGTATAAATGAGGAAATAAATGAATTATATACAATAACACTAATGAAGTGACCCATGTGCACAAACATGTTCTAGTGTTGATGTATTCAATTTAATTTGTGTTTGTAAGGAACCTGTTTACACCCTAAGTTGGGAATCATTTTATTTATTCATTTATTGTTTTTATTTGTCGTAATTTGCCCCAAGCCAAATTTAAAAGATTGTAGGAACATAGAGTAAATAATTTGTAATCTGATTAGTCGGTTAATGTTAACTTTTTTATTTATTTATTTGACTTTTAAATGTGACCAGCAATGGCTTGTTCGATTCACCAGGATTTAATTTAAGTGAAAACAATTGATATTATTTATTTTAATTGTATTTTTGTGTGTGTGTTTGTTTGTTAAAACCTTATTTCAAGATTTTTGTAAGACTCTACGTTTAAGTATCGTCAATAAATGGCTTATAATTGCATATAGTAGTCATAATTTAAAAATTCCTCTCAACTTTTACATTTATTTTACTTTATTTTTTTTATTTTTTTAAAAACACGGTGGTCCACCCTGAAGTTTTTCTTCTTCCTATCCCCTTTCAGACATGTTATATTAGATGTAGATGTATCATTAACTTTTTTTATTTATTTATTTTTCCATATATATATATATATATATGTGTTTGCATTGTGTTATGTCTGGAATTAATTTAAAAATAAATAAATAAATGAAGCATCAACGTAAGCAATATACACAAGGACAGTTATTTAAATGGGGGAAAAAAGTTACAACAGTTATTAAGCTTTAACGCCATCATTCAGTAACTCTTTTTACCTGTAATTTTACCAATAGACTATAAACAATGAATATGAAACATAATAGAATGTCGTCACAAATGGACACTCGTTGAAACTATTTAGCATAATAGCTAACTCCTCCTCCTAATATGGTTGTTTTACCTGATCTAGAACGTTCTTTTCTCACACTAGCCTGTGTGGTTGGTCAGATGTTTTAACTGGTTCAGCAGCAGAAGAAGGACAAGTTACTCCACGTAGAACCATCCACCGAATGAAAGCAGTTCCATGTTTTATCCAATGTCTGAGGAAAATCACAGCAGTTTAACGTTCGAAACGCTTGAGCGTCGCGTCATCAATAACTGCATTGATTTACAATATTTATACAGTACACTACAATATGTTTATGTAGTTGCATAAATAGTTCCCCCCAACTTAAATTCATTTTAAAGATTAGTGTAAGCATCTAGCTTACCTGCTTTATACTAGTTTATTTTATATATATATATATATATTAGGGCTGGGCAAAAAATAATAATAATAAAAAATCGATTTAATCAATTTATTTGTCGATAAAAACGTTTTTTATTGCAAATTGGAGTTTAAAATAAATTTTGAATGATTGTTGAATGACAGAGCATCATTGACTTTTTTATTTTGGGATTGTTTTATGCATTTAACTCTTGAGGACAATCACAGCAATAAAATAAAATAAACTTGAATCTTGCCTTTATTTTTTTTAGGCAAAATCGCCCACACACATACATGAATACATAATATGAACAAATTCAGGATAACTTCATCTACTTTTTGTTTTGCAAAAGGCATAAATATATCCATGGCTTGTATGTGGAGAAATCTGATAAAAGCGGTCATTAAAAAACACCACATCCAGACAGGACACATTGAAAACATATTTATTATGTTTATACATACAGTATATAAAAATAGAAATCAGATTTCAACTATGCACTATGTACCGAGATGAATTAATTAAATACATGGCTAAGTCAGAAACATTAATAACTTGTCATGCAGTTTGTCTGTGCCTTTCGTAATATATGGCTTCCCAACCAAACCAGATAAGAGAAAGGAATGATTAGCCAAAGTCAGCAGGAGCGATCTCAAAATAAATCAGGATTATCAATATTAAAAAAAATCTGTGAGGTAATCACATTCAAGCACTTCATTCACACATTAATGGGTTTAGATATGCTGATAATAATGTTAATGATAATAATAACAATAACACCCCCGCCAGATTGGTTCTCATACAACCTTTTCCTATATATCCTAAATGTAAGAATTTAGATGTGATATTATCTTCTATCTTAATCAATGTGTAATTACAGGCCGATTCAACGAGCATTAATGGAGAAGTCATCTTTTTAAAAATGGGGCCCCCGTGGCACATATGGAGTAATGGGCCCCATTCATATAATTATATGTGTCAATGATTCGGGACCACCAACTGTCGCAATATTAGACTCACAACTAAATGAGAAAATGACTTTAGTGGAAAATACCAAAAAATTATTTGAATTGTGCGAGGCATAATCGTAATCTACTTTGAATTCCCTTTAAAACAATATATCACACAACTATGTTCCCATCACTTTAGAAATGGCCAAAAATGTGGGGGCGGGCCCCTGGGCTGCATTTAAAAAAAAAAAAAAAAAAATGGCTCCGAGGGTGTCATCATATTCATTCATAGATTATTCATACCAAACTGCAATCCGGAACTAACAGAGGAAAGGTCATTTGAAAAATGGGGCACCCGGGGGCCCCTGTGACACGTACAATGTAATAGACCCCATTTATATATTGGTATGTGCCAATGATTCAATACCACCAACCAAAAAAATGTTTGTTTTTTTTTGTTTTGGGGCCCCAAAAATAATTGCACGCTTTTTATTTTCGAACTCCATCGAGGTATTGATACCCTGAAGCCACACCAAATGTGGTGATCCTGTCTTAAACGTGATTAGTTTAACCAGTGTGCTGTGTTCAATAACAGACTTCCGACAATGGAGTGAAAGTTTATTTTGTCATGTTCTGTGTGATTGTTGAACAAGTGGAGCGATAAATAACTTATTAACAAGGACCATCTCCCCCTCAAATCCCCTACTACATAAAGAGTAATTTTATGTTTTGGGATTGATATCAATTACTTATACATTGTCAAAATAATGTATTTAATTTATCTAAAAAAAGTTCCTGGAAGTGTAAGTCTATTGTGTCACAAATATTTCACTCCTAAGCCATCAGTCATCTTATATTCATAATGTGGATGTTGTTTTAATTTCAACTTCCGGGTGGATCATCAAGACTATTGGTCCTCCTAGCTGTCAATCATTCTGATGATTTGTTTACGTAAGGCCGCCGTACGTGCTTGTGCCCGTTGCGCATCGGATCATTTGAAAATTGATTTTCACTTACCGGTGGCGAGTCTGACATCGTGGGAAAAGCTGAAAATCTTCTTTTGGAAGGTAAGGGCTCCGACTCCAACTTGTAAACAGAGCTGTGCACGAGAAAAACTGGGCTCATGCACACGTCTACGTTTGCAGGAGAGCGCAACGAGTGTTGCGCATGTGTGCAGAGGGGCTTTTTATTCTAAACTTCGGGAAAATCATCCTCTATTTAAAGATTTTTTTTTTTTTGAAAAACAAAGGCACTTTTTATTCAAGAGGGTTTATTTATGATCTATGCAGTTTAACAACATATTATTACCATATCACATTTTTTACAGGTCATAATAGTCATGCAAAAATCCGATTGGTGATTTGAGGGCCATGCAGCTTATACATGGCATGTCCTATTTGTGTTGCTTCCTCTTCTTCAGGAGCGAATCCCGTAGAGCGATCTACACAAGAAGATATACAAATCACTTAAAGGTTAAACACAGTTTCTCATTTATTCATGAAGTAAAACCGAAGTCAAAGTCAGACCCAGCTTTGAGTGGGAGGAGTTACCGTACCTGTTTCTCTCTGAAGGAGCGTTTGCCTTTAGTGCGAACACTGCGACTGTTTCTCATCATCATAAAGTTCTTGGTTCGTCTCTTCTCCTTGTTGCTGGTGCTGGCGTGTGGGTTCAGCTTGTGGTGTTTCTTTAGATACTCCTTTCGGTCACTTCGTCCAGCCTGAAAATGCAAAGCATCGTCAGATTTTAAAACCGGAGATTAAAGAGCAGGAAATTGAAAACTTCTCACTGGATTTATCCGATATATTCCTGGGGTCGATACATATTGACATATTCAGGGCTCTTGCCAGCACTGTTAAGTGTAGGGACCCCCCACTGTGCGATTTTGATCCTCTAGTGATGTCGCCCCCTACGCTGTGTTTCAACCAGCATAGTGGGGCTTTTCTGTTGTTTTTTCCTTTTCTAATTGGTACCGTCATAATAATTGTTGCACACATAGACACAAAAGGAACTACACACGGACGCTCCCGTCTTTACCTGAGGACCCCAGCAGCCACTTAGCTGCCCCAGATGTTGCCAGTGTTCATGCTCCGCTTGGTATCCGTAACTACCGTCCAATATAAACAGTGTAGCTTCATCCGGAGGTGTCGTGTAGCCGCACATGAAGCTGCTCGTCATGTTTATAACTCAGATCATACTCCGTGTGCATGGGCGTGGATATCGCTCCAATTAAAGCTCTACTGTGTGCATCCACTGCTTTAAAACCCATAATCCCCAGCCAATATAAACAGTGTGCTTCATGATCCAAACAAACACAATCAACTAAATAAAACAAAAGAAAAACACAAAATTAATGAGTTGGGGGGAGGGGCGTGTCCATAACGATCCCTATATTTCTGCAGGTCCCACATAATACCTGATTTAAATTTGAAAATCTCCTAATAAGTCTTTTGAATAAAATGTTATTTCTTGTATTTAGTATTTATTAGTGGAGGACCTATACCAAACATGCGTAACTCTTTAACTACCGTACATTCATCATGACCCTTCCCCAATCCTACAAATAACTTTTGGCTTTAAAGTAAGGCTATCACAAAATTAAAAAATTAGGAAAAACATGGCCCCGGACCTTTCTACAACACTTGCGCCAGCGGCACGAGCTTACGCACCACTCAATCCCCCTACGCTGTGAAAAATTCCTGGTGAGAACCCCGATATTGATTATGAACACAACTTCCTGTCTGATAAATAGGTTGTTTATAATACATTAATTCCCTGTTGGAGTTGCCACAGTAATCATTACCGAGTGAAACTGCACAACCGTCTAGCAGAGCAACAAGTCATTAATTACCATTGCTGTTGCCAGTCGTGTCTCCTTGTCAGCTTTTGGTTTCTTGTGCAGTTTCTCGATGTTTCTTAAAGTCAGCACCTCGTTTCTGAGTTCCAAAAAATAAACAGGCGATTATGACAACAGATTATGCACCAAACTCTTATCTGAAATTATTGTAATCCCAACAAAAAGGGTGTGATGACATATTTCCATATGTTCTCGTACTTGTTGTCATTGTCATCATCACTGTCCATGGTTTTCCTCTTCTGGCCTTTGCCCGGTGCAGCGTTGACCTCCTTGGCCATCTGGACCAGGCGGATCTTCTTAAAGTCATCCTGAGTGAGGAGGCGACTGCTACTCACTGCTGCTGCTTTGGCTTTTCTCTCCTCCACTGGGATCGACTCCAGCTTCTCCGCCTGTTTGAAAGAAGTTATTAAAGCATAGCTCAAAGTCACATTTGTCATCTCTTT
Organism: Gouania willdenowi; assembly: GCF_900634775.1. Lineage (NCBI taxonomy): Eukaryota > Metazoa > Chordata > Actinopteri > Blenniiformes > Gobiesocidae > Gouania > Gouania willdenowi. The sequence goes on from NC_041055.1 coordinate 22,418,799, forward strand.
TTAGGCTATTCTCTCTCTCCTCACCACTTCTGCTGTATCTTCATCTGATGAATGGTGAACATCCACCCACTCTCCATCCTCACCGTCATCACTGATGCTGGCGCTCTCCCAGCCGTCTGTGAATGATATAGATAACAGAGCTGATGTGATTACACAAGAACAGGGTGAAATTGAGTCTAAAGATCCAATAACATAGTAGCAGGTGCTGACCATCTTCCTCCTTCCCCTCCTTGTTCTGCTCCTCCTCCTCCAGGACTTCAGCTCCTGGAATGTAATCTTTAGCTTCCAGCTCTCCGTACTCTTTGACTTTGGCCTCTGTCGATGCCTCCGTTGGTCTTCCCTGAAAATAAACAAAGCAGTTAAAGCAGTACACTGATGTAACTACACTGCATTTCACCAAAACATTTAGAAATATCACATACAGCGCTTGATCTTTTTCTTTCTAATGATACTGGTTGGAGGATCTGGATTTTCCTCCGATGTGTAAATTTATTTTTAAATATTTTACAATTAGGGATGTAACGATTCACTCAACTCCCGATACGATTCGATTCACGATACTGGGTTCACGATACGATTCTCTCACAATTTATTTTACAAAATGGGACTGTAGATAAAAAAAAATTTTTTGGGAAAAAAACTAGAAAATACAGTACTATTTTCCTTTTATTTTTCATTGTCAAAAGAATCCCTTGATAAACTATTCAAAACAATGCAATTTAACTAAAAATAAATCTTGAATGAAATAAATAAAGGAATAATACAAATGAAAATGAAGCCTATTAATTTAAATTCTGGTTCTATAATAAACAATGCAAAACTGCATAATAGTTCTTTTTCTTTTAAAAGTGCAACTGAAAATGTATTTTGTGCCTTAACAATTGGGCTTGTAATATTACAGATATTCTTTCGGTGCTTAAGGGGTAATGAATCATTTATTAACATATTAAAGATTAGAAGGGGGCCAGAAAGAAAGTATTATCTGGCTCCGCCCGCCGCCTACACTTGTGGATGGCGCCCTCTGCTGGTCAAAAAAAAGTACTGCGATTCAATTTTCAGAAAATTGATATCAACCGTGATACCTATGAATCGATTTTTAACCGCCTTACGATTAATCGTTACATCCCTATTTACAATATGTTTTACAGTTGACAGTCGAAACATGTCAGGAGATCAAAGTACATTTTAGAAATTAATTTCAAAGTTAATTTCCTGACAAAAGTTGTTTGAAACCATAACATATTAGCTTTTACAAAAGATTAAAAAAAACAACCTTCACATGTCATTAATTTGAATTGAATCATCAATCTTTTAATTAGCACTGAACACTAGTAGTAACTTTCTACACACTCGGTCCTTTTTGTGCAGCAGCTGAGGGTTTAGATTCCTGAACAGCTGGATCAGCCCTCTGGATGACATCATCACATCTGAAAAGCAAAGCAACACCATTTACCAAACAAGCTCACATCAGAACTCTAGAGTCTTTTCATTAGCAAACCACTCACTCTTGTCTTTGTGGGTCTTGTACTGGGCCAGGTCCTGGAGCAGGTCTTCAGTAATGGCCAGTGGACAGCGAGCTGCCACCTCCCTAATGGCATTGAGCCTGAGATATAAAGAAACACTTAAGAACGGATGAAACATTTAATCATAACTAAACACTAAGTTCGTGGCAAACGGAGGACACGATAACGCAGAGGTTCCCAACCTTTTTCGGGTCGTAACCCCATTTTGATATCACAAATGTCCGGCAAACCCACAAACAATTTTTCATCTTCCTAGTATTAGTTTTTGATCATGTTTATTAAAGTGTGTTACAAGTACGGAGTAGCCAGTATTAGTGCACAAAATGGCAAGTGCGCCACCTCAGATAATTTTATACTGCATTTTATTTGAACTAGATTTAGATTTGAGAAAGTTTAAGTATAAGATACAGTTATTTGATATTTATTGTGTATGATGTGTATTTGAAAAATTATAATAATTTCAAAAAAAATTTAACAATAGAATTTCAATCCATTTTTAACCAGTTTTGTTTTTTTAACCAAATACTAGACATTTCAGGCGACTCCACATGGGATCCCGACCCCAAGGTTGAAAAACACTGCATTAATATGATAATGGTGGTGGTGAAAACACGATTTATGTTCTTTATCCCTCCTAAGTGTAAATACTGGATGTCCATAGACAGTGAAGTCAAATTAATGCACTTTAACCCACAATGTAAAAAAAAAACAAAAAAACAAAACATGGAATAGAATTAGGAGTAAAAGAAAAGACAAAATGAAAAACAATAATTTGGTAATTTCACAGAGGAAAACCATTAGTTATTTACTTACTTATTTACTTGCTTTATTCTATGAATGTCATTTTAATGACAGAAAATCTACAGTCACATAGCTAGTTTGAGAATTCTAAGTGAGAGGATGGGATACATCTGTCCAAAGCAGGCTTAGATGCACTTCTGTGATCAGATTTAGCCTTATTGGATTAAAAATCCCTGTTATTAGTTAAATCTTAGGATCACATGACCAACTGAAGACAGGAGGAGGGGACAGGGAGCATGTGACAGGTTCAGATCTCAGCTGACAGAGGAGGCTCCGAGAAAGGAGAACAGAAGGAGTCCAGATAAAGACACTGTCCTCCCATGTGTCTAATGTTTTTTGACAATGACAGTCAGAACATTGTGCATCGTCACTCACTGGTACATAGGCAGATGATGATCAAAAAGCCACCAAAAGCGGAATAAAGTGCAAGCTCTACCTCCGGGTGGACAACCGGCAATGGGAAGTTGCAGAGTGTCAGACTAGTGATGTGTCCGTCTGTCTTAATGTGGAGCAAAAAATTATTTGGATCATTTGGTTGTGATGTTTTGTTAACAATTTTAGATGATTTGTGAATCCTAAGAGATTTCCTAATTGTTTATGTAAATTACTGCATAAAACTTGATTTTTTTTTAGAACTTGTACATATGTTTTTGATAATTACACTTCATATTTGCATTGCCATTCATCAAATTGGTTCGTTAAACATAATTGAGCTTTTCACAGTAAAACGATCCTTTTTTTTCCACCAGGATTTGGTGTTTTTGTGTAATTTTAAGTCCTTAGTGTTTATACAGATGTCAAAAAAACAACAGTAAATTCATACAGCTGAAGTTATGCTGAAAAAAATGAACAGTTATGGCGAGATATAAAAGTAACATCAAAAGTAGTCAAAAACAGCCAGTAAATCTTGCTGAAACCAGTAAGTGCACCAGTCCCTCTACTCACCCCACTGTCATCGCCTCCCCAGAATTCCTGTCTGTGACAAAGTTGTTGGCGATGGTCATGATCACGGGCTCAATGATCTGCAAAAAGATGTACAGAGTTACACCAGGTGTAGCTGACGCTGTTAGTCTGTTTATGTTGCCATGACAACATGAGGTTGATTTTATTTACAGTTGTCATTTCATTTAAGTTTGCACTCAATTATAGAATGTCTGCATTGGTACTGTCATTTTAATGTCAAGGTAGTAATTTATTTATTCTGTCCGTGATATTCATCCTGTTACTGAAGTTTATTGAGAGTGACTTAATTGTGATTGATTTACCAAAAAGGACTCAGAGTTTTAAGTGGGTTTCAGCACGGAGAATACACACCCGCTGTCCTATTTTGCTCCCATTGTCTGTTGGTCATCAGGAAAACACAGTAAATATTGTTTATTTAATGCTTATGAGTGGTTTAAAATGTACATTATGTGTGACATTTTATACTGGGGGGTGGGTGAAAAAAATCGATTCACATAAGAATCGCAAATTCTAATCATCCACAATTCTGAATCGATTCATAAACTTCAAAAATCAAGTTGTTTTTATTTTATTTTTTTAAATTACAAGTTAAACAATACAAGTAGAAACACAAAACAGACAAAGTACAGGACGAAAGCAGTTATACAATTCTTGTAGTCACAGAGTTGATACTTACTTCTAGAAGAAAGGGGCAGCTGGCCTAAGCTTTTATTTTGGCAATTTTATTTATGCAAGTTAGTTGAGTTTGCCTTTATGTGATTACATCATTGGAATCAGTTCATTAAAAATTATCTCATACAAACTGTTGATTTGATGCCATAATTTGCCTTAACACACTATGCATTGTATCTATTTTGAATTGAGAATCGTTTGAATCGAATCGTGACCCTAAGAATCGGAATCAAATCGTGAGACACCCAAAGATTCACATTCCTATTTTAAACGGTAATTTGTGTCAAACTGAATCGTCTTTGTTATTTCAGTTTTCCCGGTGCTCCAGTCATCAATTCTTCCGTGAAGATTAAACCTTTGTGTGGTCATCAGTTTGTCTCGTGAACTCTTTAAATGGCCGACAGTTATACCAGGTGTATCTGTCACATCTACTCTAATTGTGTGTGTGTGTGTGTGTGTGTGTGTGTGTGTGTGTGTGTGTGTGTGTGTGTGGTCGTACCTCGGGGGGGACCAGCTGGTGGGAGGCCTGTGCAGCACACAGGAGGATCTTTGTCACCTCTGCAAACAGACGCAGTTAGAAAAACACATCTGGAAGCATCACATTCTGTTTTACCGCAGCAGTGTTACCTCTCTGATGGGGCTGAAGAAACCGCTGGATGAACGGATAGAAGTTAAAGAGGAAAAGCTGAAAAAAAAGGGGAAGAGTGAGTAATGGACACACAGCAGAAAACACCCTGGATCAGGAGGATTTACGTCAATAATCAGTGGGAATTAAACGATCATTTTAGTTCAGGGGCCGAATACCAAGTAGTTTGATCATAATTTGGCCGCAGATTTTAGGCGGAAAAACGAACAATTTCAACATTAATGTGCCCAAAGTTGTACTTTACACCAGTGGTTCCCAAACAGGGGTACATGTACCCCTAGGGGTACAGGAGCACATTGCAGGGGGTACTCGGAAAGACTTAACAATTAATTTAAAAATAATTGGGAAATGATTCTGTGTATTTTTTTAGACAATTCACCACAAATTAACAGTACTATTAATAGGTTTCATTTACTCAGGTTTCATTTATTCAATCTCCTGACATGTTTCTACTGTCAACTGCCAGTCTTCCTCAGAGGTGTCTGCTGATCACTTTGATGTGTCCAATGCTTGGACACAGTTTTGTCCCGTACATCCGCATAATAAGGCACATTATTTAAAAAGAAGACAAATTGAACTTGCCGGAATTAATAACAGTACTATTGCTTAATAGAATACTATAATTTATTGTAATTTATTGAAACAGGATTATTTTACAGTCATTAGACCATTTTATCACACTTCTGACAATAGGAGAGAATAATTAGTGATATTTTACAAAGGAGACTATATTTACTTTACTATTGAAGTAATCACAATAAATTTACATATTTTTTTAAATAAACTATAAATTCCATTCATTGTTTAGAATTTGTAGATTAAGCCTTAGGGAACCAATGTTGGAGAGACAGTTAAAGGTTTAGGAGAGCATGCTGTTTCACAAATGAAAAAGAATATGAAATTATGAAGAAGGTACTTATGATGTGAAGAGGGGGTGCAAATGATTCATCAAAAAGGCAAAGGGGGTACACAGGGCAACAAAGATTGGGAACCACTGCTTTACACAACATATAAATCATACATAAAGCATCTAAGACAATATCCAAGCAATAAGTGACAGAATCCATTCAGGATTTTCTCTTTTTTAATTTTTTTTATTTAATTTGCATAAATTATGCAATATAATTTCAGGAAAATTTAGTTTTTTGAACAATTTGGAATTTAAAATGACTTCAGTGATGTGGAAAAAAGCATGTGAAAATTGCAATCCTCCAAATATTGTGGAGTTTCATTGAATTTCTGTATTTAGATATCTGAGCTGATTTATTTACAACTGAATTATTTGGTAATTTGGACAATAATTTATGCTTTTTCTGTATTTTCAAATTTCTCCTGTGGGTCAAATTTGATGGTCTAAAGTAGTGGTTCCCAAACTGGGGTACGTTTACCCCTAGGGGTACTTGAACACCTCTCAGTAAAAAATTCAAAATAAAATCTTTATGTTTATGGTTGTAAACATGACAAAAAGAGCAAAAGTTCATGATGTATTAGTACTTTCGAGAGGCACTGTAAATAATGTATAACGTGAGCTAAGGGGTACTTGTGATAAGACGTAAAGGCGAAGGGTTACATGGGGCAATAAAGTTTGGGAAACACTGGTCTAAAGAGCCTGATTTGGCCCCTGGGTCTTGAGTTTGACACGTGTATTACTAGACTGTAATTAAAGGGAAAATTTAATCCAGTCCATACCTCATGGATTCCAACCAGTCTGGAGATGAGCTCCATCATCATAATCTTCACTTCAAAGCGCTCCTTACAGCTCTCTAATTGCTTTAGCAGTTTTTCAGAGAAATCTGGAAAACAGAGGATCATTTAACACATTTTCATTTAAATATGGTTTGGATGTAAAACAACAACTATGTGCACCACATTAGTTTCTACCTTGAGGATCATGAATCAGGTGGATTGCAGAAAAGTTGAACACTTCTGCCTTCTTCTTTTTTTTATGTTTCTACAAAGGACACAGAAGAGATAGGACTAAATGTGTGTGATTGGAACAGGAATAATAGTGAGGTGAGAATCTCTTTACATTGAGGACTTTCATGGCTTTCTCCAGCTTCTTCTTATTCTTGGAGCCTTTCTTGCCTGTAGAGTATCTCACCATCAGGTCTCTCGCTGACGGCCCTTCGTTCTTCAACAAAAACAGAGTGAATATGGAATCACTAAACTCAACTACATAATTAGATGTTGTACATTAAAGATTTAAAATCGAAAATCCTGGTTGAATGTGAAAATATGACATCTGGTGTACCCCAGGGATTAATTCTAGCACCACTTCTTTTTCTTTTCTACATAAATTATTTAACAAATTCCACTAAAGTTCTTCACTGAAGAATAAACGCTGTTTTTAGAAGATGCAAATGTATTACCGTCACACAAAAATATAAATCTCTGCAAAAAGTAAATACCAAAAAACTCCTTAAAGCTTATGTATGGTTTTAACACAATTAATCATTTTTTAATATAAATTAGACAAATTTTATAATTTTTTAGTTCCATTGGAAATAATACAATAATTTAACACATTTTTTTGTAAATATTAATGGAAGCCCTATAAGAAGAGTTAATTCCATAAAGTTCCTTGGAGTCCATCGTAATAAGTAATTGATTTTGTGACCAAAACACCATTTAAATATATTGGGTTATTTTTTGTTTAAGAAAAACACAAAAAAAAAAACAACAGCAGTAGTCACTCAATTACTACCACAGCGACAACAATAATAGAAACAACTGCAGCGATGACTACAGTAATAATAGTCCAAAAAAAAAAACACAAATCAAAACAAACAATACCTCAGGTAAACAGATAATGAATGCTTTTTTTTGTGATAAGGAAAGAAAACATTTTATTGTGGGTAAAAAAAAACTTAAACTTCCATCTACTTTGTGGTTTGAAAAGTTCCACAACTGGAAATAACTCGACGAGAAAGAATAAATGTCTTTATTCTTTATGGTTTTTAGAAACATATTAAAGATTTGTGTTTGAGCTCCTCAATAATGTTCTGTTTGGTGTCTAAATTCATACACAAATTGTGATGATGTAATGTTAGATGAATGTCTGTGATTAAGTCGTCTGTATCTGACTGTCAGTACTTTTGTTGTTACCTCTGAGTCTGAATCACTGTCATTTTTCTCGTCTTCATCTTTTCCCAAGAAGAACTTCAGGCCCCCGACGAGAATCTACAAAGACACATCAGCAGCTGATTGTGTCAAATCGAATTGTTTGGATTTATTCAACTTTTAAGCTTTTCTCTCCAGTTAATGAACAAACCTACCTTTGCCACTTTGGAGAAACAAGCTGTGGTGATGACATTTACTGTTTTGGCGTCGTTCCTGCATCAGTAACACAAACGAAAATCAGTTTTCATGATGAATCGAGCGTTCAGCAAACGTCGTTCCTGTTCAAACTCACCATATGTTCCTTTTGTACAACTCAATCATCACATCTAAAGAGATCTTGGCTGCTATCGAGTTGTTGTCCCTCAGCATGGTGTACATAAAGTTTTGCAACGTCTGAAATGAGACGACGCAGATTGCAGTGATGATTTAAAAATAATGGAGACGATCATGTAGGAGGTGTGTGTATTACTTACTGTGTTGACCTTGTTATTTTTGTGCTTTGCATTGATGTTTTTAATATCAGATACAATGTGTGTGTACAGCGTCTGTGGGAGGAGGGGAAAATAGAAAATACGACACAATGAGAAGACAAAACAAAACAGGGAAAGAATAGGGCTCGGCAATATGGACCAAAACTCATATCTCGATTATTTCTCTCAAAATGCTGACTTACAATATAAATCTCGATAATTTGAATTCAAATAAAGACAATTCTGGGTTACATTTGATGATGCAAAATTTCACAAAGGCTAAAACAACATCATGGTGCTTTAAGATTGGTAAAAAAAATAAATAAATAACTTGTGCGTGTAACACAAACATGGGTAACTAGTGGCACAAAATGACAACAAAAACACAAATTAACAAAGAAATACACAAAAGATCAACACAAATACTTAATAGGACAACAAAACACACAATACGAGAAAAAAATGCACAATAGGTGAGAAAAATGCACAATGAGACAACAAAAATACATAAAAGAACGACAAAAATACACATAAGAATAACCGACATACACCAAAGGAAACAAAAAAAAAATAAAAAATACACAATGGGACAACAAAAATCCAAGACCAACATATAAACCAAAATATAAACAAAGTAACTCAAAAAGAAAGAATATCCAAAATTACCGAAAAATACACAGGAAAACAAAATACATGAAAAAAGTTAAAAAAGAAATACACAATGGGAGTGGGACATTGATTAACAAACAGCTGCACAATACGAGTCACTTTTGGCTTTTTCCTCCTCTAAGGGACAGCACGTGTGAGTGAGTTCTGTAGTGTGGATGTTTAGGGGAAAGTCTGGGTTAGGCACTCAGTGATCTATCTAACTGAGCTTTTCATGCTGATCTGACAAGTAAAAAAAGCAAAGACCCCTAAAACAAGAATTTATAAATATATATATATATATATATATATATATATATACATATACATATCTATATATATATATATATATACATATCTATATATATCTATTGCAGTTTTTCTTCTGCATTCTGACCTTTTACTTTTCCCTTAAACTTCCTAAAGGACACACACACACACACACACACACACACACACACACACACACACACACACACACACACACACACACACACACACACACACACACACACACACACACACACACACACACACACACACACACACACACACACACACACACACACACACACGTTTATTTTAATGCTACTTTTGAACTTTATTTGGAATTTTAAGCTGAACAGCAATGAAGATATATTGCAATGTTAAGGAATTCATGTTTTTTTTTTTTTAGATATGGAAATCAATATGTATAAATTACTTTACTCAATTAATGGGGAGAAAATCAATTACCGAATCAAGTCGAATCAAACTGGAAAAATGTTTCGTTAGATTAATCAATGCATCGAAAAAAATAATCGCTGGATTAATTGTTTAAAAAAGAATTGTTTATCCCAGCCCTAGAGATATTGTAATTTTCTATATAGCCAAAATTGAAAACTCAATACATCTTGAATCTCAATATATTGCCCAGGACTAGGAGGAAATTAGGTTTGTGAATTAGCAACAAAAACATCACATAAAAAAAAAATACAAAAATCTGATTCAACTACTACAGTTTTGGCACTCATAATGATTTTTTTTATTCGATCACGAGAGAAGTCTCTGACCTTCCTGAGCAGTTTGTCATGGCACCGCAGCAGCTCAAAGAAAAGCTCCAGGAGACGCGAAGCATTGATTAAATCCTTGTTCCTCAGGAGAATCAGAGCTTTGCAGAAGGTCTGAAGAGAAAAAACAAATAATCACATACAACATATTGGTCCATTTAAAAGCTCTGGTGAGAGGTCTGAGGAATCCTCACCATACGCAAATCTGACTCCAGGACTGTGTGATAACTCAGTAATAACTCAGAGAGCTCTTGAGGGAAAGTGCTCAGCTGCTCCTTGTAACAATGGCCGACCTGCAGGGAAAGTTTGATTGTAACTGCATTGATACATTAATGTCCAGCACGCTCACATTATACAGAATATCCTTTACCTGGGCAAGAAACATGACCAGCTCTGCCAAATCCTTGTTAGATTTGTCAGGCTGAAGTCTGAAGATCTGCACATTAGACTGATAATGTCGGTACTGCTGCAGAAACTGGTGAAAATAGAAGAATCACAGATTAAAAAATAATATACAAACTATTAGTACTTAATTAGTACTAAGGGCGTGAGAAAAGATAGATTCAGCTAGAGCTGGGTGATATATCGAAATTCAAGATATATCGAGTTTTCTATTTTGGCAATATAAAAAATTACAATATCACCTATATCAAAATATTTTGTCTTAAAATACTTGTATTAGGAGTCACCGCTTTCACTACTTCTCAGAACAGCATGAAATGCACGATTTGATGTATTTCTGAGTGAAATTTTTAGGCAGTGGCTATCCGTACGAGTACCGTATCCAAATACTGACATTCTGTCCGTACGCAGCGCCCATATTTGGCCAGTTTAGGTCACGTGACTAAGACTAAACTTTATCCTAAACCTATCCCTATTGTACGGCAACCGTACAAATAGACACTTTCTTTTTTTCACAACTGTATGTTAATAAATGTGCCTGTGTGGCATTTTGCATCAACAAATTTAACGCAGAATTGTCTTCCTGGTAAGACTTCAATTGTATTAAAAAAATACGGAAATGTATATATTTTTTTTATTTATTTGTATATCGCCATTTTGAGAAAAAAATATTGAGATATGAGTTTTGGTCCATATCGCCCAGCTCTGGATTCAGCAATACATCACGATAATTCACTGCATGATTATCGTATCGATCCAAAAAATATCTAAATTGATAGATGTAAGTGGTTACTTTTTTTATGATTATTTAAAATAAATCACAACTTAATAGAATCAGAATTTGTTGTAGAAGCAAAAGTTAAACTTTTTTTGAAAAAAAAAAAAAAGTAATTTGACAGTTTAATAAACACTTGTTTTTTCATAGGCCGTGGCTACGGGTACGTTAAACCTGTCAATAGACTGTCACTCTATGCATACGCAGCTCCCCTCATTGGCGAGTTTAGGTCACGTGATTGGTGCACCACATTACTTAAAGTTCCAACATTTACTCATATTTACTTTTAGCTACCCCACTAACCCTTTTATTTTTGCCCTAACTCTAACCATAACCCTAAAATGTTTATTTATTGTCAAAAATGAATTTCTAAATGTGGAATTTGCCGTGATAAATATTATAACATGAAAAATCAAAATTGTCAAATGTGGGATTCGAACCCACTTTAGCGGTGAGTGCAGCGTCTTAGACCACTCAACTACCCTAGCACTTTGCGCTTATGTAGAAAAGTATCTATAGTCCCGGGGGTTGCTACGTTTAATGTACCTCCAGACACTTTCTTTTTTATATTGATACTTCAATTACATATATTTCATACCATTTTGTATTTGTAAAGGTGAAATTTGAAATTATTGAGATCGAGATATATCACAATGTATATCGTATTGTTTAGAATCGGATGTATCGTTTCATGACATGCAAATTGTGAATCGTATCGTCAGATTCATGGCAATGTACACCCCTAGTTAGTACAGTTAGTACTACTGTCTGCATTCTTTCAATATTGTCCTTTTACCTATTTGTCCTCCACCATCATGTCAATCTAATATAATATATATCATTCTCTGCTATTATCTAATGTGAGTAATAATAATTTGATTAATAACTGGCTAATGACCTAATCATATGACAGATTTTATTTTTAAACAAGTAGACATTTTCAGGAGGATCTGCTAAAGTTCAGTAAGCAACAAATTGAACAAACAATAACTCTTGATTACTATGATTACTTATGTTTTTGCTAACTTTTACCACATCCTGGCTTTAAGACAATACTTAGTAGTTTGTTCACTGGATTTCTTGGCAGTCTGGACACTAACTTGATAAAAGTTAACCATAAATCAATAATTATCCTATTGACGTGCGCATAATATGTGCTTATAGACGATAGCACTGAAATGTCTCACTGATTTTCCTTTATTTTTTGATAAAGCTAGCTGACAACAGTGGAATAAACTCACCTCCTCTACGTAGGACTGCGGATCTCTTTTGATCAAATTCTGCAGTTGCGGTAAGTTGTTCGGTAGTTTGTTGTTATGTCGCCCGGACATGGTGATTATTTCTTATATTCCTGACTTGTAAAAGAATAGTTTAAGATAATTCAGTACAGTAAAAAAAAAACAAGCATGGCCCATGCGGAAGCAGCCATGAGAATAGCCACGCACCTGTGACGCAACTTCCGTTTTCGTTAAAGGGACCGCTCATGTTTGACGTGCAGTTTGCGGTGAAATGTTGACTTATTGCTCGTCTGCTTTATATCATTTTTAACGACAGATGTGGCAAAAGTTCTAGTCTTTAGTACTCAAATAAAAGTATAGATACTTGAATAAAAAATAAAAGTACAAATGAAAACAAATGTCACTTCAATAATAAGACAGGGTTTTTACACCAGCAAATTTCATATCTTTTATTTTTTTTAAGAATTTTTAGAAAACTATTCATTTATTTTTTTTCATCTTTTATGTTGTGAAAGAAGATGATTGTTTAAAAAAGTAAGAAGTAAAAATAAAAAGTTACCAAAAAAGTAAATACTCAAGTAAATTATGATAAATGCTGTTGTTGCATTTGCTTTTTAAACAATAAAATAAAGTACATATACCAGAAAAAATTACTTAAGTACAGTAACAAAGTATTTGTACTTAGTTGTCACCTCTGTTTAACGATAAACAATTTAAGGTCATGATGTCATTGCAATACACACCGAAATCTATGTTTATGAATCATGAATCTGTAGCTTTAAACATTTTTTCAAAAACAAAGCTCTGTTGAAAAAAAAAACCAAATAATTAACATTTTAATATTATCTGCACTTATGCGTAGGTTGTTTCTCATCCTTGGGTTTTCTCTTTGAAAATAATGTTATATCAAATTTAAAACATTTGACAAAAGTGTATTTACAAAGCTCATCACAATGATTAACTCAACACCAGATATTTTCAACCTTGGGGTCGCCTGAAATGTCTAGTAATTGATAAGAAAAGAAAAAAATCACTGATTATATATATATATATATATAATCATTGAATGATTATTTTCAAATTAATACAATCTTAAATAACTATTCTATACTTTCACTTTCTTAATTATAAATCTACTTCAAATTAAAATGCTTTATATAAATATCTAAGACGGCACGTCATTAATTCTGGATTATCTGTATTTGTAACACAGCATAACAAACATGATCAGAAACTAATTCGAGAAAAACAAAATGTCTTTTGGGGTTGCTATAAATTTGTAATTTCAAAATAGGGTTACATCCAGTATCGCGTACTGAGTTTACCTCCGTACTGAGATTATAACCCTAACCTAATCTAATAAACAAATAAAACAGGTGTCCGTTCACTTTGAAAACAAAAATGAATAAATATTTTTTATCAAAAATTTATTTTTCGGCAGTGCGCATGTGCACGCATGCGCATATACAATCTCAGTATGATGCGCACTCAGTACATGACACCGGAAAACGTTTGGGAACCACTGCCTTACACAGTTCTTCTAACCAAAGCCATTTACATGCAGAACTTCATTAAAATAAAGCCTGTTGTGGTTTGTTTTCAATGAAATCTACATAATGACATAGCTGACTTCATGCGTTACCTTGGCAAATGTACATAACTGAAGACTTTGAAAAGAGATCAGTGTAAAACACAAAAATATTAAGAATTCAAATAAAATAACATCAGTATCCATGAAGTTAAAAACTGCCATTGCACAACACATTTTATTTGTAAAATATTCAAAACGTTACAAATAAGTACAAAACAATGTTCTCCTCGGCCTGTCGAGCTGTAAGATTTAGTGAGCGGTCATCAGCGATGCTTCTTCTTCTCCTCTTTGAAATTATTAACACAAAAAGACAAGTCAACATGAGCACATTGTACGGATGTAATCTAGGTTAAATACACATGTTGTAGTTTGCGATGTCTGCAAACTTCAGTGGGTGTGTGTGTCAGACGGCTGCTGTCATCATAACTGACTCTTCTTTTAACCTCTTCCTGTTTCTGACCTTCGGAAAGCCTATGCCTCATCTATATGGCTTTTCCAAAGGTACTGATGTTTGTCCTGCCAAGTATTACTGCGTCCATGGCAACTCTTGTATCAATTGCAAACAAATGTAAAGAACAAAATGATGCACATGACCTATTTTTTCCTAAAATACCATGGAATAAAAAAAAAAAAGAATGAAAGTCCTGGTATCTTTATTAAAAATAGAAACGTACCATGAAAAAAAGAAGCACAGTTTAAAATGTATCCAGTTTAATTCTCAGGAGATGAATATGTACACATTATATTTGCCTCAGGCAGTGTGCAGGTGCTGTATACTACGGTAGATTTACATAGCAAATACTGACATAGTATTCTGTCAAGGCATGTTCCAGCATCAAAATAGGCTTCAGAATGCATTAAATTGTTCCACATAAGAGTACAAAGTCATACATTATTTTATAATGATTTTTTTTACTATTCAGATTACGCATTAATCTGGAAAAAAAAAAAAAAAGGAAAAAATAGTGTTCTCGTGTGGGTGGCAATAAAAAATACAATCAGCAGTTCTCATATATATGCATTCAGAAGGGGGAATAGCAGCCAAAGAGAGAGAGAGACCTCAAAAAGCCAACATAAAAATATAAACTTTACTCTTGAGCGACTAAATATTATCGGGCGTTAAAAAAAAAAAAAACACGATTATTTTGGCAAGTGTTGCCTGTGTCAGCTCGCATTATAGTGTCACTTGTGTGAAAAAAAGAGTAGCAATGTGTCGATAAGACACTGGCTTTCACTATCCTGAGATGCTTTCATCAGCCTGCAGACATCTGAGGACGTAGAGAATCACTTGATAGCAGAAAATATATTGGTCCTAAAAACAGGAGGAGGAAAAACATGAGAAAATAAGTTATTCAAAAGGATATATTGTGTACGGTGTATATTTTAGGACATCCTCAGGTCTCAGATATCAGGAAAACCTCTAATGGTCAAACTAAGCGCCGTCAACTTGAATGGCCTCAGGCTTCAAAATAAAAGTGATCAGCCTCAACGGCCTCAGGTTAAAAAACAACATGGCATTTTATTTTGAAGGAAACAAAAATACACAAAACGATTTTTAAGGAGCCGAAAGAAGACATGACGAAGTAAGTTGAAAAGCCGCTGTTTCCTTTTATTTTTTAAAAGTTAAGATACATCCACGTAAATAACTTTTCAAAATACACATACGAAAATACACATGATGTCATCAAACTGTGCTACTTCGTATGAGAGAGTAAGTTGAAAGCTGTTATTATATTTATTCTTAAAGGTTAAGATATATCAACATTTCATTTCACTATGTATTTACTAATTAAACAATACGTGGATATATCTTAACTTTTAAAAAATAAAAGGAAAGAACGGCTTTTTAAACTTACTTTGTCATGTGTAATTTCGGTTTCTTCAAAATCGTCTTGTGTACTTTCGGTTCCTTCAGAATAAAACGCCATGTCATGTTTTAAGGCCCGTTGAGTCAAATGACTTATTTTGAAGCCTGGGGCCGTTTCATTTGACGGCGCTTAATTGGACATGTGACGCCGTTCGCTTTGATGAAGGTTTTGCTGAGTCATGACTTCGTTTGGTCTGACAAGTGGCAGAGTTTTTCCTGACTCTGAGACCTGAGGATGTCCTAAAATGTACACCGTAATTGTGCGAGAGTTTAGGAGTATAAATCACCTCAGTCTGAACCATTCCATGTCTTTGAAGCCTCATGTTCCTCACCACGGCTGAAATATCAAACTGTTGGAAAAAGTTTTTTCAACTTTAACAAAAACGTAAGTTTAAAAATTAATTAAAAAAAAACAAATGAATAATAATACAGTCATGCTTACGTCAGCATCTTTACTGATGAGACCCAGAACTACATCGATGCAGATCAGCGTCCCCGATCGACCGATACCAGCGCTGCAGTGTGTGATTATTGGCCCCGACTGATGGATGTGCCTCATGTAGGAAATGAAAGTGAGCAGCTGCTCAGGCTGGGATGGTGTTCCATGGTCGGGCCATCCGGTGTAGTTCAGGTGAGTAACAAGCTGGGTTTGATTAGTCTGAAAATGAAAGGAAACATGATGTTATAGACCAGGGGCGTCAAACTCGTTTAAGTTCAGGGGGCAAATACGGAGCAGTTTATCTGATGTGGGCCACAGATTTTAGGTGGGAAAATGAGTAACTGAATCATTATTGTGCTCTAGTTGGGACTTCTCCATATACATAAATGATAAAATGTGTACGGCACTGATAATATTAAAGCAATGAGTGACATATCAGTCCCTGCTGGATCTTCACTTTACATTTTTTTGATTATGTGGCCAGTTTGGGTAACACTTTACTTGAATGTTTACACATAAGGCTGACATTACACTGTCAATTCATTGGAATGAATAAGGTGTCATTTCACTAAATTATGACACATTTCGCTAAATTATGACACCGTTGGAGCTATTTTGGCCTTTTTTTGGTTAGGTGGAGGGATCTAGTGAGATCAGGTAGGGCTAGGGTTATGTTAAACAACACTTAATGAAGGCCTTCATGACACCCTATTCATGCTAATGACAGGTGCCATATCATACTAATGAAAGCGTAATGTCAGCCTAAAACTTCAAGTAAAGTGTTATCACAATTTTTATGTAATTTAGGGAAATTTTGTGAAATTATTTGAAGAAAAATTGCAGGATTTTGGAAAAACTGAAAGTATGAGATGAAAAACTTCCATCATGTGATACAAGCATGGAGATATTGTAAGCCCTGCAAATATTGTGGCGTTTAATTGAATGTGTGTATTATTTTGGAGAAATCTACAACTGAATTAGATAGTAATTTACACAGATATTTATGGTTTCTCTGGCTTTTTAAGTTTTTTTCTGTTTGTTTTGCCAATTAGATGCTCAAAAAAGCTGGATTTGGCCCCTGTGCATTGAGTTTGACTCGTCTGTTATAGACGGTCATACAAGTCAGCAATAAAATGATATTAAGAACTGTACAAAAAATAATTACTTGGACATCTTTGACTTCGATGAGTCGGATAACAAAGTTGTCCAGATTTTGGTCCTGGATCAGCATTATCTGTAACCGCTCATCCACCATCTCTGCCGTCCTCGGCGTGTCCGGCCAATACCGCTGACATTTCACTTTCCCTGCTTCCACTTCCTGCGTCATCATGGCGATCACGTTGGACTTTTGCTCCCAAACCATTTGCCAAAAATCCCTGAGGGTGGTGGGTAAAGGTCCCTGGCAGGCGATGTACATGAAGTCCTCGTCCTTCACTGGCATTTTAATAAAGTTGGCGTTAATGTAGCCGCCATCTTTACCGAGGACGACCCGGGTTGTGTCGACTAGAGAAGACATGGGCATAAAAGATAGAAAATGTGTTTTAAACTTTCTTTTTTGCACTCATTACAACAGACTCTTTTTACTTACATGGAACGATGTTCTTGTAGCGGTTCTTTTTCTTGTTTTCTTTTGTTTGACCAATTAAACAATCATCCAGGGGTTGGAGGTTCTGAAGATTCTGCCGTGGAGAAAGATTATAGTTTGTAAAAAACAAAACGATCAACAAAACACTTTAAACTGCTACGCTCAATATTTTTTTACGAGATAAAATCATAGTGTATGTATCATAACTCAATAAATCTAACATTTATTCTAAAATGAAATTAAAAAGGTTGAAATTGCCGCTTCAAAGTTTGTTTTCATCCCCATCATAAAAACTTTTTGTTGACATTTTCACATTGCATTGTGGGATGTGGACAATGGGTTTTTACTTCATTGTTACCGTAATTTCTTTAATTGTTTTTTTCCACAGACAGTGCTTCTCCTGACATCATTTTTCTTCTAGTTTGTCCCCGTGACATTGAAATGAAGTAAAAACAGTTCTACGGGGCCATATACTTTCCGCTTTAACAGAAATTGCGGACGTCATCTTGGAATCGACCAATAAAAACGGAATCCACTGTTGAACGCAGAAATTGACATAATGTGAATGAAACGCCGTCATTGTGACGCAAAGAACGTTTCCCTGGGGAAATGTTTTGGTGTGTCCCCTATTACATATTTATTTTGACATACATTTTTGCTTAATTATGGTTCTTTTTTTAAAATTATTATTTATTTTGTTTCCTCACAGGAGTTAAAAACTAATATGTCCTGACAAAAAAAAAAAAAAAAAAAAATATGTGGAAAACACTGAATTTGGGGAAAAGACAAAATAGAATTTGGAAAAAAAAATAAAATGGATTCTATAGGGCTCTACTTCTATGCACCTGTCTCGCAACTCTACATCCCACAATGCAGTGCATAGAAACTTCAACAAACCAAATGCTTCAAGTGGAGATGAAAACAAACTTTCTATCAGCAATTTCAACCTTTTTCCTTTCTTTTTGGAGTAAATTATGTTGGATTCATTGATCTATGAAGCTTACATTCTGATTATATCAGATTAAGAAAAAATTAGCTTTAAACCCACTGAATAAAAACTGGTCGTACCTCGAACTCTGACAGAGGAACTTTCTGTTCCAGCAGGCCTCTGATCATGCGGACAACCTCACTGAGCCTGTGTCCCGTGTACTGGCCGTTGGGCACAACTTTGACGAGGGGCAAAGACGTCAGCTCATCTTTTGAGATGATTGGTCCGTCTGTGGAAAACACAAAGAACGACAATTAGACGGTTTGAAAATGCTAAAACTGTGACAGACGTTTCTGTGTCAAAATCCAAAGAGCGACAGGAGAAGGTCTCACCTTTTAGCGATTTGGAGTTCATGTTTTCTCTTGACATTTCATTATTTCTCCATGTAGTGATTTCGTCTTCCTTCAACTGGCCAGCACTCATCTGTAGATAACTGTGTCAACACAAACCACAACTTATTTGAATTTCGTCTATTTTTAAGTCTATTATGTATATTGTGACATATTGAAAGAAAGAAAGAAAGAAAAAAAAATTTCTATCGCACTTTTCGTTCCTTGGATCATCAACGCTCTCCTCCTGCCACATTTCTTTACGGGAACTCTAGAATGAAAAAAACAAAAACCAAATAAAACACAGTAAAAGAACATGCGTGCATGATATTGTAGTGGGATTCATTTGTACTTCAGGGGAGTCGTCAGCTAAAGAGGAACCATCACAGTCCGTGTCCTCTGAGAACTCAGCGTTCTGCTCACACACTGTTTTCCTCAATTCATCATAATCTAAAAATAATGAGAAAGTTAAACATTCTTCAAAAAAGTCCATGACATTCATTATTGTCTGAGGCGAGTGGGCTTATACCTATTGGCGGTATGTCAGGGGTGATGGCAGATTTGAGCTCTTTACGAGGTGTGCACAGCTTTACCTTCACTCCACTGTCTTCACTCACATCTGGAAATAACACATAAAACCTTGTGTCATAAGCTAGAATTTTAACAAATGAGAGTAATTTATTAAACACTAATGCTGCTTCCACCTGTGTTCCCATTGCACTTGTCGGTGTTGATGGGTAGATAAGCCAGGTATGTGTTTGGGCTCTGGTCTGGTGGTCTTGAAATGATCAGATGGACCAGACCTTTAGCTTTACGGATGGTGGTGACGGCCTTGGAGTGAGACACGCCAGTCATCAGTTCTTCATTGACCTACAGAACAAAAGTGATGAATATTAAGAAAAACCTGGCAGTCCCAAAAACAGACTGTTTTATACATTTATCAGCTATAGCACGATGACCACATGCCTCATATTGTCCCCCTTTCCTGTCTAAATAGACCTTGTGCGTTGAGGTTTTTCTTGAGCAGATGCTCAAAATGGCAAAAAAAAGTGCCATTTCAGCTACCCACACCAACACACACACACCTATGCACATACTTGCCACCCCCTAAATGAAGTTTCATATCTGGTGTAATTTGTATTTTTAACATCTCATTGCACAACTTTTATCTATAACGCACAGCATTCAGGTGAGTTTTGGTAAGTCTCTAAATTCTGTCATATAGATGCTCGATTGGTTTGAAATCTAAGGAATTTGGAGGACAAGTCAACACCCTAAGGGCTCTCTTTAAATTTCCTAAGCCGTTTTCTCTTTTTTTGCCTGTCCTTGTTAAAGTCCAGTCCCCTTTGTTTTCTTTGACTGCTATTCAACCTCTACTTGAGGCTCCAAGTAGAGCTGGATCTTTGCCTGAACCCAATAGGATGGGTCAAGTTTCAAGGTTTTCCCAATATTGAGACGAAGCCCCAAATATGGAGTAGAAGACAAGATAATTTCATGATATGCTGATTATTAGTTATTACACATTACTGAGCCATGTGCCTCCATATGCTTTGTTTAATCTATCTTAGAGAAGTTTACTTCCTTTCCCCTGAGGCAGATTAAGTTTGCAGTAAAGTGAGCACCAAAGAGGGGTGTAAGAAATAATTGATTCTGCGATATATCGCAATATTAAAATGTCCAAATTTGTTTTTTTAATGATGTTATTTAATACATATATAATAAAAATGTTTTGCACGTAAACACCCGGTCACTAGGTGTCAGTGAACCACATCAGACCTTGTTAAACTACCTCACTCATCAATGCATTTTAGCTTGGAAGTTGATTCCACTTTATTTTCAAAAAACATACTGGGAACTATTATGTGGTTACTTTTCTTTTTTTTTTAAAAAAAAAAAAAAAAAAAAAAGGAATTTAAGATCTGCTGTAGAAGCAAAAGTTAATGTTTTTTGAAAAAAGTAATTTGACAGTTTGATAAACAGTTCGTTACCATTTACTTTCAGATTCATGGCAATGCACACCCCTAGTGCTAAACCCCTTAGCTACAGTCCTGGACACACACACAACAAAAAAAAACAATCTCTTGCTGCCTAACATAATGAATAAGGAGATTAATTCTGTATTTAAGTGGTCAAAATGATATGGCTGAACTGTTATTAGAAAGAAAAATATTACTATTCTGATTATCTAGCAATAGAAACAGTGACAAACTAACTTTAAGTAGTCTGTCGCCTATTTGCAGTTTTCCAGAAGACTCGGCTACCCCTCCTGGTGTGATGGACTTAACAAAGATCCCCCTCTCGCCTCCAATCACAGAAAAACCTAAACCTCCTGAAGCCAGCTTCTCAAGGTCCAGGGTGATGATGTCCTCCTGCAAATTTTGAAAGAAGTCATGCGATCACTTACATTCCCAGCATTAATATTAAGTGTTAATTTGGAAGACTGAATTGTACTTTTTCTGTCAACAAAACCATTTCACCAAACGAAAATTAAACAAAGACAAAAACTCAGCAAACAAAGGCAGGACAAACAAAATAAATTGAATAAATCATAGTTAAAATTACTACTACTGTAGTAAGGATGACATACTTTACATTGAAATGATACAACCGAAGAAACAAATCAATTACACAGACCTGAAGCATTTTATGTGATATACTGACCTCTAGTGGACAAAGTACATCAAGACGCTCTGAAACAGTCGAATCCTCTCCTTTAAGGAACCCTTTAAAAGAGCAATGATGTGATTGTAGGAACTTTTCAAACAGTAAATGTCTTAGTGAGGTTTAATATACCATTAACACTGGAGGAAACTTTAGGACCAACGTTGTTGTTGAGGAAAGAGACACTTCTCTGCTGGGGGAAAACAGGCTTACCATCCCTGTAAAAAAAAAACAAAAACAAAGAGAAATGTATCATTACATTTCCATAGAAACATGGCAGATATTATCTTATCTCTCTTTAGTGGAGGCTACCTCGTGGCCTTTAAAGTCAGATCATCCAGAGAAAGCTCCAACAGCCTTGTGCTCTCATTTAGAGACAGTTCTTGAGTGGGAGCACCATTTATGTAATGAATAAGATCGAGTGGTTTTAAACTTCCTTCTTGAAAGGCTAAGGAACCGGGCAGGACGTCTTTCACAAATAAAACTCCATGAGCGCTATCACTGCCACCATCCAAAACCAGCCCTGAGCAAATAATAAAGAGTGAAAACGAATAATTTCACGTGTGACAAATATTCTCTGAGAATAACGAGTGCATTTTTACCCAGTGGTTCCTTGTCACTCCGAAAACAAATGTCAGGCAGAAGATGTGCTTCTATGGGTGGGTTTGGAATCTCCAGGACTCTTCCTACTAACAAGTCCACCACTCGAGGGGCTGCACGAACTAGATTCACCACCTCAGTGTGGCCCATATTGCTGACATCTGTGCCGTTTACCTTGAGAGAAAAACCTCGTTTTACAAACATTTTAAAACAAAACAAAGCACTCAGAGAACACAAACCTACGCAAAGCAGCAAATCTCCTCTTTGCCAGATATTGACAGTTATCTTTTCATTTATTGATTTTTACACACATTAAAGAAAAAACAACATTTAAAGTGCAAGGAGGGAATTAATCTGGATCAGTGATCCTGTTCGTGATACCATGATCATTCACACTTTACAGCCGACATAGGCAACCCGCAGCCCATAAAAAATACAAAGAATTACAACATTGCAGGACAATACAGTAAAAGACAAGAGAAAAACACAGAAAATACTCCAAAAACACACAAAACTACTCCAAAAATAAACAAAATTACCCAGAAAAACATAAAAAATTACAGAAACTGACAACAAAAGTACACAAAAAATGACTTAAACCCACAGTACTAACAAACAAACAAAAATACAACAGAAATATGTAAAAATTACTTCCAAAAGTGAAAATGACAGCACAAATACACAATGACCCCAAAAAACATATACTTTATGGGAAAAATACATAAAAGCACAACAGAAATGCACAACATGCCTCACAACGACCAAGACAACAACAAACACACAAAATTACAGAAAAACACACATTACTATAAAAACTCTTTGTTGTTTTTTGTATTATTGCTCATACTTCTAAATGCATACATGAATAATGATAATGTGGCCCTGCTGTAATAAAAGTTGCCTACCTCAGCTTTAAAGGCTTAGAAGACATTTTTATCTATTGTAGAACCAGCTCAAAGAGCCAAACATAGGGATTTTAACATTTTTCAAACTGATCTAGAATCAGTATATTGACCCAAATCTGAACATTCCATCCAAATCCAACCATTAGTTGTTGAGTTAAACTGTTCACAGTATAATTGGCAAAAACAATTGATTTCTAAATCTTAAGTCAAGTTTAAAATGTTTGTACATTTTTAACATGTTAGAATATTACACATTAAATTAAAATGGCGATCTATATCAATGTATAATAAGCCATCAAATAAAGAGGAAGTAAAGCAAATACCAAAATCATCCGGTCCCCAGACCTGAGCCTCCCATCTCCTTTGGCTGGATCCTGGACAATGTCGTGGATGTAACAGCCTTGGTCGTTGCCTTTAGTGAGGGTGAAGCCAAGGCTGCCCTGTTCCGACTTTACCAAAGAAACCTTTAGCTCTACTTCCTAAAAAAGATCAGTCACTTTCAAATAAAATCATCTTCACAGCCTAGATGTTCATCAGATTACAACTACTATTAAATGTTGTCCTCTATTGCAGGGGTGGCAAACTCATTTCAGTTCAGGGGCCAAATACAGACCAGTATGATCTCAAGTGGGCCACAGATTTTAGGTAGTAAAAATGTGCAATTTTTGCACCCTACTTTTCACTTCCATGTATAAATAACATATAGGATACATAAGCCCTGGACAATATCCAAGCAGTAAGTGACAGATATTATTCTCTGCAGGATGTTTAATTTAAATTTTTTCATTTTCTGACCAATTTTTAATCTAATTTGGGGAAATTTTGAGGAATATTGAGGAATTTGGATAAAATTGAGAGTTCTTTCAACAATTAAAAAGCAATAAAAATGACTGATATCATTTGATATAAGCATGGGGAAAGTGTGAACCCTGCACATATTGACACTTTCCCCTGGAGGGCTGAATTGGAGGCTCTAAAAGGCTGGATTTGGGCCCCGGGCATTGAGTTTGTTTGACTTTACCGGGCCAAATTCCTCTGTGTCCTGTCCGTTACCAGACACAGTGAGGTTTAACGGCAGAGGCAGAGGAGGAGGCAAAGGGTCTGGGCTCGGGGCGGAGACGGAGGACATCAAAGGCAATGTGGATGATTCTAGTTCAACTCCCACAGGTGATGAGGAATCCCTATCCAAAGATATAAAACAAAAAGAGTGTTAACTGAGGTAATAGACACAGCAGATCCCATGTTTGATCCCATTCTGTACCTGAGGTCTGATCTGGACACTGACAGGTTTGGAGTGTAAAAAGCAGAATGGAGGCTATCATCCAGCTTTCCATTGCTGTCATACTGTCCTTGTCCCAAATTGCTGCCGGGGGTCTGATAAACACTTTGCTCCCAAGCATGCCTGCTGCTCTCTAGGTTGCTGGTGCTGAAAGCTTCCTCCACCTCTTCATCACCATCAGTGCTGTCGCTGTAGCTGTTTTGTCGAGCCGGGGTCTTTTGCAGGAGCCTCTCCAGAGCATCCTGCACCAGGCTGTGTTTGTTGCTGCTGCTGTGAGTCGTCCGAGTGGAGGGGGTCACACTCACTGTCTGGTTGGGCTCTGGAGTAGTAATTGGCTCCTTAACAGGTGAGGACATGGATGCCTTGAATAACATAAAGGAGAGATTTTTGTCGACAATCCCTTTAATTACACAACAATAACCTTAGAACACTATCGATAAAATTAGTTACACCATCGCTATCGCTGGGTGATTTTTACCCAATATATTATACCCAATAAATAGTAATAATGATAAAACTATGTCAAAATGTGACAAAACAGACAATTTAGAGTTGTGTTTTATTTTCAACTATTCCATGCCTAACAAAATGAAAAAAGAAAAAGAAAAAAAACTACCACAGTGGACTCTTAAAATATTAACCAAAATTAATGAAAAGTTAGGAATGTAAGAGCGATTAAAAATAAAATAAAATAAAATATTAACCAAAATTACTGAAAAATTAGGAATGTAAGAAAGAAAACTCTTTAGGAATAAAAAAATATATATTTTTTTTTACCAAAATTACTAAAAAATTAGGAATAAATTTAAGAGAGAGAAAAAAAAATAATAAAATTAAATATTACAAAAAATACTGAAGAATTAGGATTTGTAAAAACGATTTAAAAATAAAATATTAACCAAAATTACTGAAAAATTTGGAATGTAAAAATGAAAAAATATATAGGAATTTAAAAAAAAAAGTTAACCATAATTACTGAAAAATTAGGAATGTAAGAACAAAAATAAAAAATAAGAATAAAATTAAATATTACCAAATATACTGAAGAATTAGCAATGTAAGAACAATAATTTTTTAGATTAAATAAAATAAAATACTGGCCAAAATTACTGAAAAATGAGGAATGTAAGAACGACAATATTTTAGAAAAATAAAATAAAATATTAACCAAAATCACTGAACTAAATAAAGATAGCATGGAAATTCCATTACTACTTTTACGTACTTTATTCCTTAGATGGGTCGTAATAATGGGACACTAACACTATTGCCGGGTGAAAAATTACCCGAACATATGCTTGTAGGAAAAAGTGGGCTTTGGAGTAGAGGAACATCCACACATTCTAAAATATCAGAAGATGCTGAAGCTGGACACCCAGACACTCTGACAAACACAACTTCATTAAAATAATGTAAATATGTTTGCTCAAGTGAAAATCAACCACCGATAGTGTTCCAGGGTTAGTAAATCTATAATGGTACCATTACAAACCAAAATTGATGTGTTCATGTCAGGAAGAATGCCATGTTTAGGCCTACAGAGCAGCAAAGTCACTTCCTGTCCTGTTCCACGTAAAGCTGAGATGACCTCCTACACACAGAGAAAACAAACACAATTCAACCATAATGTCACACCTGAACTATATGCTGCTACGTTAAAATGTGCTGCTTCTATACACACATGCTGTGAAAGTCCTTTCAGGGGGGTTTGATTGACACGCAGGATGACGTCGCCCACATTGATGCGTCCACTCTCTGCAGCCGGCTGACCCGGAAAAAGCTTCTTAACCCTCACCACGCTGGAGCTCGGGAGCTCCCCGGGAATGTTTTCTTCTCGACTGAAACTGAAGCCCAGCCCTGATGTGTTCTTCAGCAGGCACACATCAAAGACATTATCTGCAAATGCACAAACATGTGTCGACTCTTTGTAATAATGTCCAACAAAGACGTTAAATTCGTTTGACAAAATGGCAAGGTGGGAAAAAAAAACCTTTTTTGCTATGACAACTAGGCCTGATAGACACATAATATTTCTAAATACTATCATCAAACATTACCAACGAAATAACATGTTTTAATTAAGAGTATTTTATTTAACATGTATGTACTTTTTCTTGTCTTTTCTCCTTTTTCTATGATTTACTGTTTCTTATTTTAATTCAATAATCCGGCGCATCTGTAAAAAAGCAATATCCCCCTGTGATACATAAAATATTCTGATTCTGATTACCAAATGATGTCAATAAGCTAAATCTCTTACCACAATGATACATTTATTTATTTTTTTCTTACTGTCTACTATTGGATTGCGTTGCTTCAATGTGATTTTCCCCTCTGTGGGTCAATAAAGGTGTATTCTATTCTATTACATAAATATGATAAGTTAACCATTTTAAAATATCTTAGGTTTAGGTTTATTGATTTATTACAAATTATTTATATGCATATTAATTTGCAAAGATCTTTAAAATAAATAGGATGAATAAATAGCACTTAAGGAAATATTTTTCCCTCCCCACCAAAAAATGTAAAGGGGACATATTATGCAATTTTTCACCAATCTCCATTTGTTCTGAGAACACCAAAAACATAGTATTTGAGGTTTATTTTCCCAAACTCGCCTGTTTTCCAGAGTTTTAGCCTCTTAAAACAAGCCATTTTCTGAGTATGGTAGTTCTGAAATCGGGCTGTTTGAGGCCTACTATATCAGTGAGTGGGCGTGTCTATAGATGCTCACTGACTTCATGTCTCGCTCTTTTACAGGGTGATGAGTGATCACCAAAGCCATTTTATTTTTGCTATCCACACACTGTTATTGTTTTTAGCCAAAAAACTGCACATTACGGTAAAACACATGGATATTTAAGCGGCTAATGTTATTGTAAGTCCGTCTCAGCGCTTAGGGTCTCACAGCAGCAGTCATTTAAACTCTCACCGGAGTGTTAAGTCACTTTCTCCTCCTCCATAGCTCTTCTAAATACAGGAATAGTGCATTTAAGGTGATAATCATTTGTTTTCTCCAAACGCTGTCGCATTATGTCATAAACACGACAGAGCAGTGATACGAGGCCAATGCGTCGAACCACAAGAGCGGAGTACACCTCCGCACGAACAAATCGTGCTTACACTACCTTGTACGTTCACTGTGGAGGCGCGGCACATGCAGCAGGAAAGTTATGTATTTAGTTTTACCAGTAGCCATCACTCCTTCATCAGCAAGAAAAACAATGGTGGACTTTCTCAAAAGTTTTTATCATGTTGGGGGTGGAGTCCATGGGTGGAGTTACCAGCGGAGGGGAGGGTATTTTCTTTCCCTAAAGTTTTGTGACATCACAAACCTTGTAAATTGGAAACGGAGCAATTTTCTCTGTGTTGTAAGACTTACACACACTACAAACAACTGGATGGTTTTATTTCACAATTTCTGTGCTGGTGGACACTCAAGTTACCTCATATGTAATCAAAAAAACTGCAAAAGTGGATTTTTCATAATATGTCCCCTTTAAACAATAATAATAAAAAAAAATATTTAGACTATGAATTTGACTGGAGTTAACAGATTCTGTAAACTTGATACCCTATTTAACAAGGCTGTGCTACTGCAACATAAGCTTACAACACAACACATTGGATAATTATAGTGAAATTCCTTCCACTGCTGTGTGTACTCAGCGATCAATGCCTGTGTTGTTTCATTATGAAAGACAAAAAAATCTGAGCGATAAAATCGATCCTAAATTACAAACACATTGAAACAAGAAATAAATGTGCTTTATGCAGTAAAACACAGAGTGCAACAGAAATAAGGCATTGTTTTGATTGAAAGCAACATGTTTCAGCTCTAAGTAGGCAGCAATGTGCAGCTAATTAGTGTTATATAGTGCATACATTCACTTTCTTCTAAAAACGAGATTATTAGCACGTTGTTTGGAGAGAACAAAGGGCCTTAGCCTTGTTTATAGAATGACCTAAAAACCAGAGAAATCCTGAATGTGTCCATTCATTTCAAATGCTGTGGGCTTTAATATTACATAACAGGGCTTTAAAAGCAGGGGAGTGAAAAAAATAAAAATAAATCAATTACATCCAATCCAATAGATGTTTTTCCAAAATTGTTTGGCTTTCCAGATAACATTGAATATATTTTCTACATATTAAAAAAGGCTTTCACAGACCAGGTTCAGGGACAATAAAAATAAGATTTAGTTATCAACATTAACTCGTGCTACACGCGTGCCAACTTATGCATTCATACAAAACAAATTGACAAGTGAAAGGCCTGATAAACGTGAGACTGACCCAGCTGATACATCTGGTGCAGGACTTTTTCCATTACAGTGAAAGGGGAAAAAAGAGTTTGAAAGAGCTTAAACTTATGTGATGTTTCCTCACCTTCTGTGACAAAATTGTACTCCTTTGCCTTTCCTTTGGCCTCACGCGGTCTCTCGTTTATGGTTCGTTGAACGTTCTCAGATGGTGGCGTGCACTGAGGTGTGAGGGGAGCATGGATGCCGTCTGCCAGTGGATGACCCTTCTCCAGCAGCAGATGCACAGTCTGGATTACACGACATGTAATTGATTAGTAAACGAATCACTTAGGGGGCTGAGAATCCACCAAGGAAGGGAGGAACCACATTGACCAGTACTTTTATGAAACAACCAGTCAAATCAGTCGATTGAAACACAGCAATATGGACCAAAACTCATTCTCAGTATCTTTTCTCAAAATGGCAATATACAATATAAATCTCAATAAATTTAATTCAAATGAAGTCTGACCATAAAGACAATTCAGGGTTAAATTTGCTGATTCAAAATGACAGGCACATTTATTAACAAACAGTTGATTTGGTTAATAAATTAAGGATATCTTGATCTGGGATGTCAGGCTTCTATGTTGTAAAATAAAGACATAGTTGGTCATAAATGTTCAATGTTAAATATTCACAGGTAGCCATATTGGTTTATCCAATCATAATCCAAATTGAATTATCCAATATGGCAATGCCAGTCAAGGTTACTGTCAAATAGGCATCAGATTTAGATCCAGAACCTTATACATGTTTTTAAGTTTAATTATATAACTTTTGATTGGCTAGTGACAGAAAAACCTGTTTTTGGGTGGCTGGGTTAGGGCGCACTCAGAAATTCATCTAACTGTTTTTTTTCAAGGTGTTCTGAGAAGTAGAACCTAAAATGAGTATATTAATACAAAATAAGCTATAAAACAAAAAAAAATATATATATATATATATCGACATAGGCAATATTGTAATATTCTATAACGTCAAAATAGAAAACTCGATATATCTTGAATCTCAATATATCGCCCAGCTCTAATCAGCACCCATGTCACTTAAAAGGTTGGTACAACCGCAGAAATGCCAATGGAGGACTCTACCCAGCCACAGAGCTGCAGATAGTGGGACAGTGGGAAATAGTGTAGTTGTCGGACACAAGCTCAGGCTTGATCACCCTGTAGCTGGCCACCTTTGATGATGATGTCTAGTGTTTAAAAGGCCAAAACACACCCTGATTCAAAGGAACACTACTGATGATGTGTCCCAAATTTACATCCTTCCCATATCGGAGATACAGCTCCCACACCACTCTCAAATGGTAAACCTCATGTGACTACCGACTTTTGGCACAAAGGATGGTTTAACATCATGTGCCGTGTATAATATTTCTAGAAAGCACTCAGTGCAGACCAGTGCAACGCCAAAGCAGTCCCAGATATTGCATTGTCACCTAAATGTTACAAAGATATTGAGGAAAACTTGTTTATCAAAAATGATGGTTCGGTGTCTGAGTCACATTTCATGAATATCGGTCAATTACAAAATCAGATATGAATTTTTGAAATTTCGCCAATGATGAGAGATACTTATCCACATCATCCCCAAAATCTAATCATTCATGTTCCTTGTACATTTCAGATATTTCCTGAAAATTTCGTCAAAATGACAAAATCTGTCCATTCATTTTTGGTTTAGATTGCTCACAAAAAACCAATGTCAGCAAAAACATAAAGTCCTTTGCCGAATTAATTATGACAAGCGGGGATCTTTCAACAGCATCATCAGCTCATTGCTCTTATTAAACTTAATCCCTCACCTGTCCTGTGTCTCTGAGAGCTTCTACTGCTTGCTGGTGAGTGGCTCCCTCCAGACTCTTTCCATTTACAGCCACCACCCGATCACCTGTTAATGTGAATGACAGGAGGATACACCTTTAAATTACGGTAGTAATTTCATATTTACTCATGCAGTTTTACTTCCACATTTTTTTCCCTTCTTATAACATCACTATTTCATAATTTACCTTTCTGTATCCTTCCATCAAGATCGGCAGCCCCTTTTGGGAGAATAGCTTTAACGTAAATACCCCCATGTCGCACAGTCGTGTTGACTCCACCCTAAAAAAAAAAAAGGAGATATGCCTTTAGTCTTTAGCTATGTCAGTTTTAAATATTGTGTATTTTTGTGTGGGGGTTGATTTTGTCTTTGCAAAAGCAGCTAAATGATGAATGTTTTGTCTCAATCTAAACTTTTCTTTGTTAAATAAGTATCAGAAATAGTAGGGCCTTTTGGATCTTAGAGAGCCTAGGTATTGGCCACAGGTGGCAAAGACTTAGATTAAAGTAATTAGATAAAATTGCGTGAGATTTCTTGTTTTCAGGTCAAATTTTTTGCCTGACACAAACAAATACACACTACAAAACATTTATCATTTTTTCATCATGATTTAGTTGTAAATTTGCACAAAATGGTTTGTCATTAATATGAATGAATATTTAAAGTTAATTTATAAATAGTTGCTGGTATTTAATATAATCTACATGAAAGCACATAAGTAGTCGATTGTTTTATTAAAGATAATTAAAAAAAATGATTTGTTCTTTTACAGAGTTTCACAGTTAAAATAGAGTGAAAAGATCACAAGGTAAAAAAAACAAAACAAAACAAACCCAGTACTTTTCTAAAAAAAATCAAAAAGATAATAAAATCACAGAGAGAAACCATACTGTGGCACACACTGAAACAACCCAAAAGTAAATTCAAAAATAAATTTCAATTTCGACATGATAATGGCAGCCATAAAACTACTGTAAAATTTCATTTAAATAAAAAAAGCAAAAAAATATAGATCACATGCAGACAGGATTAGGTTAGCATGTTAGCATGACAGATAGTTAGAAAAGCAAACTAAATCAAGCAGCACAAAAACATAATCAAACAATGAGCGAGGGGAGAAGGGGCAAAACATAAAGAGGATTAAAACCTTGCCGAACAGTACCGTGACACTTAAGCCCAGACTGCTGTCTTTTTTGAACAGCTCAATGTCAAATAGCTCTCCAGGACGGAGACTATTGACCCCTGGGGTACTAGCATTTAAATTTTCCATCAAGTGTTCCTGCAAACAGAGAACAGGCCATTAAGGTGAAATATCACATGCATCTAATAAAAAGTGGACTTCCGAGAACTTTCATAGAGGAAAAATCAGCTGACACTTTTATAAATTCAAGAGATAAACAAATTATGCAGCATGCAGGTGGTGCAAACAGCCACACTTGCACTTTGTTCATACTATGTCAGGCAGTGGTTAAAAATGCAACAAGTACTTATCTGTACCAAGCATCTGACATGTGATATGCAATGCTTGTTATATAAGAAACAAACATGCTTAACAATTCATTTAAAGAACAGCTGAAATTGCTTATAAACACACAGACCACACCCTTTTCACCTTCAGTTTGTCTTGACTACTGGGAAAACTCTCCTCGTCCATGTCCGAGTCCCCGACGTCAGAATGCTCGGTAAATTTGGGAGCTTCGAGCAGTTTAGCTTTTCTAGTTTTGGGCGGCAGAGCAGGTGGTGGAGGATCCATGCTGAAATTTGTTTCTGGTTCGTGGTGTCGAGTGGTGGATCCAGGTACAGCACCAAGGCTAGCTCTTCCTAGTAAATGCTGGAGTCCGTTAGCAGGAGGTTTGGAGATGTTAGCAGCTGAGTTTGATCTCTCCTCAGAGTTAAAGTTGTTATAAAGGTGGACTTGGGAGGAAGCAGATGGTGGAGTGTCAGCATCACGAAGTGGAGGGCTGGGAGTTCCTCTTGTACAATCATCTGTTGAGTTACTAAAGTCTAGCTCTCGTCTCTGGGCAGAATTGAGGAAGTTATTTGAAGACTCGACCCCTAAAGAAGGATCTGTTAAAAAAAAAAAGGCCAATAAACACTGACATGAAGAAACAAATATAGTTGTACATAAATCTGTGTACCCTACATTCTTTAGTTATTCTGCTTTGAGAACAAATCAAAATAACAAAAAACTGCGTGGTTATTTTGTTTTACTGACCTAAAGCAAGCAACTTCCCCCTGGGATTAATAGAGGACTAAAGGATAAAACCAAAACAAAAATACAGAAAAATCAAAAACCAGACAAGCAGCATTATTATGTTTTAAAAATGTAATCTTATTCCGTTTGTGTAATATTTGGATTATTAAGGGAAACGAGAGCTTCATGTTTTAAGCTCACCACACAGAGGGACCCACATTCATTACTGATGAACTGGTGAATTGAAAATGTATTAATACATAAAAAAAATTAAAAAATGGATGTTACGAAAAGCATGCACATGACGTGATTAAAAGAACCAGAGGTGGTGTAATTAATCTACTGTGCTCCTCATTTCTTGTGATCACCTTCTGTGTGTGTTGACAGCTGCTGTTAGTGGCTTGCTGTATTATACTGTGCAAAATAAATATTTTTACTGCCCTCAAAAAATCTGTGCAATTGTTTTTGGAAAAGTGTCAAATGGTATAAGTTCTAACATCTATTGTTCCTCACACCAGCTTCAGAGTCGATAGTCAGTCACCTGTTTATTTGGATACTATGTGGATCGTAACACCATAAAACAAAACATAAATTATTAGCTTTTTACGAGCTAAAACATCCACTGACTGCATGAAAACAGGAGCAGGATCAAAAAACTGCTGAAATAAATCCTAAACAGTCCTAATGACCTGGTCCAGGACCTGGGGAGGGAAACCATGTGCAGTGGACTTCAGTTCTCGCTCTAATTTCCTCGTAAATATCAAAATAGTTCACAAACGGAACAAAAAAAATACATTTAAAAAAGAAACAGCAATACGTTTCTTATCTGGTTTTTGATGTTTCTGTATTTCTGTTTTGGTTTTAAGTCAGTAAAACAAAATAACCACACCGTTTATTTGTTATTTTGATTTGGTTTTAAAACGGAATAACCAAAGAACCAACTGTACACAGATTTAGATAACAATATTATACCTATTATTCCATTTACCTCTATGGAGCTTCTCTTTTGGCTGCGACACAACCAGAACAACATCATCAGGAGTTTTCTGAAGAATGACTAGTGTGGCAGCATGAGAGAGTCCCTCTAGGTTCACATCATTGACAGAGAGCAGCCGGTCACCTGTGCACAAGGACATTCGCTTTAACAAAGTTCAAAGGACACGAGCATCAAAGCAAAAACATTAATCATTACCAGGTTTCAGGCAGCCATCAACATCTGCAGGACCTCCAGGAGTGATTGAGCTAATAATAGTCCCAAGACCAGAACGGCCAGAGTGGTCTCCACTTACAACCTGAAAACCTACACAGGGGAAAAAAAATGATGACCACTTAAAACTACATTTACAGTTTGGAAAATGAATAATTTATAACAATAACTCAGAGGATAGACTTACCAAGCCCAAACTTTGGATCTTTCTTCAGGTTAACGGTTGAGATTTCCCTTTCAAGGGATGGCAGCGCAATAAGCTTTTTCTTCAGTGAATCTGTATTAACACACACACATTTTAAAGACACAGAAAACCTGCAGTTGGTTGAAAGGGTTCGACTTTGATATAAATGACGTGAGAATCAAGATTGGTCCTATACCATTAAGAGAGGCTGGAGTTGAAGGTGGGCCAGAGGAACTGTGCATGCTAACCCCTGGGAAAATAACAAAACAGGTCATTCAAGTGTGGCATTAACGAATTACATTAATTAATAAACATCAAATGATGACCAGTCTTCGCATGATCCCTCTAAGAATGTTTCCATGGAATTAGAAGAATAGTGTTTAATGTAAACCTTAATTAAGGTAACAACTTGGAAAACATGTTTTGCATTTATTATTGTTTTATAATGAGTCAACAAAAGCTGTTAGCTGTTGTAGTTCATGGTTAAAACCTGCTGAGATCTGCAACTACATATTTTCTCGAAGCAAAAGCAAAATTGAAAAATTATTCCCTTGATGATGAGCAACTTCACAAAGAGTTCAGATCTTCAACAAGCATTTGAAAATGTTGTCGCTTACAAAGTCACAAGTAGCTCAATTCAACTGCAAATGTAGACATTTTTGCATCTAATTTGATGTTTTATTAACTGAGCATCCTTACCCATTACATATGCTTGGCCGTTATCCTCTAAAGAAGAAGAGTCGGACTCCTTGGACTTGCTAAGGCTCCAGGCTGGGCTGCCATGAGAGCCTGAACCGAATGATCTGAAAAAAAGAAAGAAAAATAAATGCAAAAGCAGAAGGAAAGAAGCGTAGATGTTTAATAAGAATAATTTATCCTCCATAAAACAAACTCTTCAACAGTGTAATGTTACAACTTACAATATAGCCAGAAAATATCAGTGTTGAAGATTTAATATTGTCAGTTTTTCGTTTCCATTAATCTGTCCACCTTGATTTAAAATGGCTTTAACATTTAATGTGATTTTATCCTCGTAACATGATGGCCTTAGGAAAAACAACTTCACTTCTGACTAAATCATACACTGACTTAGAAAGCTCCAGCTGTTAAATAAATAAAATAATGCCCGCTTGCCGTAGTTGTTTTCCAATCTAACAAAATCTTTTTTAAGGTCATTATTTCAAAGAGGTGTCAGCTTTACTGTGGAGGAGAGACAACCGGGCTTGCTAATTAAAAGTAGAACACAATTGTTGGTACATCACAAAAACACTGGTACAAACCCAAGAGTGCACAAGCAGCTATACCACAAACCTCAGAGGGTCAATTAGAGGCTGATGCAGTGTCTCTAGACTGTCAGTATAGATTGAACTCTTTAGTTTGAACATCTCGTTTATTAGCTACTGGTACCAGGCAATCTTTAAATTAATCCTCAGAGTGACTGGGAAAAACTAAACTACCATTACTACTTCTTTTTACTTAAACAAGAGAGAAGTTCAAGAGAAAGTTACTGAAAAAAGTAATCATGTATACTCGTACTAGGGGTGTGTATTGCCATGAATCCGATGATAAGATTCACAATTTCCATGTCACAATACGATATACTAAACGATATGATGTACGTCGCAATATGTCAATATCAATGACAAATTTCTCCTTCACAAGTACACAATGGTACAAAATATAATTTATTTCATTTTTTAAAGACTTTTGAGAACAAGTAAATAGTAACTAATTGCTACTAACTAATTCAAGCTCCAAAAACAAGTGGTATGTTTATCAAACTGTCAAATTCCATTTTTCAAAAAAGTTAAAACTTTTGCTTCAACAATAGATTCTGATTCTGTTAAGTTCTTAAATTATTATTATTTTTAAAGTAACCACATACATCTATAAAAAAATGTCCAGTATTTTATATGAAAATAAACTGCAATCAACTTCCAAGCTAAAACGCATTGAAAGTGTTTCACTGACACCTACTGACCGGGCGTTTATGTGCTATGCATATGTTTGAGCAATTGAATGTTTTTGTCCGTTAAAAAGCATTACTAAAAAAAAAAAATCGATTTCTTTTTTAGTAATGTGAATATTTTCAAATCAAAGTTAAAGTTGTTGTTGATGATTTTAAATGTTTTTACTAATGATTTTAAATATTTTGGCTGCCAATTTTAATGTTCTTATTGATTTTAAGCTGTTGAACTTTTTAATCATGTAAAGCACATTGAGTTGCCTTGTGTATGAAATGTGCTATACAAATACATTTGCCTTGCCTATCTTCAGTAACTCACTTGTTCTGTTGAGTGATGAATTCCGTGTCTGAACTTGTTCGATGATGCTGCTGAGTGCGCGACACCACTGGTTTTGGTGGCGGCTGACTCATTCTGGTGTACAACTCGCCGCGGTAGGAATCAGGTGACGGTGGCTCCGGAGACTCTGGCATCTGCCCGAGGTTGTGGTGGGAGCGACTCATTGTTCGTGGATTAGAATGGAACATGGAGGTCCCGGTGTTAAAACCTGGAAGGTGAAGGCCATCGTGGACCAGGATTGGACCAGAGGGAGCCTTGTGGAGGGCCATCTCTGAGTACGAGATCCTCTTCAGCTGGTCTGGATTGGATCGCGTTGACAGACTTGGGGCGAGGCTGCCTGAGCTTAAGGCCCTCTCTTTAGCGTCTCCGCTATGAGGGTCAACTGAATATTGTAAACTGCTCAGTGGGTTGTTTTCTAAAACAAACACATAATAAATATTACTACTTACAATTATAATTGAACCCAACCCTGGATGGAGGCAACACTTTTGCGATGTCTTACTGCTCTCTTACCAAGTTCCTGCAGCTCCTGGTTGTTCTGACGAGCCTTCATCTGCAGGTGGAACTTGTGCTGGTCCGAGCAAAGCTGGAGAAGATATTGGCAAGTCTTCTGGCTGTCGGTCTGAAACAGGTGCTTAATCTCATCCGAAGTGTTCTGAAGGCAAATCTTCTTTTTCTGAGAGAAGATGAGAGCATTTAAGTCTGTTTATCAAAGACAAATTGTGTAGTTGCAAATTCATGAACCAGTTTCCGTGCATACTGTAAACGAAATCTTCTTCGTCTCCCTCCAGGGGAACTTAAGCACCGGGGTCCGATTTCCATTCAGGACTTCGAAAATCATGACTCCTTTGGAGTAGACGCCCAGCAAGATGCCTGTCTGAGATCTTTTCTCAGGAAGAACGCGATGGAAATCAACTCCGTACTCTGTCAGCCTCTGGCACACCTAGAACAAACAGTAAAAACTGGCTTAATTTCTATTTAAAGTACTCAAAGTAGTGCATAACAATGTGCATTTTTCTTCTTCTAAAAATAGGGCAATATTTACATGAAATAAATTTACAATGTAGTATTAAAATTAGGCTTTTAATCCAACAGGACATTTTTTTTCAGCTGTTTACTTACAGTATATGCACACAAACACACGTCAGAATCTCAGCGCCGAGGAACGATTTAATGTAATACTTACATTGTTAGGACAATTACGTTAGGATGTTGTTATTGCAAAACGCTCTCAAATCAAATAGTGATTAGCTGTAGAGCCGTGTTAGATTAAAAAACAATAATTAAACAGCCAAACTGTGTTTGTGCAAACACAAGAAATTATCATCAAATGTGAGCCCAGAATAAAATACCAATAATAAAAAAGCAAACAAACAAACATCGAGACAAAAAGCAAGAAATCAAATTAATTTTGTTACCTTGAGGAACTCAAACTCAGCCTCGGTTTCTGAAGCTCCGTAGTGGTTGCTGTGAAGTTTTGGGAGTTCCTCTTTGATGGTGGTTTGATCGACCTTGTCCAGGACGGACACTGGAAGGTAGTGCTCCGATCTGAAATAGGTCTTCCCATGAATCTGAGGTATAAAAAAAAATAAAAAAAATTAAAAACTACATTAAAGTCAAATAAAACCAAAATCATTTTTTCAATTTGTAGATAGGAACGTAATTAATGTATTTTCAAAGGCCATCTTATAATACGTGACATATATGCCTTTAGCTTATATTTTGATATTGTGATGTATAAAACATATATTAACTCATTAAAGGCGGGCTTGTTTTGGGATGACATGCACAACAAAATGTGGCATGCCATAAACAAAACATAAATTTGCATGTATGTTTTGTACATTTGTATTTGTACAAAACACACAAGATAGCTTAGTATAAACTACTATTGAGGATAAATGAAAGGTTTGAAACAACAACTATAAAGTCTAAAACCAACAGCAAACTTTACCTCAGGTTGATAGTCACTGAATTCAGCCTGTAATGCCAGTGAAGCTAGCACTATTGCATTTTCCGCCTCACAACGCATTCTCTCCTCCAAGATATCTCTCCTCATCTGCAGGTAGTACTGATGTTTGGTCATAGCGTGCCTAAAACAAAGATAAAAGAGGTATATTTTTACTGTTCAACATGAGGGTAGGGTCTTTTTAAAGCACACTTACTGTATCAGGTTGACATCGTCAAGAAAAAATTTGATACGCAGAAAAAGGTTAAAGGGTACATCAGTTCTTCTTTTTTTAGGATCCTCTTTCCATCCCTCTGGGGCCACTTTGGATAATTTGGCATCGAGTTCATTGAAAAAGAACTCATTTTCTGTTTTTGATTGGGGAAAAACAGGAAATATGTCTATGAGTAAAATCTTTGAAATCAGGAAAGTAAACTATCTCTAATAACAATAACACTCCAGAGTGACATACAACCTTTTAGAGACGCAAGGCCAAAAAGATGATGCTCCACAAGGCCGATGTGGGCCACTACCATGTCAAAGACGTCCTTACAAACTGCTTTGATGTCACAGTTTAACTCCAGCTTCTGGCCATTGAGCAGCACTACGCCAACCTTCCTCTGAACATCGTCTACTTTACCACGCTTCTATTGGGACAGGATGTAAATGCATTTGGTAGGATGCAGCAACGAGAAAAGAAACTACTGTTAGTAATCATGTGCTCACCGTTAATGAAGAGGGGACCGTTAGGGAGACGCTGGGCTCACTGGCCATCCTCACAAACTCTGGTCCATGAAAATTCTGAAAAAAATGTGAATATAGTTACATTATATTGAAACCCAAGTGTGATCATTCAGAAGCAAACCTAGGCTTATTGCTGTGCGGTAGAACCTAGAGCTAGGCAATTTATCGAGATTCAAGATATATCGAGTTTTCTATTTTGGCAATATAAAAAATGACAATATCGCCTATACTGAGATATATCTTTTTTATTTGTTTTACTTAATTATACTTGATTTATACAAACACACAGTATAAATACAATCCAACAGTGTCCTTCTTAAAAAAAATCCTTATTTTGTATTAAAATACTCGTTTTAAAAGTCACTGCTTTCGTTACTTCTCTGAACAGCAGTTAGATGATTTACTGCGTAAACAAGCTACGCTACAGAACTCACTCACACGTGCTGTCTTTTATGAGAGAAAAAGCGGCATTTTTTTGTGCAACTGATTCCTAATAAATGTGCCTGTGTGGCATGTGGCATCAGCAAATTTAACCCAAAACTGTCTTTCTGATCAGACTTTATTTAAAATAAAATGATCAAAATTTATATCGTACATCGCCATTTTGAGAAAAAATATTGAGATATGAGTTTTGTTCCATATCGCCCAGCCCTACTGCTCATTTCTCACCTCATCTAATGTCAAATATTCAAAATCTACCACAGGAAACCAATTTTGACACAATTCTTAGCACAATATTGTAACAAAGCTTCTATTCTAGAAATGATCCCCTATCTGTAGTGACACATTAATGCCTTGGTCACATTTTCCAATGTTATTATAATGATTACAATTGTACAGATTTACACTCCACATGTCCCATAAACCAAGACCAATGACTTTAATAATATCAAACTATAATGAACAATGTAAACATGTAATAAATCCAGCAACATCGTACAAACGTTTGTCACTAATGAGCTCATGCAGAGTGCAGAACAATGTACATCCGTTATTATAAATGTTCCAACACAAAGCTACAGAAGGGTGGAATGTAAATAGACTTTTCTTTGATGTGAGTTTTGAAACAAAGTGTTTAATCACCTCTGAAGTGGAAAAAGACCAAAAATTAAGTGGACGAACCTTGGTTTTTCGGAGTGGGACAGAGGAGTAAAGACTATCCTGAAAATCCAGCCTTGAAGGGTGAGTAGCTACCAATGGCTCATCTGTGGGGTAGTTGTTGGCCCTGGACAGCCTGCTGGCCAGGTGAGCGTGGAGGCGTTGCACCTCCTCCTCCTGCCTCTGGAGGAGCAACTCGGCTCCCACCAGACCTTCATCAGCAGCTCCCTCATTTTGCCTGAAAGGAAAACAGGAAGTAGAATGAACATCAGTCGGAATAAAAAACAGTCTGGGTTGATCTATAAACTATGAGCAAAAAACTGTGCTAAATATGACTTTCTACTGCACACCTTTGTTTTTGAATGATGGTGAGATGTCAATAACTAACAGGATGACACTTAGAAACACAAACTAATTCTGCCATGAAAATTTCTATAAAAATTGTCAATTTAAGGCACCATGTTACTGTTCTACACATATGTAGTTAACAATTATTAAAATATGTTTCATATCAAGCTTTACCACATTTTACCATTAAAAAAATATGAAAACCTATATTTTCATTGATTAGGAAGCCTAACAAGGTAACCAATAAATAGAAAATAAATGTAAATGTTTTTAGTGTATTTTACAGCTGATTTAGGGGCCGTTATCATAAGAGATGCTAACAGGAAGCTAACACAAGAGGAAGGCTAACTTTTATTAGGCTACTTATTTCAGGCTTAGTAATTGTGATTAATTGTAATTGAACTTTAGTAATTGAGAATGTAAACGTAATTGACTTTCTGAGGATAAAAAAACTATTGTAATTTATTGTAATTGAACATGGGTAATCGAAAAATGTAATAGACCCCAATCTTGATACTAGCCAGTTTGGGTACAATATATAATATAATTGTAACTGAAAAAAGCAATTGAGATTACAATCATAATTAAATTTTTCGTTGAATTTAGACAATTGACTTTGTAATTGTCATAGAAATTCTATAAACTGTTAATTACAATTTAATTAAAATACAAACCTGGTGAACCATGTTGCAGTTCTAAGTTTTACACATATGTTGTAAACAAGTATATATATATATGTTTTTTTAATAATTAACTATTTTCCCACGACCTGTCACTTCTCTTGAGGATCATTTTACCGTTTTTCTATTTATTTATGAAAAATTTAAATCGAAGTGTATACTGACAGAAAAAAGGCCCAAACACCCACACCAAAAATATTAATACCAACATTTTAATTTATTAGGACGCTCACAAGGTAACCAAGAGATAAAGTGATTTAAGACATGGGTCAAACTGACCTGTTATCATAACAGATGCTAACAGAAAGTTAACACAAGCGGAAAGTTACATTTTATGGGATTATTCATTTCAGGCTCAGTAATTGTCATTTATTGTAATTGAACTTTTGTAATTGAGAATATAATTGAAACTGACTTTCGTTGTGTCCTTGGGCAAGGCACTTTACCCACATTGCCTTGTATGAATGGCTATGAATTGTGCATGAATGTTGGTGGTGGTCAGAGGGGCCGTAGGCGCGAAATGGCAGCCACGCTATATAAATCCAAGCCATTATTATTATTATTGATTATGTAAATGAACATAGATAATTAAAGATGTAATTGTAATTGAAAAATGTAATTGAGCCCAACCCTGCTGTTAGCTAGTAGCTGCTGACCGAATGAAAACACACTTTGAGTGAGCGGGCAGAGCCGCAGCAGGCATGCTCAGGTCTGTACGGACAGAGATTAGAGAGATAGAGAATGCTGAATGTGGATGTCACATTAGATGACCTCACTGGTGAAGCATGAGTCTGACCTTGTTATGCTTTCCCAGCTGTGTGTGTGTGTGTGTGTGTGTGTGTGTGTGTGTGTGTGTGTGTGTGTGTGTGTGTGTGTGTTTGTGTGTGTGTGTGTGTGTGTGTGTGTGGCCTAAAGGATCCAAACAGACTGGTCCTATCTGTGGTTTCAGGGAATTTGTGAAAAAGGCACCAAGTTTTTTTTTTTTTTTTTTTTTCCAAGAAATGAAATGCTCCTACGGTTCATTTCCTGCAAACTCTTGTACGTTACATGTCTGCGGGCATTTACGCAATATTTTCCATCCAAAGTCAGTGAAGGAAATCATAAATTACCTTACTAACTTTGGTGAAGCCAGAAAAAAGACCAAAGGTATTAAGCATGTGGAAAGGTTTCTTTTTTTACATCACGCAAAGCAGCTTTTACCTATTTAATAGACATTCAACATTCAACCTTATTTTTCACTTTTCGCTGGACATTTTTCAATTTCTAGAAAACATTTTTATTTAAATAAGCATAAAATGTATCTTGATGATGATTTGTGGAACGAGAAGCTTGAATGTGCCCAAGTGAAATTATGAACAGCACCAGACTAAAACAGATGTGTGGTTTTTTTTTTTTGCATTGTCCAGTTTACCTTTGCCAGTGTGTGTTGTGACCAATCAGGGACAGAGGCTCATTTTCAGACGACAGTGCCAGCTGGGATCCGTACCTTGTTCCTTCGCCAGGTTTCTTTGCTGCAATAGAAACATGAACAAAGTAATGCAACCAAAACAAATTCTGGTATTTCATCATCACAATGGGATCCAAACAGCATATTGTACCAACATAGTTGCATTAGAGTAGTTTATGTTAATGAGGGAAGTAAAATTCACTGTATACTTAAATAGTTTTAGCAATTACAAGAAGCATAAGAGTTTACTCATATTTTAAAGATTAGATGAAAATTGATCAACCTGATACGGTTAAGTTTTTATTAGTTAGTCATAGTCTCTTATTGTCACTTTTCAAAATGTAGTCAATTAAAACTGTGACTAAAAAATAACTTTTCAAATAGTGTAATTGAATTGCAGCCATATTAGAGCCCAATATGTAACAACGACCCGAAATGTAACAAGACCTGAATTGTTATTACATTTGGGGTTTCCTTACAATTGTTTTTTAATAACTGGTCATAAATGTAACTAAAGTGCTCGTTCCAAAATGTAATATTTTTTTTTTTTCCAAATAAACCAAAAATGTTACAACTGGCCAATAATGTAAGAAGATGCTGAGCCCAAAATGCTAAAACTTTTTTCATTATTACATTATGGGGCCGGCAAACAATTTTTCCCTCAATAGTGTATTAATTTTATTACATTGTATCTCACCCTATGATGTCATAAAGGTATGTAATAAAGGGCTTATTGTTATTATTCAATGTAGAGTTGGATCATATACAAACACGAATGTGTAAATATTTGTGTGTGTGTAGAAATATATAATAAAAAATATTTTTAAAGCCTTTTGGAGAACCTTGACATTTTTGGTAACTTATTTTTCTTACCTTCATTTATAGACAAACTAGTACAGTGTCCGTCAGAAGTATGTATTCATATAGTGGGAGGAGCTTAAGTAGAGATGTCAATTATGGGCAAATGAGTATGTGTTTGAAGGTTGGATGTACAAAGAGGTGTACATACTCTGTACTCTGTAGTGATATAACAGGGTATATTTGTGGGTGCAAAGTACAATAGCGTGTGCGATTTCTCTGGTTTAATTCTATGGGACATTCGCTTGATAATTTGATAAAGTTTGTACCAATGTGGCGGTTTAGGTAGAATCTGATAAAAGACAAATTTGTACAAATAAAACTATTTATTTAGCATTTAACATTTCTTAGTGCAGGGGTGATTATCTTACCTATATATATATATAAAAGCAAACATTTTTCACCTTTTGGGCTCAGCACTTTTGTTACATTATTGACCAGTTATTAAATTGTGGGTTTTATTACATTTTTAAAAAATATATAATTCGGGTATTGTTACATTTCAGGTCGTATATCGGGCTCTAACACGCCATGTAAATTCAGGGCCTGCAAATTGGTGCTTATTTACTGCATTATTAAAGACTCCTTAAAGGCTCTTCTTTTTTTTACCTTGTCTATAATCTGGATCAGAGGAAGCCACTGAGGGGCTTTCGCTGGATGAA
This sequence comes from Gouania willdenowi, assembly GCF_900634775.1. NCBI lineage: Eukaryota > Metazoa > Chordata > Actinopteri > Blenniiformes > Gobiesocidae > Gouania > Gouania willdenowi. Next base: position 22,463,157 of record NC_041055.1, read on the forward strand.
CTGTAATCACTGTGGTACCTCTGGTGGGTATGGACTGGATCTGAAAACAGAAAAGCATCAGAAACAAGTCTCACAAAGGATCCGAGCGAGTGTCCTCAAAACTTCAGACATTAACGTCATGCACAAAAATACAAGGGAAAACAGTCACACTTAATTATTTGGTGAATTTTCAGGGATGTTAAGATGATTTAAATCATTTCAAAGCCACATGAAATGTCTCAGTACTTGTCAATCTTAACTGATTAATATGTACATCTTTTTTCACTATTTCCAGGTGAAACTGATGATGCCAAACCAGAAGAAAAAGAACACACAAAGCAAGTATTAGTCATGCTGTTTGGAGAACACTCCTAATGAAAATCATATGTAACAACACAGGAAGGAAGATTTAGCACAGGTGTATGCAGGCATGTCCTCTGTCAGGTTAAATGGCTTTACGCTGAGGGCATATTCTTTTCTCCGAGCAGGTTTAGACAAGTTCACGAAAGCTTTTTGTTTCATCAAAGTAATAAAACGCAACTCAAAAGCAAAGGTTAAAAGAAGAGACACTGGAGAAAGTAAAAAACCCTTGTCAAGTGTTGAGTGCACAGAACTTGAAAGTCCTGCTCCTCAGTATCAGCAACATAGCTCAGATGTATGGCATTCCCCAGTCATTGCTCATACACACGAGCACACAGTTTCACAGGAAAACAAAGATTGCTTTGTAATGATGCGGTGTTAACTTTTTCAAAAATAGAAATGCATTGTGAACCAGCAGAAAGAAACAACAAACAGTGCTGCTCAACCAAAGTAAACACCATCCTTGGAGAGCCAAGAGTATGTTTATCTCCGTTAGTATGGAAACCAAACAAAAACCTGTGTATTTTTAGCCGAATGTTTATTATCGCCACCAAACTTGCAAACTGCAGTTGCTGTCCATACATTAGTTAAATTTTTTATGCTTTTACAACCTTAGTTAATGAGAATTTACTTCATATTTGATGTAAATCTCTAGGTTTTTTTGGGGGGGTGAAATACAGATTTCTGTATTTAAAACATGATTTATTGTGACTCAGTATCATATATTTCTAAAATTTCACATCATCTCTAACCACTAAGGGCTCTACTTCAATCTGAAGAAAAATTAGCCATGTAGGTCTTGTAGAAGCTTAGAAAAACTTTATTTGTTATGGGTATGTGATTTTCAAAGAAAAGTGGCTGGAGCTTAAGAGGTTAAAGAAGGATTGCCTCCAATGACGCAAACCAAAACATCCGGAGAAATGAAGCCAGCCATTAAATAAACAAGGTTTTAACCAACTAAAACCAAATGTGGTTTTCTAGGTTTTCTCTTCTTCTTCTTCTTCTTCTTCTTCTTCGGGAACCTTAAAATTTTCAATTAAAGTCAGATGTGTCTCAGCGAGATAGAATAACGCATCAAAGTAAAAGAAATCTAATTGGTTCAAAACTCACACACAAGGTGGTAATTTTGTAATTTTGTTCAGTTTTGGATAATAAAAGAAGTAAACAAACCAGAGAAGACTTGAATAAGAAGTCTTGATTTCCACTGAACCACCCATTAGACCATGTTGTAAATGATATAAAACGCTCAGTGTGTGGTGGTAGGTGCTATTAAGAACCAGGGAGGTAAACCAGCACATACCTGATTAGCAAAAGACCAACATGTACTAGCACAATGCTTTTCTTGTTGTTAAATGTAATCAGATACACGGTAACTGATCTTATCAGTAGTTTATCTTTAAAACCAGAAAAACCAGCAAGTTTAAGGAAGTTTACAAGAAACTCACAAAATTTAGATGCAAAAACCATCATCTTGCATCTGTTTTTTTTTTGCCTATCTTTAATAGCAATGCTTACGAAGTTCTGATAAAATACTGTATTGTGGCCTTGGGTATTGACAGATCCCGATATCAGCACAAATCATACATACGTAGTAAATTGTTTGTAGTATTGAATGTTAGAAAAAGGCCTGATGTAGTGATATTACTCAGAGAACAATAGTCAGCAAGAGTAAGTAGGTATTATAAAAATTTCCCTATTTATTATTAACAAATGAGTTGCATACATTTTAACCCTAAACACAAAAATGTTATTTATTATTTATTTATTTTTACAAAAAGAAAGGGGGGGAAGAGAAGAAAAACTACAAAAAACAATTACAAAAATATTCTACAACTGAACAAAAATAAATTAAAAAAATAAAATTGAAAGAAAAATAACCTCAATAAATCTGTTAAAAATAATATTCGGGTTAAAGAAGCGGGCTTGTAATCAGAGGGCCATTGGTTCGGTTTGGATAAAAGTGTATTATTATTGTATTGTATATTAGGCAAACATCCAATATCAATATCGGATCGGGACACCCTTAATACTAGATTTTCATATTGCAATTTGCAAGATAGCTTTAAAATGCTACATTCATCTCATATTTGGGTGAGTAAAAACATAGCCCGTTGTTTCTTCTCATTCAAATAACTAAGAAGTAAATATGCTTTAAGTAAGCCACAAACTTCCCAGTTAAAGCAACATTAAAAAGGAGAGAAAATAAATATATTTATATGAATGTGTGTAAGTGAAATCTTAAGTACTGGTAGAATAGAAAAATATGATGGAAGAAGTCTTGCCTTGGAATATTTCAAAGAGGAAATCCGTCAAGCATTAGAATTAAATAGAAAGGAAATAGATTTAATGGTTTCTATATTATACATTCACACAAATATATTTCCTGCTGCAGCCTTTGAAGTTTTCATTGCAAATATGAATATCTGAAGCTACACTACATTACAAACACCTGCCCATTTTCCTGAAGCAGCTCCGTTCTGTACTGTTTAAGCCCATGACCTGCACCAAAGTGATGGAAAAGTCCAACATGAGGAATTCCTTCATCCTCTTCGCATGACTCCAATTACAGCCTGTAAGTCGGTCAGCAAACTTTCTGCTCACTAAAGATTGAAACACCTTGCTTAAAAAATAAAATAAAATAATAAAAAAAAACAAAGAGAGTGAGGGGGAGTGGTACAGGCACCAGATAAAATGATACAGACCAGGTACAGACATGCCCATGCACACACATGCATGCACATGAATCAGTTTTAGTTTTGTAAAAGATATTGAATCAAAAGTGAAGGGTAGATGCACACACGGAAAGCAGAAAACAGTTTATAGCTGGAGAGACCTGAAACCACTGACCACTGCTGTGCCATCACTTTCCTGCAGAAAAGAACAAACAGAAGTAAGAGAAGAAAAAGAAGGAAAAACTGCAGTTTCTGCCCAGTCATTTTTAATTTACGAGGCTCCACTCGTACCAAAGCAAAACGGCCCAAGATGGAATATAAAAACTTTCTGGCTCATAGTAAATTTGACAATACGCCGTCAAACATCAAAATGTCATTTAATACTCATTAGAAGCTGTTCACAGAACAAAACACATTAAGATTTTTTTTGTAATCTTCTCTGCTTTTTGCTCGCTTTGGGTGAACCGTGAATTAGGGCTGCTCGATTATAGAAAAAATAAGTGTTAACAAGGTCAGTTTAAAGAAGATTTAACTTTTAATCTGAATTAAAGAGGAATTAAAGCTCCCATGTAAATGTGAGTGTCTCAAAGTGTTTCTCCAGGCAAAACTTCATGCTGGTGCGTTGCTTTTTCCCAATTTATTAATTTTAAGATATGAAAACACAATAGTTATCACTCTACACATTTCACAACAAACTTAAATGTCCCTGACGTCCCACCTTCAAACACAACCTCATTTGGCCATCCATGAAAAAGATACTTAACCTCCCACTTTTCTATAGCAATACCTTCTTCCTACGGGCACTGCACTAGTATGTAAGAAACCGACAATATCAAAGCAATAAATGACAGATATCAGTCCCAACAGGGTCTCCACTTTAAATTTCCTAGATTTGTGACCAGATTCTATTCAATTAAGTAAAATTATATGTAATAATTTGAGGGAAATTAAAAGATTTTGTAAGAATTTTAAGTTTTGTTGAACATTAAAAATGCGATATAAGCACCGGGAAAACTGTGAGCCCCCTCAAATATTATCATTTTTACCTTCTCCTGTGAGCCAAATTGGATGCTCCAAAGAGCTGGGATTCGGCCCCCGGGCCTCGAGTTTGACACATGTACTTTAGCCATTGTTTTAGCCAAGTTTTATCTCCTACTTTCTAGCATGAATACATATTTCCATTTGTAACTGAGAGAAGAATCATTTATACTTCTACTTTCCTCTTGATGTCTTTTAAATCAGAGTTTACCAACCATCAGGTCATTAGTGCCAGGCTATGGAAGGTTTTCTAGGGACAGGGTTGTTGTTTTTTTCCCCCGTTGACTTTTTCTAACAGTTTTCATTCCCCAAAGCCAAGGCCCTTGTGTTAAAAAGCAACGCAAACTGGGGAAATTGTAGGAGAAAGGTTAAAGCCACGTCCTCTTTTTGTGAGTCCAGCCTGATATTTTTATTTTTACTGAAGCGTGGCTACACTAACATTCCAGCTGGCCAAACCCCAGCGCGTCAGTGCTCAGCTTCCAGAGTGCACCGAAGGGCAGAGAAGAGCTTCTTCTGAGCGGTAAGAACATGATGTGAATAATGGACGCATATGAAGCAGCCTGAACACTGATTAGGACACCCACTATTGCAGCTGTGATTGAGTAGTCTTAACATGTCCAACCTGAGCTCTTACCTAATATTATACTTAACGTGTTATGGCTCGTAAAACTCTGACTTCAGCAAACATTGACAAATTGCAATCATAAAATTTGGGAACCAGTGTTTATTCTAGATCTCTTGTAATTTTCTGATTTTTTTTGCCTCTCCTCAAAACACATTTAAAATAATTTTCCCACAAGATCAAATTTCAAGTACAAGAAAGCAACTGTAGATAATTTTATTGCTAATATAAATATCATTATTAATGGTGGTGGATCTGGTTGTCTAACAACTGAACAGTTGGGGGTTGAATTCCTCATCAACTCTTTTACACAATAACATGGATTATCCTTATCTTTGATATATGAATTATGTAAATTGATTCGATCGGTCTCTTGTGTGCACTAAACACTTAAATTGGTGCTTACCACTAAAAATAACGTACATATGTCATTTCTTTGAGAAAAAAAGACTCGGACGAGAAAATGCCGCCTGATCAGCACTCCAACTGTGACACGGTTATTCATTTACTTGCCGTTCATTGATTGTTTACAGCGCACATGCCTCTGTGAAACCAAACAGTAGTTGAGTCCACTGTGCTCATCTCCAAGCTGTCTTATTTTCATTCTATTATTATTTCCGGGTTATTGGTACGGCTCTCCTCGTCGTCGTGAACGCGCACCAGCGACATTTGAATTCCCCATCAGCGTCATTTGACTCCACGTCCGCAGAACTGGGCGGGAAAATCAGACTCCAAAAAGCAATACAAAATGTGTCACAGGTAGAAATGTGTGGACTCATTCTCTTTAGTTCAGAGCGCTTCATCACTCATTAGCATAAAAAAAAAACTTTCTTAAATCCTGCCCTATGCTCCTTTAAGTTTTTGTTTATTCAGACAAGGTTTTCCAGGAATTTTTTTTTATCTCCTGACATGTTTCAACTGCCAGTCTTTGTTAGACGAGTTCTGTTGATTGCCTTTGATACTTCCTTTGAAGTTTCACTTGACTTCCATGTAATAGTTCCAGCAAGATTGATTTTGTCTTTCCTGAAAAACCTTGTCTGAAAAAACAAAACCTTAACATACTATTCAAAAAAAGACAAAATTAATCTTCGGGAAGTCAAATGAAACTTCAAAGGAAGCATCAAAGGCCATCATTTGAGGAAGACTGGCAGTTGACGGGGGATTTCCTCAAAAAACTTCTGAATAAAGGAAACCTCAACTTAAAGTATATAATTCATTATCTTTATTATGGGGATTCGAGCAAACAAAAGTTCTCCAAGAAAAGATACAGTGCAGGATTGTGACCTTGTTTACTTATTTATCAATTAATTATGATAAAAGATAATCTTGGGTTCGAGACTTATTATAAGATACTGTGAACTTAGCAGGAGATTTATTTTTCACGTAACTTTTACCATGAATATGGGCTTTTGGTGTAAAGAGGAAACACGATAAGGGTGCACTGCACACATCTATTTCTTAACTCAATTCTCCTCCAATATTTCATCTTTTTTTTTTCTTAAATTTTAGTGCATATGTTGAAAATCAGCTAGTTCAAAAAACAAGGCATAGTAGGGCGTAAGCTCTTTACATTAAATGAGGAACTATAGGTAGCAAGATAGCAGAAACACAGCACAAACTGAGGTAGCTTTCAAAGGATTCAGTTAAAAAGAGTGAAAAATATACAATTCAGCCAAACATTAAGCAGAAGACATAGGCCAGTTTGGCAATAGATAATTTGCATGAAATTGTTGAACTTTCCCTCTTGTTCATTACCTCTTGGGAGAAAAAAAACCAAAAAAAAACTAAAACAATAAAGCCACGTAATGTATGATTATTTTGTTGCATAAGAAACAAACTAATAAGCTCCTGAAGGATCAGTTAAAAGCTGCCAGAGCTGGCAACTAAAGGGTCAAACAAATGTGTTGAGTGTTGGAAGTAAGCATGTGATTGTACAAAGTCTAATCTATTTATTCCGTAAACACTAGGACTATAGGAGATCTTAGATCTTTTTCCTCTAAGAATGAGAATGTTTTCAATATGTACATGTTTAACAATAAATATAACAGGGATTTTTAATAACCTGGTGTGACAGTCAGCTGCAGGCTTGGATTGAACTAGACTCTAATTGGAATTAGTCATTTGGAAACCTTTGCAACAGTGAATCATAGGTTCTGTCTAAACACTGCTGCCTAGCCACAACCAAAAATACTCCATGCATGCTAACACATATCCCACAAGGCTGAGTTAGGCACTGGTGACGAAGGGTTGAACAGTTGGTGGCAAAAAGAAACCAAATTCAGTCCCATTTTCAGCTCTTGGTTTAGGCTGAATTATGGACATTGTACACGTAAAAGAAATGCAAACAAAATCAGGTTCACATGTCACTTTTCCAAACTAAGTAGTTGCAGACGCATATTACAAAATAATGTGATCACACGACAAAACTCTTATGTGTAATCACTATTTCATAACCTTACACCAACAATTAGCACTAGCAGGTAATAATTATGTCTGACTATCCTCGAACAAAAACAGTAAAAACTCTCAATAGCTGTGTTTCCATTACCCTTAGTAATGTGCATAATCTAAATAGTGCAATAAAAACTGGTGATGGAAACACCTGAATTCAAATATCGCTAAAAAGTTTTTACGCTTTCATGAGGAGGAATTTCAGACATTTCAATATTGAAATGTGTCACAAAAGCGCTATGGAAACAATTTTTCCGCAAATTGACGTCACAGGACGTGACGTACCTGGTCACATGACCACTTCTTTCCGAGTAAACATGGCGCGGTACGCGTAAACAGAAGAGGAGACAAGGTTCTTAGCATTATACTTAAAAATTATTACAACCACATTAGACGTGAAACAACAAAGGAATAAAGAGTGTTATAAGGAGGTTTGGAGCGTCTGTCTTCCTGCGGCAAAGTCTCGCTGGATGAGATTTCACGGGAGTTGCGAGACTCCTGCTCAAAACAACCTTCAATGGAAAAACATTCAAAACGCAATTATACTTTGTCGACATATAGAAATATTGCTTTTATTTTGCAAAAATCTGTAATAGAAACCCAGCTAATAATACTTTAAGAAAAGGGGCATGAAGTGTTGATTAAAACTGCATGTAAAACATTTGTTTCTGTTTCTGATGAACTTTGACTTTCCATGAGGACTTAAATTCAAGTGAAACTATTTCACTTTCAGTTGTTTATTAGAAAAATCTATTGTATTTCAGAGAGCCTACTCACCATCCACTGCCTGTCTTAGATTATGAAGTTTCCTCTGTCTCTCCTTGATCCTGTCGTAGGCACCAATGAAGCCAGCGCCTACAGACTGCGTTGAATGATGATGAGGCTTCTTCGTCTTTAGCTCACCAAACTCTGGGTAGCGAGATGGCAGCGCTGGCGATTTACGCCTACCCACTGAGTGGGTACTTAAAGCACTGCTACCCCTCCGAGCATCCTCCAAAGCCCCAAAACGAAGAGCCTCGGGGTCGATGTACGCCAAGTCCACAGAAGAAGCCCACGACCTCCTGGCCTGACTCAGTCCAAGGTCTCCACTGTAAAAGGCCAAAGACCTGCGGTCCAGCTCAACAGGCCTGCCCTTGTGCTGTGGGTGTAAAGGGTGTAGGTGTGGATAGGAACGCTGGTGTTCAAGCAGAAGGGATTTATGTTGGAGTTCTGTGGGGGATTCATCCACACTCAGGGAATACTGCATGGCTGCTCGTCTGTCGCCTTTCAACAGGTCCTGGATGGACAGGGAGCCCATGGATCGACTGAGGCCGCGGTTAAGAGTCGTTTGTTCCTGGGTCCTCGCTTTATAGCGCTCTAGAACTCTGGGGGCAGCACTCCTACCTGCAAACATTAGAGAACCAGAACTTGATCAAGCAAAGTATCACTGGACAGAAGAATGCAAGAGGATTTACAAATTTACATTGAATTTTAATGAGAATACAGTAAATCAGGGGCGTCAAACTCATTTGAGTTCAGAGGCCAAATACGGAGCAGTTTGATCTCAAGTAAGCCAGAGATTATGAGCATGAAAACAAGTCATTTCAACAGTATTGTGCCCTAGTTTGCACTTCTACATATACATGAAATCCAAAATGTGTAAAAAACCACCAATGTCCAAGCAATAAGTGACAGATACCAGTCCCAACAGGATCTTCACTTTAGATTTCGCGACATATTTATATTCATTTAAGGTAAATATTGAAGGATTTTGTAATAATTTTGTGCTTTTTTAACAGTTTAACATTAAAAATTACTGCAATCATGCAATACAAGCACCAGGAGTGTTGAGTTTCATTTACACAATGATTCATGTCATTTTTACTTCGTCGTGTGGGTCGAATTGGAAGCTCCAAAAGGTCGGATTTGGTCCCCGGGCCATGAGTTTGACACATGTGCAGTAAATGGTTAAAAGGGTGACAAGTGCATTTAAAGCTGTTCATTCTAATTGAAAAAAAAATGAATTTTTGTAACATTTGTGCTTCTCTAATTGTCAGGTCACGCCTATTTTTGTATATCAAAGCCAATTGTCTTACTATATGCCAGTGGTTCCCAACCTTTTTCTTGTCATGACTCCTTTTTTATATCACAAATTTCTAGCGATCACCGCTGACACTTTTTTCTCTCTTAAATTAATTTTATGATCATGTTTGTTACACTGCGTTACAAAAACAGAATGGCCAGTATTAGTGACAATATGCGCCAGCTCAGATATTTTTATACTGCATTTTACTGTAACCACATTTATATTTGAGAAAGTAAAAGTATAAAAATACAATTGCTTGATATCGCGTGTGGTGTTTTAATTTGAAAAATAATTGTTTAAACTTATTCTATTTCTGTGAGATTATGTATTGTTTTCAATAAAAATGTTTTAAAAAATAGAATTTTAATAAGTAATTTAAAAATGTTATTACTAGACATTTCAGGTGACCCCATTTTAATTCATTTTATCAACCTTGAAGTACAAGGTTGATAAACCCTGCTTTAAGGACACTGCTGCAATTAAAAATTATTTATTTATTTTTCAATTAAAAAAAAAAAATATATATATATATATATATATATATATATATATTTAATTGAAAAATAAATAAATAATTTTTCAATGAGAAACTGTTGTAATTTTATTATTACTAGGCATTTCAGGTGACCCAGTTTTATTTCCAGGCGACCCCACATGGGCCACAACCCCAAGGTTGAAAAACCCTGCTCTAAAGGACACTGCTGCAATTAAAAAAATATGTAAAAATATATATTTTTTAATTTATTAAATATTTATTACCAAATAAAAACATACTTCTAATTTTTACCTGCATGCAAATATGGAACTACTGATAACTTGGTTAAATTAAATGAAAATTACATTAAAAAAGAGCTGAAAAAATAGTTAATAGCAAATCATTCATGTAATCATCTATAGAAGTTTTTTTTTTTTCAATAAGAAATTGCTTGGTTGGTTGTGAATAAAATATATGTATATTATGTCCATGTCTGTATCTTTTATTATAATTGTCTTAAATGTATGAGGACTATGAAATCTGGCTCATTTACGCCACATATTGCACTGGTGTTCATTACAGTCTTCTCGAAATAAACAAATACATATGTTTCAAGCTTGTTTTAATCAATGAACTGTTCAAAACCTCTGCCAGATCTATGTATTTTCATTAATGATGATAAAGGGTATGCATGAGAAAGAAGAGAAAAGAGAGGAGCGCAGAGGATGAAGTTAAACTTCAAAAATACAGCATGTGTTGATATAATTTAGAAAGCATATGCTTGGAAAGTGCATCAAAGAAACCAAGAATGCCTTCAGAGAACTCCGAGAGGAAAATCAAAGTTCAATATTGCATTATCTCCATATGTTTTTGAACATTTGGTTTTCGGTTGAATAAAAGTATAATCAACAAGAAGAAGGAACATTAACTAATATGTAATTACGCTACGCAGCAATTACTAAATCCTGGAACAACCGGGTTACAGAAGGGACAAGGAAGCAGTTAAAAAAAAGAAAAGAGACACATAAGACCTAACTAATACTTTTTGCATGTACTTTCCCTAAAGCTGGCCAGTCCTCCAAGAGGAAAACAAAACACTGTCTCAAAATACAGACCAGAGGATTCACTGGCAACTCCAAAAATATGCATCTGTAATCAATGCCATCCCATGCTTACATAATCAGGATGACAGCCATGTTTGCATTTGACTATACTTTCCAAGGACTGAAGAAATGCCGGAGTTCTCCCATAAACCACTGGGAAAATCTGGTCACATTTTCCTGAATTTAATCCAGTTTAAGGATGTTAGCGTGTTGTTTCTCGTCTGCTTTCTTCTGTGTCTCTCAAACTAAGAGCGATGGTTTGAGTAAGGAATGTTTGAGCAACCAAGGAAAGCATTTCACAGCAGACAGGTACTGCATAAACACAAATCCAGACTCACAATATTTATGAGTATTTCCAACCACTCACACACACACATACACGCACAAACCACATCTATTATTAGGCTGAAAGAAATGAACATGATGAAAACTTGCGCTGACATTACAGAAGGCTGTTATTGTGTTTAATTACTGTAGTTGCAACACAGACATTTCCGAAACTAAGACATTTCAAAGTGCCCTTTAACATTTGAAACAAAGCAACAGCTGTGCAACCCTAGAAAGTATAAGATGGAGCCACCCTACATCATGTGTTCCAACACACCTTCTAGAATGTTGCTAGTTAACAATTATACACGTGTCAAGTTTTCTACTATTCAAAAACAAGAATTCCGCTTTGATTGCATCATCGATTAAAGATGAAATTTTATCTATTTCATCCTTTAATACTGATTTTTAATGTGCTCTTGTGATATTTAGACTTCAGAATAGCAACTATGACATACAATATCCAGCACGTAATTAGTGATCAATGATCGAGATCCATCATTTATAAAACAAAAAGTTTACAGAACAAAATTACATAATTTCCCTGTTAGACTTTAATTCTATACAATACAGTAAATCATCTTATTTGCCTTTAATTACTGTTATGAAAGTGGAAAGCACTTTCAATAAGCACTTCTCAGATATTTTTGGTGAGCAAATCAAATCAAAAAGACAAGTTATATTGTACTTAATGTCACAAATGTATAGATATTGTCTATACAGTATTTCTCTTTTGAAAGAAGATAATAAAAAATATCTACAGCAAGTTGTTTCTGTATACATGGTTGTGCATTCACAATTTTTCACTTTATTTAGCCTCCAATAGTTTAACAAACACATCTTTAAAAGCCACAAATAAAATTCAATACTGCTGATCCAGCAAGACATATTTATAAGACTAATAATTTACTCCAGACTCCCACGTGTCAGTGTATTTATTTACCTGAGGGCAAGCCTTTGCCTCTGAGCCTCTCCCGAATCTCCTTACTCCGCTCTGGGAGAGACTCTCGATCTGTCAGCAGTCCATCCAACTGAGAGAAAAGAAATACCAAAACAAAAAATAGGAAAATACAGTAAGGATGAGGGGAAAATAGAGGTTAAAGTATGAATCCATGGAGGAGGGAGTTCAAATGTTCAAGTCTTTACACTTTTCAAACAGTTCAAGGAAAAAAAGGATCCACATAGGAACAACATAACTTGTCTCATAGAAGTAAAACAACAAAAAAAGAATTTGTTCCAAATGGAGCAGGAAGAAGCCGATGCCTCTCGTGTTGTGGTGGAGATGAAAAGCATCCAAAACAAATAATGAACACACACAAGGAAATGTTGCATACATACCTGAGAAAGACTGCCCAGTACCAACCGGACCAGTTTGCGGATGTGGGAGAAAGGAGGGTCACCACTGGAGTTTCTGATATGTTTGCTGCAGATGTCCAGCACCGTGCGCAACGACATTCGACTCAGTGAGATATCATCACACATGTTTAAGAGGAGACCGTTAAGGTGCTCCCCCAGCTTCATGGGCTAAAAACACAACACGTTTGGGAGAGTTAGCATAAAAAAAGCTGTTTCGAAAAACTAATAAACAACAAATGATTAAAAGACACATAGGCAAGCTACGATTGGCCTCGAGAAGAATTTTCAATATTTGCGAGTGGTGAAATAACCCAAAGTTAAGGTCCAAAATAAAAATAAAGTCGTCACATAAAAAAAGTAATAATTATACTATGAATTAAAACAAGGACCTGTTTCTAATATTTCCATATGCAGTTAAGGGCCAATAAATAAAGATTTCCAGAGACTATCACCAAAGAACTAACGCATATATGTGACATTAGATATTTGAACATCTATGTACATAGCAATAAGCTGATTAAATTACAGAGCAGTGAGGCATATGCAAAGTTATTTACTGAAAGTCCAAATATGTTCGAGCCCAAAACTTTTATCCAATTTTGAGGAGCTGCCATGTCCACCAGATATGATGTATAGAAGATATTTTTGTATATTCTAAGAGAGTAGGTGGAGCTGTATTACTATAACAAATGTCAGTTTCCTATATGATGTAGTTCCTGGAAAAAAAAATAAGGACACACGACAATCGCCACTAAATTGTCAATATCTCAAAAAGTATTAATCCGATCAAACTAAAAAAGTACTGTGTGCCTATTGAATAATTACAAAACAATTGGTAACAATTTTTTGACACCAAAGTGTGTGTGTCATTTGGTGAAATGACATGGAATGACCCACTTGTGATTATTTACCTGACTTTGGGGAATCTCGTAGTCGGCTCCCCAAAAGAGGGTCATCCCCAGAGAGTACATATGCATCTGTAATGCAGAACATCTGTTAGGCCACATTGGGATCAGTGTTTTATTGTTAATTATACCAACAAGACCAAAACAATACAACCTTAAAATGAAGAGACAACCTTATCTTATAAAATAGCTCTACAGAGAGCTTTAAACGGCCTACAACAAGGTCGGTTTCATGTTCTGATGCCTCAGCAAGTGGTTTTAAAAGTAAAACAAGATTCAAATTGTTCCTTTTTAGCAACAGGGACTTTTAGACTAATCCTACCTTTTTCCATCTTCCTCCCTTTAATAACATTTACCCATTTGCTGAGGAGAAAAATGACTTCCCCTGAATGTTTGGCTTGGGTAAGGAAAGTATAATTCAAGGACGGGCTGTCAAGGAATGCAACAAATCCTTGAAGGTCTCTCAGAAAGCGATTTCCAAGTAAAGATTTAAAGTTAACGACACAGTAACAGCAACAACCCAACAAGTTTTAAATAAGTTAAAAGGAAACCCTTGACACTTGCAGCTGATGTATGTTTAACCAACATCTGATAATGAACAAAACAGATTACGTTTCCTACGCTGAAGTGTAGAAGGGAGGGGAAAAAAAGCAGAGGAGCTTGGCCTAAAGCAGGAAAACTGACTCAGCACAAAACTGTGCTGAGATATGTGGGGCTGTGCCAGAAACGGGAATCCAGTCATGCAAGCTTTAAGCTGTTTCACCAGAGAAGCAGCAACGAGGAGGTGTGGTGAACCTGTGCGTTGGAAGGGTATAATATATCTCTCACTACACAGGTCAGCAATAGGTGAGAAAACAGGTAAGGGTGGAAAGGGAGAATTGAAGTTAAGTCGCACGACTAAATAATTATTCATTTATTTATTTAAACTATTAAACGGATTTCATTTGCAAAATGTTGACTTATTAATCCTTTTTTCTAGTTTTTCTTTTAATTTATTACACACACACACGTCACTAATTAATTCACCTCAATGGTTTCACACCATACAATAATGTAGGCCAGGGGTGTCAAACTCATTTTAGTTCAGGGACCAGCTGCCAAATACAGACCAGTTTGACCTTAAGTGGCTGCAAATTTAAGGGGAAAGACAGCAAATTCAACATTAATGTGCCCTGGTTGGCACTTCCATGTATAAATGACATAGAAATGATAAGTATATCCGTCCCTGCAGGATCTTCAATTATTAGTACAAAATGTTTCAAGCGTTTTCTATCATTTTGACTTTCTGGAGCGGGCCGAATTTGATGCTTGAAAGCAGTGACTCTCAAACTTTTTCTGGCCCTTTCTCTTATTTCTGAATTCAAGTACCCCCTTTGTCCGACTCAGACTACAACATTTTGCTCAGAATACTGTTAAAAAACAATTACATAGCATACCGTAATAATGGCATAAATGAGTGATAACACATGTTTTAAAGAATCTCATGTTATAAATAAGTAGAAGGAAACAGTATTTAGTGCCTCCTGAATAGTAGCTTACCACCACCGTGTGTGGAGTGAAAAAATAAATGTACATCAATATAAAGCGCTTTGAGTGTCTATGAAAAAGCGCTATAAAAAATCCAATGCATTATTATTATTTAAAATTTTTAACTAAAAGTAACCATTATAAAACCCCATAATTTTAATGCTTTCATTTGTCAATTTTCTCAACTACCCCCTGGAGTGTCATCGTGTACCTCTATTTGAGAAACACTGCCCTACCGGGCCGCATTTGGCCCCCGGGCCTTGAGTTTGACACATGTGATGTAGGCTGATAGTTGGCTTGGAAATTGTTGCATTCAAGACAATGAGGACTTTAATTTTTGCATGATGTCACAAAACATTATTTGTTACAATTTTGTAAATATAGATGGAAATCATTCAGCAATTTAAATTCTAGTTTATTATATCAGTTTTACCTTCTCTATATCAGAGACGTTGGACAACGAGAGACCTTCCAGGACTTCAGGGGCTGTGAAGGCCCTTACGTCCTGCTGCGTGACATACTCATCAGTGAACGAGATGTTGCCAGATGGCATGAGTAGGAGGGACCAGGGAGAGATAATGAAGCCCATGGCTGAAGGATCTGGGAAAAGAAAGATAAATATCAAATTTAATCAGGAACGAGCATATAAGAAATCTAATTAGCAGCCAAAGTAAAGTCACCCTCTTTTGACTCAATAAAAGCCAGCTAAATTCGCCTTATACATGCAGCCCAAAGTGGCAGTTTCCCTCTGAAGCGTTGGTGAATATGGAAATTCAAGATGATTGAAGTAAACAAAAACACATGTTGCTTACTTAGACTGCAAAAAAAAAAAAAAGAAACTGTTAAGGCATGGAAGCAGAAAAGAATGGCTACACAGCGTAATTCTCTTCCTACAAAGCCACAGCCACTGCTATGGTTAGAGGATGGTTTAAAAATACACAAAGGAATGTTTGAGCACTGCTGCAACTTCGTTTCTCTTTTCTTTGCCCCCGATTCTTAACTTTGCAAGGAGCGCGGAGGCAAATGGAGGAACTCCTTTTGAGGCACAAAATATCTGCTTTCAAAGGCTGGAATTCACTAAGTAAATATAAGTTTCCTGTTTAAAGCTCATGTGACCATTTGGAGATCTTACATAAAAGTAGAGTGGGTTACTAGTAGGTATTTCTTACAAAAAGCTTTAGCTCTAAAGGAGCCGAATGGACTCAGCTTCCATTATGGGGTTCTTTATTGACAAACTAAACGGTTTCTTCAGCAATGCAGATGGAAGACGAAATCCTATTACAGCAAAATTTACAGTTTGGTTGTTGAACTGTCCTATGTGTGTGTGTGTGTAGTGATTTATTTTTGAACTATGAATAAATTATTTTGAGCTTCTTTCACTGTATTGGAAATAAATTCAACATATTAGTAAACATGCACTACTGCTAACCTCCAGGACTAACGTTACTTCATTCATACCATCCAGGTTGGCAAAAACACAGGATAAATCTCAGTCATGTTTTTTTTAAAACATCTTTTAAACAAACCCCATTCAGGATTGGAACGTTTACAGGCAAAATGATTCATATTCAAGAATGTTGGAGAAAAGCATTTTCAAAAAAATCTCACACAGTCCGTATGGAAGGAGTTTATGTGTAGAAGCATGAACTTGAAGCGCTACAGGCTCTGTTGAAAAGAATGTTGTAGATATGACTATGAGAGGGATGTAATTATTGGTTTGTACATCAGCACCAATCAAACTACTAGATATTGTGACATAAATAACATTTCTGCCAACATATACAAGGCAACACCTCCAGCTTAGCCTTTTAATTTACAGCTTAAAACATAAAAAGTAGAACACCACTTAAATATTATTCATCAAACACAAATTCCTCACTAAAATTACTGTTACAATTTAGAAGAAGGAGATATCTATGGTGACACAAAAGGTCATTTTTTTTAAAAATTTATCATTAACTTTGATGCATTCACAATTAAGAATGTCACAGTATCGACGATATCGCGATACCGCAGGATTAAAGGTGCCTTGATATCGTTGTGGTTATGTCACGGTGTAAAATAATGAGCCATGCGCTTAAAATTGAGTTTTTTGGTTTGCTGTAGCGGACATTTTCAGACTAAGTACCATAATGCATTGCGGCATCATCATAGGTTACAGGCGGCTGAGCCAATGGCGTGGTGCGACAGTGCGAGGTCAGAGGGGAAAGGAAACATGGTGGATGGTAGCAGCAGCAGAGCGACGTAGAAACGGAGGAGTTTGAAGAACTCAGAGGAGTGGAAAGTGTAATGTGAGCTACTCGTCTGGTAAATACGAGCAACATGAGCAGTGACTTAACACGAAATCCCGAAAAATTTAAGGATTGCGTCAAACAAACAAACCAGTCTGGTCTAAAAACTCTAAAAGAAGAAGAACAGCTCAAGAAATAACAAGACATGTTGCGTAGTTACACCCGTATATCTGTTGTTGATGTTGTGGGATTAAAATGTTGTGAGACAGGTTAGTTTTACTGTGTGTGTGTGTGTGTGTGTGTGTGTGTGTGTGTGTGTGTGTGTGTGTGTGTGTGTGTGTGTGTGTGTGTGCGTGCGATAATCCACTGTAATGTAGAAAAGGCCCAACCAGGGACAGGAGTTGTAAACTAGCACTAGCATCACATCAGCTGCATACTTAATTTGTGTCTCTGTTGAATTGCATTGTCCCTGTCAAATAAATAAATGAATACATAAATAAATGTTGACAACAAAGTTACTAGTCCTAACCTCAAATGTTGACTTGTTCATCTTTCTCTAGAAAAACTTCAAATTAAGCTAAACACAGAATAAGGAAGTTTACACTACTTTTATTTCTTTGGCTGTTTATTATTATTATTATTATTATTATTATTATTATTATTATTATTATTATTTATTGTTACTAGGCTGGTTCTATACCTGTGCCTTTAAGAGTGTCCCTGACTAGATTTGAATTTTTGCACTTTAAAGAGTTTGTTAGTAGGCAGTATTCATTAATGTAAAAGTATGACAATAAATACTATCAAAATGGTGAACAGACAATGTTTTAATGGTCATCATTCTTATTATTGTTAGCAATGCTGTAAAACCGTGAGGTTTCCTACAATACCACAATAATTATCATACCGTGAGGTTAATACCGTGATTATACCGAACCGTGAGATTTAGATATCGTTACATCCCTATTCACCATATCTGCTTCAGAAACTTTGTTTTAATCATTGGGTACGATTTGGTAAAGGATTATTAGAAAACATTACCATCAACATAGAATTTTTTACGATCATTTGTTAGATTTCTATGTTTAAATGACGGTTGGTATTAATCCACTCTCGTTGTGGTAAAGATACTTCTTTACATAGCTCAGTAATAGTATAACAGCCAAGTCTAACATCTGTTATTCAAGTTTTAGCCTCAGTCAGCAGTCTAAAACTGTACATATGAGAGGCCACAATTTACTCAGTATAGCTGCACAACTACGCATTGGAAAAAAATTGAAAAAAGGCAATGCCAACACTGACTAAAATAACAATCCAAAATATCCACAACAGTACCTTCAACTTAATAATGATAAACTTTATCTGAGGAATGGTAATCATTAGCATAATAAAGCATTTGTGGACATTCCTTCTTTATTATCATCACCACTTTGACCTCAAAGTGAAAGAAATTTTCACACGCTACAATGACAACAGAATTCCTACTGTACAGCATGCCAGGAATATTAACAACCAGTCAGCAAAAGCAGGACTAGCAGCTAGATTCTACAGAAACACACTTGGCAAGAGGTTGTTTGCTACTTCATGGAAATTCACATGGACAAACACCATCAGTTCAGGATGACATAATTAGTCACAGCAGGGTTTAAATGAGACAAGTCCCCACCCAAACTGGAAATGGGCACAGTCTGCAAAATCACATCTTGTGATAAGTCCCCTAATCTCATTTAAAAAAAGAAGAACAAAACAAGTTCAAGCAACACTTTATTAGTTAAATAACTAGCAACAAAATGAACTTGTTAAAAAAAAAAAAATTAAAAAAAAAGTCATATTTCGTTGTTGGATAGATCACATTTCTTTCAGTTGGTTGGTTTAAAGCAGCTATTTCCTGTTGTAGGAAATGTCGTTTAGAGATACAGTAGTTAAATTAACACTAGAACACTATTGGAGAGTGTTTTTAAAATGTATTTATAATATTAATAATAATAATATCTAGTTTTTTCAAAAAAAACTCTTTTCAATAAAAGTTGAGATGATATAAAGAAAAGAGTACATGATATAATGAAAGTTTTAAGAGCCATTGTAACATTAAAAGTGATATGATAAGTACATTATTTTCATTAAGTTGTGTTTGTCAGAGTGTTTTGGGTTCCGGGGTAGCTATACAAATAAAAGATTGATTGATTGATTGATCCACAATTCCTTGCGGTGACAACATTTAAAGGGATAAGCACACCCGAGCTCTCACGGATTAGAGATCATGTAAGTTTCCAATGCAATAATATGCCTTGAACAACTTTAAATAATCTAAAACCCATATTTTATGATATGTAAGCCATATTATCAGATTATAACTGACATAAAACAGACACTGTCGTTAAAGAAAAGGGATCTTTTCCTTTGATTTACATTCAAACCGTGTGATTTTTTTAGATTATATCAGTAGAAAGTGTTATAAATGTGGACATTTTTCATTACGGCAGACGTCACTAACCATCGCAGCTGTCGGATTATTACTTCACCTCGTAGAAGTGCGTTTGATTGTCAAAACAACTGTGATGGCTTTTTCCTAATTCCTCGCCTAACACCTTTCCTTAATCCCGTGAAGTCATCCAGGAGGTTAAATAAAAGTGGAAAGGAAAGGAGATAGGAGGGACTATTCGGACAGCCTATGCCTTCACTAGGGAAGCCTCAAATGCCCCAGAAATGAGGGGAGCAAAAACCAACGTTACGGTTTCATTATTTTTTGTTCTTATATTCCTAATTTTCAGCCATTTAGGTTAATATTTCCACACATGGTATTTTTTTCCCAGTTTGTTAGGCATTGCATAGTTGAAAATAAAACAACTCTAATTTGTCATGTATCGTCATATTTTGATTATAGTGACTTTTTTTTAGTATAATAGATCACCCGGCATTAGCGATGGTGTTACTAATTTTAGCTATAGTGTTCTAGGGATAAATACAGAGATGAAATGTAACACTGTCTGTTCAGTGAACGTATTTAATTCCAACTACAGTATGTTTTGTAATTTGATTGTCTATGGTCCTCCTACCTTTGTGGAAAAGCTCTTGCAGGCTATCCGCGCTCTGACTGAGCACTGCCCAGACTTCCTCCTCCTGCAATGGGCCTCCTCGAACCTCCAAAGCTTCTGCCAGAGAAACATGCATCTTCCCTGAGAAAGCAGAGAGAGCAGAGATGATAAAGACCCAAAGTAACACTGATCACCACAAATACAAATGAAGAAAAAGAAAAAAGAAAAATGAAAACACTACTGACTCTGAGCATCGTTCAATTAATGTTTTTGTAGTGGTATATAAATAAGAAAAGGCAAAGGAATAAAGCGAAAATTCTTAGAATTTAGCCCACACATAAAATCATAGCAGTACGTTTGGTGTAAAAAAGGCTAGCCTAAGATGAAAGCAAATTATTTACAGTCATCCATCACTCCAACTCTAAAATTAAGTACAGTTTACCCGTTATTTTTAATAAATGTCCCGAGTCTGGCAGATCAAAGACCGTTTCATCTCCAGCCTTTAGGCAATCTCCCACACTTTTAAATATTACGGTCTTATCATCCCAACTAGCACTGTGCTATTAATCAAAATTTGATTATGATTTTGATTATTACACACAACGATTACAAAAAAAATTAATCAAGAAAAAACTATTATCAAAAATATGACATTGCTTTGTATGAAAAATAAATAACGTTTTGGTTGAAAAATAATCGTTTCAACAATCGTGATTTCAATTATGACTAAAATAATCGTGATTATTATTTTTTCTGTAATCGAGTACCCCCCTTTTTTTAAGTGTCTGAAGGCTGTGTCCTGCCACACATATACGTATAATACACACTTGATAAAAAAAATATTACTGGGTCAAACGCAGTCGTTTATCGTACAGTCCAGATATACTGTATGTTCATCTCTATGGTATCACACAGCATAGTTAGAGAAGAGAGCTCAAGAGTCGATAATAATCCGTTCTCGCTGAAAAGATGTAGGGACTTATCACAGGTTTGGGGTTAATTTGATAAAGCATTGTTTGTCTCAGAGTTCCTCATGTGCTCCCAAGACTGTCGCTGAGTTGTTGAAGACAACTTGTGCTGACGTAATTCAGCAGTGGACTATAACTCAATATTTTCACAATGAAAACATAGAAACAACCATTTTACAGATTGTGTCCACTTAATGGAAACACAAGCATTAAAAAAAATATAGGAATTACCAGGAAATTGGAAGTATTATACAAATATTTTCCAAATTCCCAGGCTTAAGTTCCCATTAAAATTTACAAGAAATGTTCTTCCCCTTTGCAACCCTATGTATGACGTTATATGTTTAATGATTGACTTTCTTCTTTCCTGTGTTACTGATGGTGAGGGCCGGATTCATTTTAATATGATTTACACATTTAAATGAGGACAAGAAAAAAGCACATGTGCGCTTGATTCCACACAGATTCGGATGTTCAAAGGAAGTGTGCATGGATTCATTAATACGTCGGAATCTTTTTGTACGAATGCCATGTTCCATGCAAGTCTTTGTACATGAAGCTCCTGGTTTCTTTGAACTATACTCACTTATTTGTTGCACATTGTTTACTTCTATTGCTAAAACGTGTCATAAGTATTAAACAAACCTCTCTCACAACAGTTTAAACCCAGCTCAGCATGATGAATTCTGTTTTCTACTTTTTCTTAAAAAGGGCTTCCATTGAAAATATCCAGTAAGTATTTACAATGGATGATAGAATGGATCCTTCATTAACTGGTTGAACACTGAAGATAAAACCTATGACATGAAGTAATTCATATGATGGAAGATATAAACTTAAATTGAGTTCAAAACAGTTTAGCTTAAGGCTTTAATCTTTATCCATCAACCAAATGAATGCACAAGCTAAATATATTAAAACACGTGCGTGCGTGTGTGTGTGTGTGTGTGTGTGTGGGGGGGGGGGGGGGGTGGGGGGCGACGGGGGGCATGATTCTGATGAATGATTAGGCGCAGGTGTGACGGGGCCTTTAATCATTCTCCCTCGTGTATGTATTGACCGTGAACAGACGGGACAGGACTAGACCCCGAGATTCAAGATATATTGAGTTGTTGACATAAAAAAATGACTTTTTTCTTAAACTTGTTTTTATTTATACAGTCACAGTGCAAATCACATCACGCAAGTATTGAAATATTATTCATAAAGTGGAGTAAAACAATGCACTTCTTTACAATTTTTTTTAATATTTCTGATATATTTTATAGCTTATTTGTATAGTACTTGTTTTAAGAGTCGCTTCAATCGTTACTTCTCAGTACAGCATGAAAAGTTAGATGGATTACTAAGAAGGAGTGTGACGATATCTTGATACGACAATATATCATGATATTTTTTCGCACGATCGATTATCAATATGCTCACGTTGGTATAATTTTTTTCAAAACCTTTTCTGCTTTTTCACTAAAATGTGCAGGTACGTCTTCACATAAATTTTATCACTGTTTGTTGAAGGAACCAATATATTGTTTACTTGAATATTGCACTATAATGGTGTCACTGGAAAGAAAGACTCTATTTTTGGTTTACAGAAAGCACTATTGGAGATACTTATTTGTTTACATTGGTATGTTGATGCTTATTTACAGAACACTGTTCATAGGACACTTTTTCAATTTATTGTCTTTGTGGGTAAATTACATGCACATGATCATAGCACTTCATAAGTAGGAGCTTCATTCTTACAATTATTTCATAGCTGAACTTTACGTGTCAAACCATGTCCTTTGTATCAATGTGATGGAATAAGTATTGGTAAGTATGTCACTCTGAAAAATGTATGCAGGAATCTAGGTTAAGCATTGTAAACACTGGGATGCATTAAGTTTGACCAAAAGTGGGATCCTACCAATCTTGCTCATTACCTAGGAGAATGGGGTGAGTGGATGATGTGAGGCCTGATTGTTTTTCAGCCCTTGTTGTTTCAGCAGAGACCTACAGTGGAATGTTTTTATCCGCACTGCTGTTCAGGCTAGCTCCTCTCCCATTGGTCTAGAGTCCTAATCATTATCGGGACTGTTTAGGTCAAAGCTAGAAACCCCACAGACTGAGAGCAAACAGCGTTTGCCACTTCATCACCACTATGTCCGCCCCCCCTCCCTAATTTTTAAACAGTGCATGCTTGTTCTGAGATATACCAATTTATTCCCACACTGTAGGAAAAAAAAGCTAAACAGGGATTAGCCTGCTGCTGTTATTAAGTGTTTGACAATCTTGGCCAAAGTCACAAGGATTTCTAAGAAAATAATCCAGGAAACGTGATAGAGTTCCTGAACGTGCACTAAAGCATTCCTTCATTTTTTTCTTAAAAAACCTTGTTTTTCTTTGCAATACCAATTGGTCCACAGCCCAATGGTTGGATACCATTGCACGACAGTAAAGCTTTTCCTTTCCACCCACCTTTCTGCCACAGCTACAACCCATGAAATGGATTTAAAAACAATCCCCTGGGAAAAACTGCTCTTAAGCAACACACAAAACAGTTGCACATTATTTCCTTTTGATCTGCTGTACGCCTCTCGTTCTATTTTTTGCCAAGAACAAAAGGTCTCTTGAAAACTTTTTATCATCTGAGCACTTTCAAAGCGATTTGTCATAAAGTGTTTTTTTTCCACAAGTCCAACCTCAGATATATGAGATAGAACAAAAAGCATAATCCAAATGTTAGAAACGTGGTACCAGCTGGCAAACACACTTCCAGTTCAAAGAGGGTTCTAAATGGATCTTCCTTAAGGTATTCATGCCACCAAAATTCAACGATAAACTTCAAGTAAAACAGCAGATTTTCCACGATCGAGTGGTTCAGATTATCATGACTGCATTAAAATCTGAAATACTCTGGTATAAAGATGGTGTTGGTGTATTTTTTAAACTGGTGTGTGGGATTTCGTGCAAAACTTGAGGGTAATTCACCAGTTGGCGGTAATTTAAGGTTTCGCAAATTCTGTTTTTGGATCATATCACACATTTCCATGGTATTCGAGTGGCTGAGGCAATGTGGCTAGTATTGCTCTTGTGACGTAATTTCAGCGGAACATCCTGTTAACGTAAATTCTCTGAAGCATAGAAAATGTAAAATAAATAATTATAGTTGGCCATTAACCCTATTTAGCATATTTGGCACAGTTTTGGTAAGTTTAATAGTAGTAAAGTCAGATAAACAGGGAAAAATGAAGAAAAGCAAAAGTGTAACTTGACGTTAAAATGGGTAAACCCTGAAATGGAATTCAGGAAATTAAAAAAAAGAAAAATAGGAGGTCATAAATCGGTAATCCCTCAAAACTACCGTTGAGTGCAGCACATAAACAAACAGTTCCGTTTCAAATCTCACCCAGTAAACCATGCGCATGATGTATGTGACGCAATGTAAGACATTGCAAACCTAAATCCTATCCTAAATAACAAAACTATAATTGTCTTTTCTCAATCACAAGTATTAACTCCCAAGAAGAAACAGAAATGTTGGTAAATTGCAGAAATAGGCAGCGATCACAGCGGGGGCCACAAATATGTGATTGTATCAGGGACATATCGATATTTGTCAGTATTAGAATAATGACTGATCTGAGCATTAATACAGGGGGAAAGGGTTTTGTCTTTTTTTTTGTCTATAGTTTTGTTTTGTCAGTTTTTAGTTATTGTGCGTTTGTGCTATTTTTTGAAACTTTGTGTATCTTTCTGTTATTTTCTGCATTAATGTTGTTGATTTGTGCGTGTTGGGGGTCAATTGATCAATTTTTGCTGTTTCTGTATTTTCCTGTAATTTTGTGTAATTTTGTTGACAGTTTGTGTGTCTTTGGAGCTATTCTGTAATGTGTTGTTTTATGTTTTTGTAGTCATTTTGTTGGTTGTGTCTGTCTTTTGTTGTTATTTTGTGTTTTATGAGTCATTTTGTGTACTTTGTGCAAATTGCTGAGGATTTGTGTGTTTTAGGAGGATTTTTTGCATATTATGTTGGGCTTTATATTACTTCCAACTTCATGAAATGCAATTTTTTCGGGATTTGTTTTGGGGGCCTCAAAAAATTAAGACCTAGGGCCATATGTCTGGTATATTGGCCACGTTTACATGGGAGCTTTAATTCCTCTTTAAAGCAGAATACAAGTTAATTCCTCTTTAAACTGACCTTTTAAACACTTTATTCCTAATGCTGATTTAATTCTAATATAAATAATTTATTCCTCTATCTTGTAAACACTTAATTCCTCTTTAAGTTAACTACGGTCATTCTGCGCATGAGCGACTTGCTGCGATGACGCGCTGGTGACGACATAAATCTAGATGGAGGCCCGGACTAGAGCCGAGACTATTTGTTTAAAAAGAGCCTTAAATATCTGTAATATCACCAAGTTTCTCATTGTACCAGTTGTTAGAGCTACTATCTTTACCGGGGAACAACTATTTATTCCTGGTGATTGTTTTCCGGAGTTTTACTGGGCTTTATTTACCGATGATTAGTTCCCATCTCCTCTGCTCCGCGGACCAAAGTGTGTTATTGTTGAGCTGTTGCTTCAAAACTACAATCAAAATAAAGGTGATAACAGTTCTCATGTGAGGTCTTCTGTGTTACAGCCGACAATAAAAGGTTTGCTGTGTGTTTTTCCCGATAGACGTGATACGTCACGTTCACCCAGTCCAATCAGAGCCTTCCCAACCCACAGACCTTAAGTGGAATTGAATAAAGCCGAATAAACCTGTTTTCCATGTTAACCTCAATTTGGAATTACTAATACCATGTAAACACAAAGAAGAACACTTTCATTCTGAATGATTTCATTCCGAATAATTAATTCCAAATTAAAAAACATCATGTAATTGTGGCCATTGTCTGCTTGGCCTGTTTTAGAATAATCTGTCTGACTAACCCGAAAGCCATCCATTAAGTTCATCTTTTGTTTGAATAATCATCAAACCTCAATGGATGTTAATATTTTACTTTTCCAAACCAGTCACAACCTTAAACGTGACCCACCACTACCAGTTAAATGATAGTTAGTAAGGCTTTAAGTTAGTTCTAGAAAGATGAGTTTCATTTTTCAGAAGCAGGAGCATCCAAACCATCGTGGAGGAGGGCTGGACTGTTTGGTAGATCACCAGCCCTACCGTGGACCAATAGCCTGCGCTCGTTATTTTGGCCCTAATCTCATTCGATCCATTTCAGTTAATCACAGGGTTGCAATGAGTATCGTGACATGAAGCGCATGGTTTCACAAAACCTCACACAAAACCTCCCAATCCTCCGCCCAACACACGAACCCAACCCGCGAACTATTTCCTCCCGTTCTTTTCCTATGTTGCTTCTTACATCACCATAACTACTTTAGATGGGAACATGCAGTCAGTCAGCCTCACCAAACATGTCTTTTTAGTCTTTGTTTTGACCTTTGACCTGTAAACCAAGTGTATCACTTTTCTATGGTAATTATTAGGTGGAAGGATATCAACTTATTAAACTAAAGGCTCCGTTTAAAAGAGTATTGCATGGTGATGACGACATTGTTTTCCAAATTTATTAGAAAAATGAAATCAGTACCAACAGGTGAACAGGTCATGTCTGTTCTTTAGAAGCAATATTCAGACAAGGGCAGGGCGATATATCGAGATTTCTATTTTAGAGATATAGAAAATTACAATATCGCCTATATCGATACATATGTTTTTTTTTTTTTTTTTAAAACACTTATTTTAGGAGTCGGTGCTTTCAATACTTCTCAGAACAGCATGAAAAACACAGTTTTACTTGCATGCTGTCCTTTATGGGAGAAAAAGCCATCAGTGGCGCATTTTGTGCAAATATTCGTTAATAAATGTGTCAAAGTTAAAGTAGCCTTAATTGTCTTTCTGGTCAGACTTAATTTGAATGAAAAGATATTGAGATTTATATTGAATATTGCCATTTTGAGAAAAAAATACTGAGATATGAGTTTTGGTCCATATCACCCAGCCATAATTTGAAACATTGTTTCAAAAAAATAAACTCTAAATTATAATACCTTCACTAACTCCAATCGATTAATAATACACAATTCACCATTAAAAACATAATCAAAGACTGAACCAAAAGGAAAAACATATGGGAATAAAATTATTAAAATAGTACAAATTAAAATCTAACATTAAACTATGTAAAAAAAATTTTTTTAAAACACTGAGTAATATGTTAAAAAAATACTTAAGGGATTACAATTCTAAAACAATAAGCAAGCAAGAACTTATACCAAACAAATACAATTTTATAAATATTGATAACAATAAAATAAGTATTATAGTTTGCCCATTACATGGAAAATAATGATGAGGAATTTAATTTACACAATAATCATATAGAAAAATCAAACAATGACAAAATATTTTATAAAATATAATCAGTCCTAATGAATTATAATCTAAAATAGAAACCATGTTAGACAAGTTATTAAAATAAATTGTTTCAGCTGTTGCCTACAGATAATGAAGGAAAAGCTAGTGTCAACAAGATTAAACTTTACTGGTGTGTCCACATTTTTTGGGGATAAAAGAAGCTTTGGCTAACTTAATCCTCGCCGAGTTGGGCCAAAGTTAGCAACACCACCATAAACTTTAATTACATCCTATTTTATGACGCTTACCAGGGAGGAAGGGTTGTTTAAATCACTGGTTGTAGTTGTGTTGGTCCTCCGGCGAGGCTACGACTCCTCAGACAAACGGCGATGGACGCGGACGCCATCCCATCCACAAAGCAACATCTCGGAGGGTAAAGCGACTACACAGCGAACACGGGCGGCGGGCAACAGGTTTACCTTTTCCGCATGTATAAATCCACCCCCAAGCCTCGGTACGGTTCTCCGAAGCGTTAATTATGGATATAGAAACACTCTCTTTAGAAGAAACAACTTAAAAGTTGCATTTTACGGCTACGGCTGAGCACTGCGTCCTCCCGCGGAGCTACGAAGTTACCATTAAAGTGAGCCCTCCCTCTGCCCAGCCAGCGTGGGTTGACTGGGTGTAACCAGACACCTCACCGCGGCCGCCCATTGGCTCCCACTGAGGGGCTGTCATTTAACCATTACCATGGCAACACTCACACACAAAACCAGAGGGTAAATGTACAACCGTGTCTGGGTTCTTTACCTCTAAAAAAACCCCTGATGAAAACTCTCACATTCAACAGAAAGCAAGATTATATTTACATTTTTTTTACAGAAAAGTCAAACCAGGGCAATTTGGATTTATGTGCAACAGTGTTTACAGTCTTTGTGACTATATATATATATATATATATATATATATATATATATATATATATATATATATATATATATATATATTAGATTAAATTACTATTTATCTATGGAGGCCCATTTCTACAATGGAGTATTGTGGTCAGTAAAAAAAAAAAAAAAAATCAGTTTTTTTAATTTTTTAAAAATCCGTTTTCCAAATTATTATCATTTTTTTAAATCCGTTTTTCAACTTAGTTTTTTTTTTTTTTTAATTTGAAAAATTGACGTTTTTTTATATTATTCAGAAACCAGAGAAAATTATCTTTACGAGATAGTATTTTGTAATTATGAGATAATTCCCATAGGGAAAAAAAAATAATACATTCGGAAAACAGTTTTAATTAAACAATTAATTCGAAACACAGATTTTTTTTCATTTTACTGACTACAATGCTCCATCGTACGTTCCCACCAGTAAATAACAAAACAAAACAAAAAACTGGGAAAAGTAAAATAATAAATAAAAACAAATCTAAGACATAATTATGACATACTATCTCTTGAGATTTTCTTCTTAATATTATTATTATTTAATTTTTCCTAGTGGTTGTTGTTTTTTTTCAAACTGATATGGGATGGTATTAATGTTACAATATTTCTGGAAAAGGATGGAATAAAAATGCAGTTGGAATAATAACCATGATTTCATTTGACTTTAACCCTGGATATACATATACTTACCATACCTACTTAATTTGGGTATGACCTTTTTAACTCAATATGAATATAAAAAAGAAAGAGCAACCATAATAGTCTGGTGTTTATTAGATTGTTTGTGTACATCAACTTTAGTGTATGCCATGTCCATAAAGCAGAGGTTCTGAACTTGTGGGGTGGAACCGAAAAGTACATTTACAGCAGGTTGTGAGTGTTTGTCCAGACAAAATAAACAAAATAATTGAATAAGATGGTACTGGTTTCATTTTCAAAGTGGGTTTTATGTGATACCATCTATTATTCACGCTCCTACAATAATATTTGGGTGCTATTTTTTAAAAAAACACAATATTTAGCAGTGGCCTATATCTGCTAAAGTCAGAAATGGTCCTTTTTGTGTTATTTTCCCTTGTGTAATGTGCATGTATTGTTCAAATGATTTTGAAGATGTGGATTAAACATGACTTTTGTTTTATCTTTTAAACAAATTAATTGGTTGAATTGTATTTCATGTTCTTGATTGTTGTGCTTAAGGCTACAATTACATAAACTCTTCTTTTTAGAAAATCAAAAAATCCTTATTGGTCTATTGTTAGTGCTTCTTACAACATCAAAGTGAGTCTACAGGCAGTCAGGAAGCAATTCACTGCTGAATACTTCCTTCCTCAAATTCACTTCATTTCCCCTGTTTATGGTGTATCTGCTGCCATCTAGTGGCCATTATAGAGAGTTACATGCTCCTTGGGTTAAGAGGGCTCGTATCAGTGACAGTAATTTTCCAACAATTATAAAGGGTGATTTTGATTGACTTTAATCATTTTCCTTTTGCTGAACGTCAGTGTGTTAAATGTAATAAACAGTTTATGTCAATTAGTTGGTGACAACATTGACAATATAGGCTACAAGCTTTAGATTTATTTATTTATTTATTTGTGGATGTATGTCGTGGTTCAAAACAATTGTTAAAAACAAAAACAAAATAGCTTTACCCTGTGACCCTGAAATACAGGAACAAGCAGATCTGAAACTGGTGATTAATAATGTTATTTAGTATAATTGTAAATATGCAAAAGCATAGGCTATATCTAAATATACTTTTGGCAGTATCCAACTTATTTAAGCTTAAGGGTGCACCTTTTTTGTGAATATATATATATATATATATATATATAAATGCAAACAGGCCTTTCAACTCTAGTGCATATTCCAAAGAACATGGACCCAAATCCGGCCCTTTAGAGCATACAATTTGTCCCACAAATTAAAAACCATGATCTAAATTACCAAATAATTCAGTCGTAGGTATCTCAGTCCCTCTGAATTCTTTAAATTCAATGAAACACAACAATATTTCCCAGTACATGATGCAGTGTTTTTTAATCGCAAATTGTTGAAAGAACTCTCAATCCTTTTCAAATTATTCCACAAAGTTTCCCCAAATTAAATGAAAATTGATCATAAAATGAAGGAATTTTAAAGTGAATATATGTCCTGCAGGAACTGACACTTTAAAAAGTTATACAAGAAGGGCACACTCCAAAACTATAAATTTATATATTTTTAAAAAATTAAAAGAAACAAAATATTCTGGTTTATTTTTTCAATTACTTTTTGTTACAAACAAACACAAATGATAAATAAGAAATATTCTGGGTTATTTTTTTCCATAACTTTTTTGATTTGAACGACCATAAGCGATAAAAAGAAAATATTCTGGTTTACTTATCTTTCCATTACTTTTCGTTACAAACAACCATAAAAAAAAAAAAAAAAAAAAAAATGGTTTATTTTTTCAATTACTTTTGTGACAAACGAGCATAAACAATAAAAAAAAATATGTATGTATATGCACTGAATGGATATGTTTGTATAGTATTCTTACATAATGAAAAACCAAATGTGAAGTTTAAAATGTTATTTTGTGAAGGAGCTCGGTAGGCACCTATAAGTCCTGCCTACTCCTTTTGAGCACATTTAACTACATACAATTATACATATTATATATTGTACATTGTTTTTCATGTTGCTCAAATAAAGAAATAAAAAAATAAAAAACACCAAATAAACAACAACAACAACAACAACAACAATCTGTCACCTATTGCTTTACTATTGTAGGTTTCTCACATACTGTATATCAGTGTTTTTCAACCTTTTTTGAGCCAATGTACTGTACATCTTTTCATTGAAAAAAAAAAAAATCCCGAGGCACACCACCAAACGAAAATGTGAAAAAATGAAACTTTGTTGCTTATATTAACAATAAACAGTCATGTGTCTTGAATAGGAATGAAATAAACAAAACAAAAAAAAGTTTGTGTAATCTGTCGTATTTCCACTTTCTAATAAAAAGTGCAATTAAAAACCATTATCTAATAATAATAATAATAATAATAATAATAATAATAATAATAATAATAATAATAATAATAATAAATATATGCTTTTTTTTAAAAAAAAGCCTAAGCCTATGTTCTCTAAAAAAGTGAGTTAATATGTCTGAACTATAAATGAATGAATGTTTTAAAAAATAAATAAATAAATAAAGAGAGAAAAATAAATATGTATACAATTTACACTTACAAACTACTAATTCAATACAAAGTTCTTTGGTGGTGCAGCGTTTTAAAGGGATTATGTATGAGGATAAAATAAATGAATGAATGTTGTTGGGAGAGTGACATAGGCTCGTGACGCAGTGGGGGGGGGGGGGGGGGGGGGGGTGACTAGAGGATGCTAAGAGAGATGCTCCCAGTCGCCCCGCCCCCTGAGGAGAAACCGACCTTTTTTTGACGTCAGACGTGCTCCTGCTCCGTTGCCATGGCAACACGTCCCCCCACCCCCTTCCCTCCCTCCGTCCCCTGCCTCTCGCGGCGCTGCCCTGGTAGGTCCACCATGGTACAGTGTACAGCCAGCATCTTGCAGCACAATGGTTGACAGGTGGTGAGCTGGAAGGGGGGAAGAAGTCATCCGGCATCAACAAACCTCGGTTTTACTTTCCGCTCTCATCGCTTTCTTATTTTTTATTTTATTTTATTTTTTAGAAGAAACCGAACCATTTCCATCCTTCTTCTTCTTTATCTTTTATGAGCGTTTTCCATGCAATGATGATGATCCTCCCAACGATTCCTGACGGGATGTTTTGAACAGGACTGGCACCGGACTGGGATCGTCATCAGCTGGCACGGAATGGTGAGGGGCCCGGGGACTGGTTTGGTTCATGTTTCATGCCAATAATACTGGTCAGGGTGGGGTTAAGAATATTGACTGAGAGGAGAAAAAGGTAATGAAGTGCACTAGTTATTATTAGGTCTCACTTAGACCAGGAATATTGATTATGAAATTAAAAAAAAAAATGTATAAATTGTGCCATTTACGCACTCTTCATCTTAAAACCTGCAACATCACTGTCCTCAAACACAGAATTTACACCCTTGATCATACTTTTTTTGTAATTATTTTTTTTTGTGATGGAAAAATCAGTTGCTTTTCTTCTGTTATCAGTGTGTGATCATCCTTAAGGTGTGAGCCACGTTATGCATATTTAATTGAGAGTGGTGCAAATGGATGTGGGATGCTGCTCATAACACAAGCTCTGCACTGGGCTACATCCATACTGTAGGCCTACATGCAGGGCTCAGCCCTCCCTCCCACTCAGAAGTCAGCTGCGCACCTTGTGCATTATGCAGACCAGCAATAATACTTTGCCAAAGATGCAGGAACAGCCTTAAATCTCCAAAACATGCTCCAAAAAACATGATTAACTGTATTTCCCTGCATGGGGATCAGATGTAGTGGGTTTAGTGGTTCTGAGGTTGTTAACAAGTCAAGTGGAGGTGCAGAACTGCAGTGATTTTGTTATTTATGTTCTAAGAAAAGTTAAAGTGAAAGACTATTCAATTAGGATGGAATGCAAAACATTTAGGGGTGGATGATGCTCACACTCATGCAGCTTTCCATTAAAGAAAATGGAGTTTTGTGCATTCAGAACATGCTGTACGAACGACTGTATCATCATTAGTCATGTATTTCATTGGAATTAGCATACAGTATATTATATATTGATGCGTAAATGGAATTGGCTGAGTTTTAGGGTTCAACATGGCTACTCATTGCATGCCTTCAGTCTTGTTCAGGTGATTTCCGGTGCTGTGGGAGCCAGTGACCGTTTATCGAGTGCCACAACAAACTCAATGTCGACGACAGAAAAGAGAAATGTTTTGTGCCGTGACCTCGGCTGCTGAATTATTCAAGAATAGGCTTCTGTGCTACACTGAAAGTGCTGCAGAGAGCCGTCTATGTGTCTTTGAAACTGACGGAAACAGGTTTTACATTTTAGTTTTGGATCACTTAGTACACCAAACGTATAGCCTATACTCTTTGTTTGTCATTAACACCATTATTCCAAGAACAGAAGTGGTCGACTGTATACTTAGGCTGAATTTATTTTTCCATTTCTGCTTTAATTCTGTTTTGTTTTAGGAGAATTTAGAGCAACAACATGCTAATCCTTTGTTATGTAATATGGCATTGCGATTAGATAATGCTGGGCTTTATTATTCTGCAAATCAAGAAAGGAAAAGTCATCTTCTTACATGTCAGAGAATGACAAAATCACAGATAAAATGTAGTTTCTTCACAAATGAACAGACATTTGGGGATACTGTACAGTATGGTGCTATAGCCAAACAAGTAAAATATGCTTAAGATTAGGGGTGGGAACCTCTGGGCACCTCACGATACGATACGATACAATACACAATATAAAGCTCACGATAATGATTATCTCACGATATGACTGTAGTGCGATTGTCGATATATTGGTCAAAACTCAATCTACGATAATTTATGACATAAGAAAAACAAGATTAAGTGAAAAAATTAAATTTTTATTTCATATCTCTGAAAGACAATACAGTAAATTGAAAAAGTGTCCTAAGAACTGTGACACTATTTTAGTGCAACATTTCTGTAAATTAGCGTCAACATACCAATGTAAACAAATAAGTATCTCCAATAGTGCTTTGTGTAAACAAAAAATAGTCTTTCTTACTAGTGACACCATTATAGTGCAATATTCCAGTAAACAAGATAATAAAATACATTTTAAATCCCCCCCCAAAAAATGAAAATGAATAAAAAAATGTAAAAATCAGTACTTTGCGTGAGCATATCGACAATCGATCGTGCGAAAAACATATCGTGATATATCGCCGTATCGAGATATCGTCACACTCCTACTTGAGATGACTTGTTGTTGGAGACAATATGGTTTGGTTTGTTTCAGGAAAGTTCATTCATTAATTTAATGAAACCATTAGACAGTTTGCAACACACGTTCACTGATAATGTTTATTTTATTGCTTCGTTTCGATCAAGATGGATTGTCTGTGAAAAGCCTGCGCTGCACGTGTTCTCTTTGTTAATTGTAGACGTGAAACCACAAACGATATTAACAAAGTAATACATACTGTAATTAAATAATGTGTTGAGAAATAACAGACACAAGCAGTGAGTAAGATAACTGTTACAGTTTAAAAAAAATTGCTTTACAATACAAAAATGTAAATACTGTTGATTGCTTATGTTTTGTCTACAGTGCACATTATATTTATGGTTTTATGAATTATATCACTTACATAGTCCCTAAGTCTTTTATGGGCTCCTTTATGAGGTCTTTAATAACATGATTATAGGAAGATGAATTATAAAAGACGACTGGCATAGTAACTCTTCACTCTTCTGTATATGTAGTGGTTTCTCTCAACAGATTACCGTAACTTTAATAACACATTTCTATATACAGGCAAATAGTTCAAATATTAGGTCAGAATTATTTAATCCAAAGGGGTTTTAAGTATAGATGATGAAGAGAATTAAAAAGCAAATGTAATAAATGATGACTCTTCCTTTTCAGTTTTCTTTAATAGGCTAGTCATAATAATAATAATAATAATAATTAATAAGACAAGTATTTTTCTATTGTGTAAAGTAATGTTATTATTACCATTTTGTTGTTCTGCTACTCTATAAAAGCTGACAGTGTACAGTTTTATGTATTTTATTGCCAATATGATTGTGCATGATACACTTTGGTTACATTTTTTTCAAAATAAAGCTCGTTTTTAGAAATAAATTCCCACTTTTAAAGTTTTGTATTTCGAGACAGGACATGAAAACAGCGCAGCAGACTGAAATGCGTTTGTTTTGACGGGGTTTTGCAGACAGTTAAGACTATAGAGCAAGACTTAAAGCTGTGTTAGATGCTCCCGAAGCACATCTGTGTAGAATTTAAGAAACTTTAAAAGAACCTCTGGGTTTATCTGACGACCATAGAGCTGTGTTACACCCACAAAAAAAAAAATTGCATCAGTAAGCATATTGGTTTTGTTACATGCACATATACTGTATTTCATTTTTTTCGTCTATTTATTTTGCACACATTAAAAATGTAAAGTGTCTATTTTAAGTACGTAGCGTCTTACGGTTAGGTTTAGTTTTAGTTTTAGGTTTTACCCCAATATCGCAACAATTTTTAGGGTTAGGTTTAGAGTAAGATTTAGTCTTAGTCACGTGACCTAAACTGACCAATGACTGACCTATCACGTGACCTAAACTGGCAAATTAGGGGCGCTCCGTACGGATAGAATGTCGGTAAATTGATACGGAAACCGTCCGGATAGCCGATGCCTTAAAAACAACATTTAAGGTGCAAGGAGGGAATGAAACAATTTAAAACAAACGCTAACAAACAAACAGTTCTAAAATCACGAGACAAAATGCACAATTAAACTTTGATACATAAGGAAAACTAATATATATATAAACAAAGGTCACAAAAATGTATATCAAAAGACAAATGAAAATATTGAACAAAGTATTGTTTGAAGATCATAAAAGAAATATAAACTTAACATATATAAATACACACATACACATGCGAATACAAACATACATGTTACATGTGGATTGTAAACCATGGTGGCATAGAGTAAAGTGAGAGAGGGCATACTGTATATCATTTAAAGTCCCTTTTTTTTGTTTTCTTACCAAGTATCACCTGTTATCCTAGTTTTTTGTGATAGAAAATAGATAAATATTTGGATTATTTTAGCCAGCACACGTGGTTTCACAAGTTTCTGAGATTTAAATAAAATAAAATAATAAAAATATGTTTCATCTCGGAATACAAAAGCAGCAAATGGTGGATGAACTTGTTCAGCACCTGCCGGAGATGCTCACGTTGTTACCATGCGGCTTATCAGATAACTGCAGCGTAAGCAGATTTTCAGCATGTCTTGTTGTTTACTTGAAAATGTATGAAGCCAAACAACAGAAAAAAGTAGGGGATGAACATATTCTTCAGTTGAAAAAGTACAACAAATCACCGGATGTCTGTGAACGTTCAGATTCCTGCAGTTTACAGATGAGTGAGCATCTCTGGTTACACTCTGAAGTGCAGCTTCCCCTTTGCTCTGAACCCAAAAGCAGCAGCCTTCACTGCATTTGGCTCAGGCTTCTACAGCAAAGGCACGGTGACGGCTGCATACTGCAGGAGAGGCTGCTGAATCGAGCACTCACAATGGAGCTCCCAGGGAGGGGGAGGGGAGACATGTAGTTGCAGTGAGGCTGGGAGCCTGGGAGCAGGAATGGTGGGAGCAAGGGAGGGACAAAAGAGAGGCGAAGGTTCTCACCAGCTTTAAATATAGGAAGGAGCAAGAATAAAGGATGCACACAACTGTAACTAAGGTGTGCCGTTTTGTTCACTTATTAAAAAGTGATGGAGAAATGCATCATGGCTGTAAATGAGAAGAATAAAAAGTCTGTTGTTGAGAACAAGTGGTAGACTGGAATTTAGTGCGTCATCATCCATCCCTGTTGTAGTCAGTCAACATGCTGTGTGCAAACACAAAGCTGGATTAACTATTTATGTATTTATTCTCTTTTTTCCTCTTTATTCTCCTTTTTCACATTTGGATGAACAAATATCATAAATATATTCATCCACATAAGTTAAACCAGGTCACCAACAGCCAGTAAAACGCTGCATCTATAGTGATGTTGCATTCACATTGTTACCACTCATCTGCTTTAGTGAAAGACAAAATCAATGCTTTTTCTCAGTAATATAATCAATATGAAAGCATCTCTCTACTGTCTAGCTTTCTGGAAACAATAAATTTGTTTCCCTAATCTAGTTTAATAATGTCATTTTTTAATTTATTTATTTTTTACAATAGACTGCATAGAAAAAAATGGATGTTGTCCTTTGACAATGAACTTTCATCACATAACAAGGTTTCTTCAGACAGAGCATAAAGCAGTGGGCTCTGCTGTAAACAGACAGAGCTATAGAGCTTTAATGATGTCGCACAATGCAGTGGATGATGTGCACGTGTTGGTGATTAGTAACAGTTGAGCATGTGATTGATTGGGAGCACAGAACAATGAGCTTGTATTTGTTGGATGGAGGGATGGATGGATGGATCAAGTAATTGATTGCACGATTTTAATCACATAATATGAGTATTTCTGTGTGGAGTTTGCATGTTCTTGTTGAGCTCACATAATCCATGTCCAGTTTTTCTTCACAATCTAAAAACACTCATACTGGATCCCTTAGGGGGTTTGTTTCAAATCTAGATTACCTCTTATCGAGCTAACGTCCGGGATCAACTCAGTGTGTGCTGGTCTACGAAGCTCGCTAACGTCTTACGGAGCTAAATCACCATGGAAGCTTATGCTGAACGACTAGCCTGCTCGCGAGCAGGTTTTTCCTCTGGCTAGGATCCGAGCGAGTGTTAAAGTCCCGCCCCATGACCAATCAGATCTCTTAAAAAGCAAGCTGTTCAGTAAAAGGTGACATGTGAACACGTCACTGTGTGGATCTTAATTTGACAGCTGACAAGAGAGAGAGAGAGAGAATAATTAGACATCGATGCAATCCTTTCATTTGCCGATGATGACATCCTTTGCGTGCATCGGGCACTTTCACACCAATAAATTCATTCATTCATTAATTCCATGTATACTGTGGTGATGCAAAGAGCCTCAGTCTTGTAGATAATACAACATATAAATATATTCCACCTGATGGCGTAGGCTGATCTGTATGAACTCAGCATTCGAGCCACGGACAAGTTAAAAAGAGAAGAGAAAGTGAAACTGATTCTCCCTTTATAATCTCATTAATTTAAATATTATAAACACTCATCAATTCCTGCATTAATTACTTTCTGCTTTTATTGCAGCAACTGTGTAGTTTTTGGTCTGAATTATGTATTTTAATTCTTCATATTTTTAAAGAATTATTCCTCATTTGTGACGTTCCACAGTGAAACCGTGTGATTGGTCAGACACTGTAATATCCGCCTCCGTCACTAGAGTGCGCCAGTTAACCAGACTGAAATAAACACGCTTACCTCAACTTGTTGTGATCGACCTTTGTAAAACGGCGTCTGTCTGACGGACAATGTTTGGTTAGTTGAAGCCCGCTAACGGAGATTAAGCCAGGATATAATTATCTAGATTAGTAGCATAGACCCTGAAAGTTTCTAAACAGACCAGAAAAACCTAATATCTGTGTTTGTGATTGGCTGTGCATGTGATTTTAGTAATATGAGATTGTATAAGCAGGTATAAAGAGTGAATAAAAAGAGATAAGGTGGCAGCCTGTAAAATCCACTGTGAGACATTGAGTAAGTCCTTTAACCCTATCTGCAAATGAGAATTTCTCAGTGACTAATTTGGTTAAAAAAAAAGGTTAAAAAAAAGTGATTTGATATTTTTTAGTAGTAGTAGTAGTAGTAGTAGTAGTAGTAGTAGTAGGAGTAGTAGTAGTAGTAGGAGTAGTAGTAGTAGTTGTTGTAGTAATAATGTCTTTCTTTTTTCTTCTTAACTGTTAATTTCTAAGGTGTAAAGTGAAGTATTAAGACACATTTAAGACAGCATTAGAATATTTGTTAAGGCTGCAGCTATTAAATATTTTAGAAATAAGACTGATCATAAAACCAACTAATTTGATTCATTTGAAAGAAAAATAATATTTATCTTTTATACGTATTACGCAAAGTAGAAAAAAAAAAAAACAAGCATACTGTATTTGTCACAAACATATTTCACTCCATACTATAGTATCTACCTAAGATGACAAATGCAGGTATAGTGAATATAGGTATAGTTTCTTTTTAATTTTATAAAATAACTGCATTTTTTTTAATAAACAAGGCTTCAAGGCAGGAAAAAGTAATTGATCATTTTTTGTATTCACGGTATTCGAGGATTTTCTGCAGCTTCAGTTAAGACGGTATAAGCTCTGTCTGAAAAAGATCCACTTAAGAGAAGCTGAGTCATTCCTGTGTGTGTGTGTGTGTGTGTGTGTGTGTGTGTGTGTGTGTGTGTGTGTGTGTGTGTGCATGTGTGTGTGTGTGCGCATGTGTAAAACTTCTGATTAATGGAATATTTGGTAATTAATGAGCTGACATATATAAAAGCACATTAAATTAATCATCTTAGCTTTATCTTTCTGCGTATTTGCATAACCAAACATTATTCCCAGTCGTTTCCCAGTAGATTTTTAGTTTTACTCATATTATCAGATGAAAATGATAAAACTTAATGTTATCAACTTTGGCTTGTTTCCATCAAGTGTCTCATTGAGACTTGACTATGAGCCAGATTTAAAATCAGAATGTTGGTCCTTGTTTACATTTATAAAGCCTTTTTAGGCCAGTGTCACGGTCTGAGTTTACCTCCGTACTGAGATTCTAACCCTAACCCTAACATAATCCAATAAACAAATAAAACATGTGTCCGTTCACTTTGAAAACCAAAACAAACAAAAATGAATAATTTTTTCTGGCAAAAATTCATTTTTCAGTAGTGTGCACGTGCGTGCATGTGCCCATATGCGCATATAGAATCTCAGTACGATGACACCGGGCTACCGGATGCAAAACACCACTCACTTTGTTCTTCTTGTTCTTTTCTTGTTGTTCTTGTTGCGTACACTCGTTAAAATCGCTACTCCTCTGTTATTCGTGAAGAATCGTGCTGTAATTTGGTAGGTATAATCTATGGATGTGTACGCATCGACGCTCAGAGCCCGATTTTTGATTTGGGGCCCCAAAAGAAAGAAAAAACATCGATTTCACATTCATTCAATATTACGACGGCTGGTGATACCAAATCATTGGCACATACTAATATATAAATGGGGCCCATTACCCCGTATGTGTCATAGGAGCGCCAAGGGGTCCCCGGGGGCCCCATTGTTCAAATGACTACTCTTCCATTAGTTCTCGGTAGATCGGAATGCAGTTTGGTATGAATAATCTATGAATGAATATGATGATTAATTAATTAATGGGAACATAGTCGTGTGATATGTCGTTTCAAAGGTAATTCAACGTAGATTAAGATTATGCCTCTCATAATTTGATGAGGGGCCCAGGGGCCCACCCCCTTTTCCGGTAATTTCTAAATTTATTGGAACATAGTCATGTGATTTATCGTTCCAAAGGCAATTCAACGTAGATTAATATTTTACATCGCACAATTTGATTTGTTTTACTCGGTGGAAACTGAGTCATTTGAGTGAATTCTCGGGAACGTGGTATGTGAGATGTTCTGCGGGCCTAGCCGTAGTTCATCAGAACTTTTAAGCACTTTTTCTATGTGAAACTTTCCCTTTGCGTTCAGTCAGAGACAGATAGGAGTGATTTTTTAAACTAAACATGATCTAAAATTGCATTGACATGGTTTTATTAACTGTTAGCATTCAGCTTTCTGCAATTAACTGGTATGTTAGTTTAATAATTAGTACGTCTCAAGCACTATCTAACTCTTTGGAGTGAGAATAGACTGTTTCTGGCAAAAATGCTGAGCAAGCGTTATTTTGCCCCTAGCCTGGTGCCAATGAGTGCAGATTTAAAATAAATTCAGACGAGCAAGGAAGAATCACAACATACACCAACATCTACATTGGAGATTAATGGTCTTTTCTCCCCATTATAACCATTAGAATGAATTAAATTCCCCACTTTAGCTCCTCAACATTGATTTTGTCTGTGTACAATTGTGTAGCTCCCTCTCTATCACATTTATGTGACTCAGTCTTTAGTGAACGAACAGGGAATGAGTCTTTTGAGAGCGAGGTGTTGGGAGAAAGAGTGTTTAGGCTATATATACTGCTTAGGGTTTCTGATAAGTTGCCTAAAGAACAAAAATAAGAAAATTATATGGTGCAAAATGCAAGTACAAGCTGAATAGCTAAATAGAAGTTTGGGGGACATTAGTTGCAGAGGTAAACTAAATTCTAATAACAATATATTAATAAAATTCACAAAATGTAAAAAAATAAAACAGTAACAACAACAACAACACAAAATACAACTCAGGTAGGTTTTTGTTTAAATAGGGATGATACATTTGTGCATTGTTCAAATACAATGAATGAAACCGATGTGTTGTTCAAATAGTTTAGAGATATTACTAATTTCCAAAACTCTTTTTTTTTATAGCGCATTATAATCAATTAGCTAAAATGTTAATAGTACACAAATAAAACACTATACAACACAGATACAGGACAAATCAGAGTAAAACTGCATTAGACATTACAGTTATGCCAAAATACATAGAGAACCAGCACTACATATCATCAACCATGACTCACTCTGTAAAGTCAAATAAGTTTATTTCTTCTCCTTGTATGTATTAATGCATTTTAATAATAGGTATTCAATCAAAATGTGTAAATATGTGTTTTTAAAGCATTTAGAAATCCCTCTCAAATCTCAACACCTGCCATGTAAAATTAGTGTTTTAATCTATTCAGTGTGAGCTTGTTTAATGTGGCAAAAAGATGATTTTCAATGTCAACCTGTAATCTGTGTTGAAAACTGATTCTGAAAAATAGCTCCATGCTACCCAAGGTGAAAGTCGTACTCATTAATATCTCGTCTAATCAATCTGGGAAGTCCAAAAATAATTAGTGCTGTGTGCGTGTATCAACTGTTAAGCATGAAACAAAGGAGAACCTAAATGCTAAGGTTACAAAAAATCAATATCTTTGTGTTTTATAAATCAAACATTGAAATAATTGCATTTCAAAACTAGTTAACAATGAAATATTTGTTTTAAGTTGAAAGGTACTCCACACTAATTAAAGAGGCTTCATCTCCAACTCATTGATTTTTAGCGTTTTGGTTTAGTTTGACTTGATCCTTAATATTAAACCCATGTTGTAGCAGTTTCATCATTTATTTCTGATTTGGAAACACAATTTAAAATACGGTATGGATTTACAATTTCTTTCTTTTTTTTTTAAGGTCATCACTGACCCACACTGTTTTCTTACCTGCAAATTCACATTCAAAATAAACGCTTTATAGAGAGAAAACATCAACATCCTAATAATAGCACCTACTATTGGGATGAATGTAGCATGAACTTTTAAATATTGCATTATTTGGATTAAACCTTCTTTTTCTATGATAAAATAATACACAATAGAAAAAATATCTCCTACTTTTTTAACTTCTCAGTCTTTTTTTGCACATATTGCACTCAGAAGAAAAAAAAATGTCTCTCTAAAGACTGTACAGGCAAATCAACAATCGGAGCAGAAGTTCCACAGTGACCACTTAATGCTAAATCTGGTGATTGCAGTGTTGAACAAACAAGCTCAGACTGAGCTATTTTACTCTTTGCTGGTGTCAGGTAAGAAATTATGGAGTTAAAATAATGCCAAAACCTCACAAATGTACAAAATATGTTTTACCCACACCCAACACTGTGTGGTTTGCAAATACAAAACATATTACAGAAACTAATGCATTTTGTTTTGCAAATAAGAAATGTACCTATTGAACAAATGCATCCTGCTGATGAGGTGACAAAGATATAAAATAGAATCATCTTAGCTTTATTTTTTTACTTATTTTTTTTACTCATATTATCAGAAGAAATTTATGAAACATAATGTTCTGAACTGTGGCTTCCTTCCATCAAGTGCCTCATTGAGCCTTGACTGTGAGCCAAGAATATTGGTGCTTGTTTACATGTATAAAACCTTTTTTAACCATTTTTTGTTCTCGGTGAAACATTCTGTTTAGTAAAAATATGATCATTTCTGAGACAGTTATGGAGTTAAAATAATGCCAAAACTCACACCCACCAGTTCACAAACAAACTGAGTGTGGGTTTTGAAAATACAAAACATAATTCACAAACTAATGCATTTTCTTTTGCAAATAAGAAATGTACATATTAAACAAATACAGCATGTTTTACACATATAAATAAAATGT
This sequence comes from Gouania willdenowi, assembly GCF_900634775.1. Classification (NCBI taxonomy): domain Eukaryota; kingdom Metazoa; phylum Chordata; class Actinopteri; order Blenniiformes; family Gobiesocidae; genus Gouania; species Gouania willdenowi. The sequence goes on from NC_041055.1 coordinate 22,506,562, forward strand.
CTTCCATTACAAATGAATATCCTTCAACTACAAAAAAAATAAATAATGCACATTTTGGCACATTTTTTGGTGATTGAATCAATATTGTCAACAGGACAAATATTTTGGCCTTTGTGGGGTTTAATATCTTTTGTACACAGGTGGATGAAAAGGATTGTTGCACAGATTTAGCGAGTTTATTGCCAGGACTGCTTCAGTGTTAGATTAATAGCAAATATTGTGCTAGCGGCTTATGTGGCTGTTGTGATTTTGGTCATAATGTGCACACAGATGAGACGAGGCAATATAAAGATTGTTTACAGGAAAGTAAAGTGTGTTTGGTGATCTTAGCTTCTCTGCTGTGCTGCATTTGCCATCTCATTAAACGCAAACGTACCTCGATGTGTGGGCCTCTTGTTTAATGGCTCTGCTCCGTTCACCACAGCCATTGGTAAAACAGGCACAATAGAGATGTTCACCCTGTCTGATTGGGTGGAAAAAGGTCAAGTAAAAGAAGTCAAATCTCTCTCCTCTGTGGCCCACTTCTTTTTTCTTAAATCTGCCTGAATCCCTTTGGGATTAGCAACGACTTTAAAGCTGGAGCTGACTCAATATGAGCAAACGGCGAAGCAGAAGTGGACTTCCAGAAATGTGGGTGTATGAGCAAATCGCCAAATCAAACCCTTTCATTTCATATTCTGGCTTTGAAGGAAAAACATAGAAAAATGGAAAAAAAAAATGTGTTGCTTTAATGTGTGGATCAGTATTTGGTGCATTATGTCTTCTACGTTTTTTTTTTTTTTTTTTTATTAGAAGAGAAAACATTAGTAGCTCCTTTAAAATGATTTATTTATTTATTTTTTGGCCAAAAGCCACTACAACAGTTTTAAGTAAATGAGGTTTCCTTGATGGCTGCTGTACCCACATGTTGATATAAAACCATTTCCCAGGATTCTCACCTGTCGAGTCACTTTACTGGTTATTATGAATCATCATTGTATTAATATTTCTAATATTCTAGATTATGTTTTGGAAAAAAAAACATTTGTACATCCACTGTACTCTCATCATATTGCTAATTAAAAAAAACTTTTAAAAAGCAATGTTTCACAATGAGGCAAAAGCTTTTATTGGATGTTTTAAGGTTTTAATTGAGTTGTTCCACATAAAAGATCAGGTGATGTGTTATTTATTACTATTATTATTACCGAGAATACTATAATAATATGTAATACAACTTAAATTGTACAAAAAAATCAATTAAATGTATTTTATAAATACAATAATAGTAAGTTAGTTTGCTTTATTATAAAAATATAAACATGCCATCACTAGATAAAATCCACACACAACATTTACAGAAATGTATGTATTTTATTATTATTATTATTATTATTATTATTATAATAATAATAATAATAATAATAATAATAATAATAATAATAATAATAAAATCCTCATATTTTATAGGTGTATCCTCAAGATGAATAAGTAAATACCGGTAACAATATAACTTTTTCTCTTCTGATGAAGAAACAAACAAATACTAGAACAACGTCATGGTTAACTTACAATTATCTTCCTTTTATTAAACAAACAACAGCGTTTCTTTTCTTTTTTCATTTGCCATATAGGGAAAAATGGAACATTTGGGGTTTCTAAAATGTCACAACAGTACTTCACCAGGGTTATATAAGTGAAAACAACATTCTGATATATAAAGAGTGGAAATAAATGATTCCAACTGTTTGTAAAAAGCAGCACAGACACCTGGAATGTCTCATTTTTCACGCATTTTGCCAGGTCAGGGTTACAAAAAGAGATTTATAACTCCATGTTATCTGCCTGTTGAAATAAAAATGGATAAATAAATAAAGAAACTTGAAACATTCTAAGATTGATGGCTGAGGCATGCTGTTTTAGGGTTATTTATAGGGATAAATCAGTAAATATTGGTCAGCGAGGGTTTATAGCAGAGTTCACGTTGATAAATTACTGTTTTTCTCACTTTTATGAAGATCGATTTTCACCACGAGTCAAAAAAGTTGGTTTCCCATTATTTTTTACTGCCTTGTAATGTCACCTGTTACCTTTCCACTTCCATCCTGACACTGTCGTTCCCCTGTTTGTGTCTTCCAGGTATTTATGAGCAGACATTTCTTATATAACTGCAGCCAACCAGTCCTGGATGTAAAGATAGCCTTTTGTCAGGTGTGTGTTCCTTACAGGTAAAAAAGGTACAGTACTCATTCCCTTCCATTTCCCTGTCATTGCTGTGTGTGTTTGGATATTGTTACGTTTCTGCGTAAAACGTATTGTAAACATCACTGTAACTCATGCATGTTTGTATTACACATACGGACAGTGTCTATGGCTACAGAGCCAGTATAGCCGCACAAGCATTTGATTTTACAAGCATTAGACGTTACAGCCTTGTCGATTTCAAATAATGTTTGACTTTGTCTAATTTTTCTCAGCATTTCAGCAGTTTCTACCCATAGTAGCACAAAGCATTAGATTTATTAGGTATGTGAGCTGGGATGGAAGGAACAAATATGTGAAAACATGTATTTTAGTTGCTTTTTATGTGACTGTTTCGGTCAAGTATTTATAATATGATCTACAGTACATGGCACAAAAAAGGTGATATTTTAAATGAGTGAAGCAGGGAAGGATGACATTATTTAGTTTTTAAAACGTGATTTTCTGCCAGATGAGCAGTAAATGAAGTGAGGAGATACAGGAAGTAAGAAAACAAATGAAGTGTATATGAAATTTACTTTTTAATTTCTCTGTTTCATATTTGTATTGAAGTGTATACCGTACAAGAAAAAACAAGGCACTTATTACCTCTGTTAGAACACGGTGGTTGCAACATCAGACATGTGTATACACTATTATTATTATTATTATTTATTTATTTCGAACGGTTACAAAATAGATGAAAATAAATAAACACATCTCAGTAGAAATCTCTATAAAATAAAAAATAAAAAGTTATTATAATACACATTTGACTTGTTTGACAAGAGATTAACATATACAAAATCCAATAAAATAAACTAAAAGGACTATATAAATATATACTCTGACTTTATTTCTTTGCTTTAAACATTATCTGTGCAGTCCTAAATTCCACCATATTTCCAAACATTAAAGTGTGTGATTAAAAAAAAAAAACCATCTGTATATTGGTGTGTCCATAATATTCTACAGTGTTTGATAAATGAATAGCTCTTAATTTAATTTAATTTAATTTAATTTAATTTAGATTTGAATATTTATAGAGACAAATAGCGATCACAAAAAGAAAGAGAAAAAGAAAAGGAAAAATCGTAGGAGGGGGAGGGTTACATTGCTGCAAGAAATCCATAAATTGTTGTCATTTATTGTAGAATTTGGTCAAGTTACCCCTTTTTGAAGGAAATAAAGGTTATGGGGTAAATGGGGCAATAAAGTTTGGGAAACACTGGTTTAAGAAATTTTAAACTTTTCATTCACATTTGCCAGTGCTCCCAGTAATGTAATCCACCATCCTGGCAATAGGCTAACCATCATTTATTGGGGGCTAAGGATGACAAATATTGGATGTGAAGGGCTTTCACTTCAGTTATCAGTGGTCCAAATGTTCTGTTGTTTTATTTAATAATGTTAATCACTGTAGGTCTGACCCTATGAATAAAGGATAAGCAGAATAGATGTTACTGACAGTGGGTTCATTACAAATCACAGTGAACTACCAGCATACCGTCATCTACTGGCAGCCTCTATTTATAGCAAACAGGAAAATGGAAAATGTAAAGTTTACATTTTACATTGACTTTTTTGTAAAGAATAAACTGTGTGGCATTGGTATTAGGTTAGGATTACAATGTTGGAAACTTGACGTAAACATAAATGTCCTGGTAATATAAAATCTAAATCTAAATGTTAAATCTAAATGTTAAATCCAAATCTAAATGTTAAATCCAAATCTAAATGTTAAATCCAAATCTAAATGTTAAATCTAAATGTTAAATCTAAATGTTAAATCTAAATCAAGATGTTAAATCTAAATGTTACATTTAAATATAAATGTTAAATCAAAATCTAAATGCTAAATTTTAAATGTAAATGTAAAATATTAAGTCCAAATCTAAATGTTAAATCTAAATGTTAAATGTTACATCTAAATCTAAATGTTAAATGTAAATGTTCAATATAAATGTTAAATCTAAATCTAAATGTTAAATATGAACGTTAAATTTTTAACTGAATGTCACAGGTGAAACTAAATTTTTACTTAACATGCAAATTCACCGGAAGCACCAAAATAAAAGTTAATTAACGTATTTAAATTTATATACACATATTTAACTTTTAGATTTAACATTTAACGTTAAAATGTACATTTCAAAATTATATTTATATCTAGATTTTACATTTAGATTTAACATTTATATTTAAATTGTGTTTTTACAAGAGAAAAATATTACAACATATCACAAGTATTGCTGTACAACATCTGGCCAAAAGTAACATAAAATGTTGTGTCAAGTTTGCACTGTTCCTTATTTTACTGGTTAAATGTATTTTAACAGATATACCTCCCATTCTGTTTTAAATCAGGGTTTCGGAAAACAAGTTGATGTGTCATATATCGCCAAACATTACAACATGAGCAAAAGCAAAGTGGACAACCAGTTCTACAGCGTGGAAGTGGGAGACTCCACCTTCACAGTTTTAAAACGTTACCAGAATTTAAAGCCCATCGGCTCTGGAGCTCAGGGAATCGTGTGGTAAGTTCTCCATCTTTGTTTTTTGTTAATGTCAAATAATAGACTTTAATTTCTGTGTATTTCATTTCAATGTGTCTCGAGAACAGCGGTCTGCAACTATTATTGTCAAAGGAGCCATTTTTCCTCCTCTCACCTGGATTAAAATCCTTCCGGAGCCGAGAAATACCTTCTCAATGAAGACGATATAGTGTATCAAATTCTAAACGTAGTTACAAATATCATGAATAATATTATTAATAATAATTGATCATTTTTTTGTTGATGTATTTGTAGTGATACAAAAATAACTTGAATTTGATAACACATGATCATGTCGTTCAACACACACACACACACACACATATATATATATATAGTACTAATTGCTAGATTATTGCAACATATCAAATAAAATCTCTATTTTTTCCCAGAGTAGTCTTTTTGTTGGTTTAGTTTTCTTACCGGAGATTTGAAATGTAAGGTTTAACCACAGGTGTAAGGAAAGTTTATGGTTGATAGTTATTGCACAATGCGATTTATTTTTAAGTCGACAAATTATTATATCATGATTTTATTTGGTGTCAAGATGAGAAATAATTTTGCCAGAATGAGGAATATGTGACTAATAATGTTAACAATGAAGTTATTACAGTGAAAAGCTCCGCTTGTAGATGAATAAATTTAAGTAGTTAATTTGATCAACGTTGCAAACAATTTCGATGTAATCACATTATTTAACTAAAATGGTGCAATTTTATTCTGGTAAGCTGTGAATTATTCAAAATTATTAACAAAAAGGATCAGACTAATCCTCTTCTGTACAAATCAGATTATCATCAAAGAGAATTGTTTATCTTTGTTCAAACTTATCTTCGCTAAACCGTTGACTTTATTATTTAAAGTTATCAAAAATCTGGTGTTTTGATTGGATTTGTGTTCCCTTCAGGGCTTTGAGCTGAGGACATGTCTTATGTTTTTATAATATATGTATATATACACATTCAGGGTCTAACAAGATGGGCACTCATGTAAATCCTTAATCCCAGATTGTGAATCTGTATTCATTGTAATTCAGATCATGCGCGTCCTGCCAGGATGCACAGGAAGGACACGTCTCCACTTTAAAGAATGCCTTTTCCAGTCTCTGTCAAACGACCCAGCAGATTTATCTTTTATATTTACATTTATGTCTTCATGCTGTGGGGAAATTCCTGCTCCAGCTTTAGCCTGGGCTATTTGGGTGCCGATTGTAAATATGAAATCTAAATCTAAATGTTAAATCTAAATGTTAAACGTTAAATCTAAATGTTAAACGTTAAATCTAAATGTTACATCTAAATCTAAATGTTAAATATGAACGTTAAATTTCTGAAACTAAATTTTCACCTAACACACCGGAAGCACCAAAATAAAAGCTAATTAACATATTTAAATTTATACACACATATTTAACGTTTAGATTGAACTTTTAAAGTTAAAATTTACATTTAAAAATTATATTTACATCTTGATTTTACATTTAGATTTAACATTTATATTTAAATTATATATTTACATATCACAAGTGTTGCTGTACACTTGTGTACACTTTTGACATCTGGTCAAAAGTAACATAAAAAAAAAATTCACATACGTCTTTTAAATGTGATTTGTTTCTAAATGTTGCAAAAAGTTGCTGTTTATTTTAACATTGTTGCTAAAAGTTGCAAAACGTTGCTGTTTATTTTTGCATTGTTGCTAAAAGTTGCCGTTTATTGCAGCATGCGTAACTTTACAATCGGCGCCCCATAGGGTTATCTCAGGTTGATTTTTTTCTCCCTGCGTGGCTTTTTGTATCATTTGAAGAATCACCTCATGCTTTAACCCAGCTTTCATCGCTCCTCGTTCCCTCCGTCCTTCACCCCTTCTGCCTCAAAGCAACTTTGCGGGGTTTACAATGAGAAGCTCGGCAGGCCTGTAAATGCTAAAGCTGTGGACTGTGCCCAGTTTAAGGATATTATAGAGATGACTGGGACGGAGTGCAAATCTAATTCAACCTGCTCTGCTCTGCTGTGCTCTATGCAGCTCCGTGTTCCCACAGCTGTCATGTGTTGTGTCATATGGTGTTGGCATTAGTATAACCAAACCCACACAAAGCCCCAGAGCTCCAAACAGCACGGATTTTATAGATCATATCATTCTGCACTGCATATAATTCAATTAATTGTGTACTCTAATGATGTTATGCTAACAACGCTGTCTGGATTAAACACATCATCTTTAAAGGAAATGAAAAAGTGACTTGTCTATTCCCTGCTTTATCATTGTGGGAATGATCACCAAACAGCTGATGTGTACACATTTACGTAATAGTTGGTTTGATTTACTTTTACAGTGAAATTCCTACAAAACAGACAGTATGTGGATGATTACACAGAGATTTAAAGGCTTATCTGTAGAAATCAACGATGACTAAGGTCACCACATCGCTTACGCAATCTGTACACTTAGTATTTTTTGCACATCTTTGTTGAAGTTGGGACTTTACTCTCAATCTGTGCACATCTCACTGCCCGGGACTCGTGCTACAGACGAAAAGGCTTTAAGTAGTTTAGCCGCTCGTGTGACATCATCTTTCACTCTGTTGGAAAAGTGATGACTGACTGAAATCCCCTTTGGATCAATGGTTTTATGAAGGCTCCACTGTTTCCATGGTCACACTACATCATCCCTGGGCCTGCAGTCTCCACAGAGACGAGGCAAACCACAGCACATCCCACTCAGAACCTCTACAGTAAGGCGTATTATTCCGAGATCTACAGTAAATGGGAACGCAGCGTGACGTGACATGTTTATGGAGGCTTTTTTCCGTGTTGGTGATCATTGAAAGCAAAAATAAATCAAAGTTTTTCTATTATGTTTACTAAAACAGCATGAGCTGGATGAAGAAGAGAAAAAGAAACAACGTTTTATATCAGACATTGTGTTCATGCTGAGTAATGAGTTAGATAGGGTGAAATTCACTTCCTTTTCTAGGATTTTACCCTAATGTAGGCCATTATTTTTATTTATATTTTAGCCATATTGTTCTCAAATGTTTTTTTTTTACATTATTGCACACATTGGAATCAATAAAAGCACTTTGCATTACATCCTGTTTGGAACAAAAAGAAGCATTTTTGTACTGTATTATAAACTTCACATTGCATTTGTATTTGTATCCAGTTAGTAAGTTTATGTGTTGATAAGTAGCCATTCTTGATGAAATTAAAGAAAATATTTCAGAAAATGCAAACAAATAGACTTCAGTTAGACTGAAATATGTGAAAAGGCCAAAATGTTATGGTGTTTATGAAAAAATGTATTGTAAATACTGTCTATGATGACGTGTCAGCATTTTTTCTGTAATTGTCTCTGTTTTTGTGGTGTATGTGGCAAAAAAAAAAAATCTAAATAGTCCAAACAAATACTTTTATGCCTTTTTAAGGTCTCACAAAAATCCTGCCATGAAAGTTTAACTCACTTTAAGTCTACAGTTATTATTTATGATTTATATTATTATTATAGTGTAGGTGCAGCGTATGCTGCTGCTTTTCAAAAGACTGTTGTGCATTATGTATTCTAACGTCTTTAAATCATGTTTTTGTTATTTTTTTTAAATTAATTTCAGTTATGGCAGCTCATTTGTTTGAACAGGCCTGCCCATGTTCCCTCAGTACAACGGTAAACCCTAACCAAATGTAAAATTTACTTTAAAACTCATTTTATTCTTATTAATTCGTTTTTTAAAGAACAATTTTCATTTTCCATCAGTGAGAGAGAAACCCATAAAGGAAGTAACAATGACCACTATTAGTAGTGGTCATTGTTAACCCTTGGTGTCCATGTGTTATGGAAATACTCTGATTCAGTATTCATAATGTATTGTTTGTGTATGGGATTGTTTTTCTCTGCAGCGCTGGCTATGATGCTGTACTGGACAGAAATGTAGCCATCAAAAAGCTGAGTCGACCCTTCCAGAACCAGACCCATGCCAAGAGGGCATACAGGGAGTTGGTGCTCATGAAATGCGTCAATCACAAAAATGTAAGTGAGAGATGGTGAAGAAGTGCATGAATGGAAGGAGACGTAGGACATTTTCTCTGGATTTTAACGTGTATTACAAACAAAGTCATTTTCTGCATCCTGTGAGAATCTTTGCCACTAAACACACACCAGCCATTGCAGTGTTATCAAGTCAAAGTGCCATAGTAACTAAAATACCTGAGAGGGCACTTCAAAGCATGATTGTAATCACCAGTACTCACTCTGTGCTCTTATCGCGCTATTTCCCATTGTCTTTATTTATCAGCACTTGCGTGACACAATGCTTCTCATTCAGTAGTGTCGCTTTATGTCACTTTGGTCCTGTGTGTTGATCCTCTATTTGCTTTTCTCTCTTTCAGATTATCAGTCTACTAAATGTCTTCACACCACAGAAATCACTAGAGGACTTTCAAGATGTGTAAGTGCTATGTGTGAATTTGTCTACAAAACAAGTAGAGGTGTATAGAGTACTCGTATATCCTACTCGAGTACGTCATTCAAAAAATACTCAAGTACAAATAAAAAGTAGCTCAATTAAATAGTACTCAAAGCTGAAGTTACTAGTTACTTTCACCGCCCATGGTAATAAATCTTGCCACGTTTCCCTTGCATACAGTAAATGTGTCATGTATAAACTTAAAAAGGAAGAGAACTTACTTTATTTTCCACAAAGGCATCTGTATAAAATAAAAGTTTTGTCAAAATGTACAATTCTTTTTTTTTTTAAAAAAAAAGAAAAAAAAAACACTACTTAATTAAATAAAAATACAAAAAAAATATCAGGCTCTAAGTAAAGCTACATTTATGAACTCTATAACTGCGAAAATAACATCTATTAAATGCCGTTTTGGTGCAGTGCATTACGTTTAATCTGATTGGTCGGCTATGATGTGATGCATTTGATTGTTGTCTGGTCATTTCGACTTTTTGTAGTTTCACAATGTCCGTCGATCGTTTTAAAACAAAAAAATAATAATTTGCCCAGTAACGACTGGGTGGAGAAATTGAACGAATTACTTTTCGTCATTTAAAATGTACTTGAGTACAAGTAATATTACTGATTTAGAAATATACTCAAAAAGTACAAGTACTTATAAAATCTACTCAATTACAGTAACATGAGTATGTGTAATCAGTTACTTCCACCACTGATAAAAAGGTAAAAAGCCTTAGTACACATTTTAAATAAATCCTACTTTTAACAGATTAAAAAAAAACTATTGGTTGTTTAATCGGTAACATTTTACTTGAAGTTTTATACATAAGGGCTGACATTACGCTGTCATGATGGCTGTCATTAAGTGTTGTTCGTCATACCAACTCTAACCCTAACTACGCCCACTAGATCCCTCCACCTAACCCAAAAAATGCCAACATAGCTCCAAAGGTGTCACAACTTAGCGAACGACAGCCTTCTTAACACCTTATTCATGCTAATGACAGATAATAACAGCGTAATGTCAGCCTTATATATAAAACTTCAAATAAAGTGTGTAATCTATATTTTTTCAGCCATTTTTGTTGTTGCTGTTGCACATTTCTTATTATGTAACCATTGAGAAACATTTAGTAAAAGTACTGTAGGTGTATATACTATATATGTAATATATTATAATGAGAATCAATTTTCTACTATCCTTATTTACTGGTCAAACATTTTCTCCTCAGGTACCTAGTGATGGAGCTGATGGATGCCAACTTGTGCCAGGTGATTCAAATGGAGCTTGACCATGAGCGAATGTCCTACCTGCTCTACCAGATGCTGTGTGGCATCAAACATCTGCACTCAGCCGGCATTATTCACAGGGTGGGAACTTTGAAATTGTCCGTTATTGTCATCGCTGTTGTTTTTCCTGTATTTTACTCTGACGATAGAAACAAAGCAGTGATTAATTGTGGCGGAAGCTGGTTTGCACTTTCCTTTTGTTAACAGTAGACGATTGACATTTTTATTCATACACATCTCAACAGAAAACTGCACGTAACAAAAGTAGATCATGAATTTCGTTCTGTTTTATGGAGAGTTCCATGTGGTTTCTGTGTTCAGCTGTTTGGTAATGCAAGCTAACGTGTACTTATAGGGACCTAACCTACTTAACTCTCCACCAGAAGTCAAAACCCATATTCTTTACAACATAATAAACAATTATTTGGATTTATTTTTAGATGCTCTGACTATATCGCAGTGGTCTTGCATGTCGCTGTTCATCGTTTCTCCCTACTTTGAAATAAGAATGACATTAAATGACGAGTTCGAGTGCCAGCCGAAGCAACGGTTCACTTGGAAGATAAAGAAGATAAATGCTATTTCGTAGTTGATGTATGACAATTTGTACTTTGTGTTTCTCCAGGATCTCAAACCAAGCAATATAGTGGTAAAGTCAGACTGCACCTTGAAGATCCTGGACTTTGGTCTGGCCAGGACTGCAGGCACAAGTTTTATGATGACGCCTTACGTGGTGACTAGATACTACAGAGCCCCGGAGGTCATCCTAGGCATGGGATACAAGGAGAATGGTGAGATATGGTCAACTTTGTATGTGTCAGAGAGTTAGAGTTAAGAAATTGATTGTTACTATTTACATATAAAGCGGATTGTTACATTTTCAGAGATTTTGATGACTTATTTGGGCGTTTGGGATCTTGGAATGACTTAAAACAGAACCATCTTTTGATGATAGTTCAAAACATAAGAAAAAACAGCCTTAGCCTGAAAATCCCAGCAACAATTCAGGTTCAGCTCCGTTTTGATCTCTAGTGGGTTAAACCTCTGCAGATTTTGGACACTGTATAAAAGCTTTCAAAAGATTGAGATGTGTGATTGAATTTTAGCCTCCAGTTGAGTCAATAGCTCATACTCCTCCTCAGAATGGAGGCATTTGGGCTTCAGGGCTTTACGTTTCCTGCCACTAGTCAGTCAATGGAAGGCTCTGCTTTGCTCTGTTGGCTTCACTTCTTCTTCTTTCTTGCAGTATTATATAAAGTTCATATACGTTCACATTGACATACACTAACCTGCACTTTCTCTCTTTTTCCCCCCTCTCTCTCTTCCACTTACCCTCACCTCTACGCGTGCAGTGGATATTTGGTCAGTGGGGTGCATTATGGGAGAAATGGTGCGCCACAAAATCCTTTTCCCTGGCCGAGACTGTATCCTTGTTAACGAACCGAAGGGTTGTTCAATGCTATCTATCTATCTATCTATCTATTTATCTATCTATCTATCTATCTATCTATCCATAGTATATATATAGTATATATATAGTATATATATCTATCTATCTATCTATCTATCTATAGTATATCTATAGTATATCTATCTATCTATAGTATATCTATAGTATATCTATCTATCTATAGTATATATATATAGTATATATATATATATATATATAGTATATCTATCTATCTATCTATCTATCGATCTAACCACATACATCTATAAAAGCTCCCAGTATGTTTTATGAAAATAAAGTGCAATCAACGAGGTAGTTTAACAAAGTATTATGTGGTTCACTGACACGTAGTGACTGGGCATTTACGTGCTATGGATATGTTAGCACAATTAAATTGTTTTCGGCGTTAAAAAACATGATTAAAAAATCGATTTCGACATTTATTGGATCAAAACGATAATCGCCTGGTGAAATATTGCAATATATCGCTGAATCGACTTTTTCTTACCCGTACGACCTACCTATCAGTGATAAATAGCATTGTACTGTATGTGTCAGATTGTATTAGCTCACAGGCCTGATGTTTACTGCATGTTACTGAGGTGAACTTAACAACACTCACTCCCTTTGCTAGCTTTTACACTCTCTTGTCTTTCTGTGACGCACAATGTGGAGTAACGTTCTGTCTCGCCTTGTGTTTCCTCTCCGTGGGAAGTGTTGAGGCATGAACGTGTCACGTGATGACTCAGGGGGTGGATTCGGCTATGTAGGACCCCCATGCTGTGTATCCACGCTGTGTGTGCACAGGTGACGTGGATGGAGGCTTTTGAAGGTGCTTACATGTGTGAGTCAGGCGTTCACCAATGAATAATTGATCTATTCCCTTTAGGCGTTTGTTAACAGCAGCTTGGTTGAGCTCAGTTGTTGTTGTGTTGAGCTTTTACTGGAACAATAAATGTTTTCGCCAAAGGCAAAGGGAAGAATGGGATTTTGGAACAGGGAAAATGTTCTATACTGTACTAAGTATACTGTATATAAACTGCTTAAATACATTGGAATTTTTTTTTTTCACATCCTAATATAAGAAAAGGAGTCCAACACATTTAGCTTTTGCTGGTTTAAGGTCAGTCTTACTGTAAAACATATGCAGAGTTTGTGTAATATCAGAATCAGAATCAACTTTATTGGCCATGTGACTTGGTGAACTGTGTGAACAATGTACACATTAAATAATAACAATCAACTGGAAAAAATATAAACATAAATATAAACGGTAGTTAAAGACTAATATGTGCAAAACTAAATAAAATAATTTAACAAGATAATAATAATAATAATAATAATAATAATAATAATAATAATAATTTAAATTAAATAGTATATGTTTATGTACATGTACATTCAAGTGACAGTTTAATGTGTTTAATGTGCATATTATACAATTATTTTAAGTGACTTTACAAAATATATATGAATTCATTTGTTGTAGATTGTGTTATGTATTTGTTGTAGCGTAAGTTTTCAGTGAAACGGTCTCAATCCTTTGAGACTTTAGGTTGGTTCTTCTTTTGTTTTCATCATGTAAATCACATTGAGTTGCCTTGTGCATGAAATGCGCTATACAAATACATTTACCTTGCCTTGCCTTGTTGCGCAATTCTTCTTCACAATATAAATGGTGAAGCGATACCGTGTCCAGCAGTTCATGTATGGCACTGCGGCAAAAAAAAAATGAAGCAAAATGCGGCAGCTGACCTGATTTCATCATGAATTTACAACATTAAATGACGCGTCAATGGAATTTTTTAGTCAACATTATCAATTATGCTACTTATAATTTTTCATCATTTTATATCTGCACAAATCTCGAGACGGTTTATTTATTTAATTCTACTTTTTCTTTTGCCCCCTCTGGCAAGAATCTCAAACTCCGCATATGCTTTAAACCCTGAAATGAGCTGTGCAATATCTCTCCTCATCCATCTCCGCTCACCCACTGACCCTGAATTTAACATCATCTAATACTCCGCCCACCGCTGCTGTAGATGGCAGAAAGGTAGTCATGCACACTTTTGTTAACCTTCCACTGATTTACCACCTCTGGACTTACTGGCCTTTTGTCATTTATCCTAATGTACTTTATAGACTTTTTTGTTGCTGATGTATTGAACTGGCTCAAGTTCTCCACCCCTGTCTTGAGTGCCTGTCAAGTGATGATTTAGTGCTTCATCCTTGCCCACACCTACAGATCACAGCAATAGCTTTACTAGTGGCTTAATGATTTCGGAGGTTTATTTCTTCAGGTTTATGTGGACCTCTGACATCAAATGTTCCACACAGTCGTGTTGAAACATAGGCACCAAATCGGCATCAATGTCTGTAAAAGCTTCTAAATTGCTCTTCCAAAATAATATTCAAGAAACTACAATATATCGGATTTGTTTGTGTTTTTTCCTATTTTTCAAAGTAGCTCATTTTAATGTTCTTTCCTTTTCACTAATAGTCATTGTTATTTCATTTACAGTAATACTTACTCCTTTGCAAAACAAGCAAATGATATTTTGTTAAGTAAATAAAAATAAAAACATGTTTTTATAATAAGTGTGGTAAAAAACAAAAGAAGAAAAATGGGGAAAAAAATGCTAAAAATAGGTTTGTATCTGTTCTTAGTGGGACAATTTATGTGATATCATGTAAGATGCTCAGTTGCAGCAGCTGCTTTTCAGTATTTGTGTGGTTGAAATTCACTTATATATAGCAGTATTATCATTACAGTAATATTGCATATAAAGAACCTCCAAACACCTGAGTACTCCAGTGGTTGCAATAAAAATAAAAGATCAGAAGTTGAAATGTCAATTTTGTATTATATAGTATACACATTTCTGACGTTTCTGGCTATAGGCAGAATATGCAATTGCATAAAGCCCAATGAGCAACGATAGACCTCAGCCTAATCTTATTATCTGTATCCATAATATGCTTAAATATAAATGTAGGACACAAGAATAATAGAAACCACACTGTCTAGTGTTTTTGAAACATATGATGTATTAGAATCATTGAAAGGTATGCTTTCAATGACATTTTAGTGGATTAGGAACCTCTTCATGTAATTTGTCAAAACTGTAAGGGCCCCAACCGGCATCTTGCATAGAACCCCTCAAAAGACACAGCTAGACCACACGTGTCAAACTCATGGCCCGGGGGCCAACTCTGGCCCTTTGGAGCACCTAATTTGGCCCGCAGGAGAAAATAAAAAAGACAGGGAAAACATGAATCATTGTGTAAATGAAACTCAGCAATATTTGCAGTATATCACAGTTTTCCTAGTGCTTATATTGCATGATTTAAGTCATTTTCAATGCTAAACAGTTATAAAAACTCAAAATTCCTACAAATTCCTTCAATTTTCCTAAAATTATGACATAATATTTCCCATAATTAAATTGAAATTGGTCACAAAATCTAGGACATTTAAAGTCAAGGTCTTGTTGGGACCCATGTCCACTATGGTCAGTTTCTTACATATTTTGTAATTTATGTATGCGTAGAAGTGTAAACTCAGGCACAATAATGTTGAAATTACTTGTTTTCCTGCAAAAAAATCTGTGGCCCACGAGATCAAAATGCTCCGTATTTGGCCCCTGAACTAAAATGAGTTTGACACCCCTGGTATAAACTTTTATTATGATTCTGTTTGGTATAGACCGTTTGATTGTTTGTAAACATTGTGACGTATTTTGTTGGGCGGGGCTTGGCCTGGAGGCCAAACCACAAATGTGTTCATTTTTTCTGAGAACGATCGTCCGTTGGAATCCTATAAAACTTTCATATATGTCCATTAACGTTATTCCTCCTATCCTGGCACCCAAACACTCAACAAGACGACATTCTCTAAAGCTGTAACATTACGAGCCTCATTACGTGGGCCGTTAAGGGGTCTACACACAACGAAAAAACTTTCATTACACTAAATGCTTTTTAAAATTATTGTGCAATTCTTACTGGGAGCTGCTGTTAGCGATCATGTGAAATAACCAACATTAAAATGAAGGCCCGGCGCTAACCAGAGAAAAATACATTTTCGTAGATCAGAAGCTATAGAGAGAGATGAGATCTCTGTTTTCAGTAGATGAAACGTGCATCCATGACTGTGTGTGCATGTGCCTGTATTTGTTTGCATGGGTTGGGTTATGTGTGACCCCAGTGGATATGTGGTCTGTTGGCTGCATCTTTGGAGAACTGATAAGAGGGACAGTGCTGTTCTCTGGAACTGACCGTATCCTTACCATCTCCCACCATCCAGAGGAATGAATACAGGTGGGACTTTTGTAACGATATTATGAAAGCCTCATGCTGTTTGGAACCCACAGAAAATAGTAAAAAGAATAAATAAATCAAACGCTCTGGTGGATATGAGTACATCATAAAGCGTCAAAGATAAAAGTCTCACTGATAAATGGATGGATTGTAGCCAAAGTGCATTAAGATCAAAGCAAAGGAGGTACAGTATGAGGCACTCTAGTAGCTCACTGTCTAAACTGGTACTCTGAGAATATGAAAAATATCATCCATGGAAAACACAGGCAAAGGTGTCAACCCTGCATTGTTTTGCACCTGTATGATCATCAGCCACTTGTTTATTTGAAAAAAAGGTAAAAGCACGATAAAGAGTTGTTTCATTTTATTATTGGAGTCTAAACCTCATGCACATTTGATTAATTGATTGATGTCTTTATTTTGAACATGTAAAATGATAAAAAAAAAAAAAAAAAGAAAAATGATGAATTACCACAGCAGAAATAGACCAATAATATGATCCACCAACACTTAAACTTGTGTTATTTAATTGTATAATCACTACCGATTTTGCTTTTTTTTAACTAATAATACAATGATTTACCCATATACTGTATGATTGAACAATCTACATTTATTTCTATATATTCAGTCCTTTTGAGAGTATTTGAATCTCACATATTTTTATTGTCGTTCGGGATTTGATGTTTTATAGTAGTACTGTAATTACATTACTTGATAAAAGATGTCTATCAGTAATTGTTTTTCAAATATTTTTATTTCCATGGGAAAAAATGCTCATTATTTTGTGGATTCAGTTGTAAACAGGAACAGAATTTGTTTGTATTTTTGACAAAAGCATTAACATTCAGTATTGGCTGATGAAGTTAGTTTTGTATGGTAATTGTAAGGACGAAGCTGCTGTCGTCATTTGAAGTTCACCTTTAAATAATTGAACAAATAACAACGGTCGGCCTTAGAACGTAGAATTTGCAAGTTTAAAATGTGTTCCAAGGGTGTGTTTACCTTAGCCACAACATACTAATACAGACATCGACCAGTGGAACAAAGTAATTGAGCAGCTTGGTACGCCATCACCTGAGTTCATGAAGAAGCTCCAACCCACTGTGAGGAACTACGTGGAGAACCGGCCAAAGTACGCTGGCCTCACCTTTCCAAAGCTCTTCCCCGACTGCCTTTTCCCTGCTGACTCTGAGCACAACAAACTCAAAGGTGAGAACAAATGCTTGTTTAGATCTGATGCTACACGCTGCAGTGCATGTGTCTTTGAATACATTTTTATTATCTTATAACTGGCTTACATATGAGGGCAAAACACCTGTGTAGCGTTGTACCCAAGACCAAGACTTGCTCTGGACCAAGTCAAGACCTAGACTTTTGGGAGTCGAAACCAAGACAAGACCAAGACCATAGAAACCAATTTTAAAAACAATGAAATGGTTGAACAGTTTAAGAGAATTATTTCTTCATTTTAGACAAAAACAAGATGCAAAGCACAGCAATCAAAATCTCAAACCTTGACAATATTTTTTCAACTAAATTCTTACAAAAAATAACTCCTTGTATGTCCAGAATTATTTTAAAATATCTGAAAATAAGATGATAATGTTTATTTGCCAAGCGAATGAGGCAGGTAGGAAGGTGTTTCTGACTAGAAACAAGATGGACTGATGTCTGATGAGTTTTTGCAAGTTTCTGAGACATAACATCAAAGGCACTGGAAAAGATTTCCAACAAGACCGAACAATGCGTGAGCTAACACTAAATATTTAAAGGGAAATTACAACATTAATTAATCAGGAATAGTTACAAGTTCTTGTCCTTATTAGCACATTAATGAAGTTGAAGAATAGCAGATCAGTGATCAGTGTTGATAGGGTGCACTGTAACGTAGTGGTTAGCACGTCTGCCTCACAGCAGGGTCTTTGGTTCAAGCCCTGGGGTGGAGTTTGCATGTTCTCCTCTTGCCACGTGGGCTTCCTCTGGGTATTCTGGCTTCCTTACAAAATCCAAAAACATGACTGTTAGGTTGATTGGAGTCACTAAATTGCCCTGAGGAGGTGAATGTGAGTGTTGTACCCCTGCCTAATGCCCATCGATAGGCACCAGCAGACCGCCGCAACCCTGGAAAAAGTGGGTCAAAAGATGGCTGGATGGAGATCAGTGTTGGTCTCGACTGGTGTTGATGGAACATTCCAAGTCTGGCCAGGCCAGTTCCTGATCTGTGATTCAAGGCTCAACTAGTCTGGGACACTCTGATGTTCTATCTCTCTATCCTGTTCTGTTGGTCCTTCTGTCCACTAACCCACCTCTGAACCTGGCTCTGCTGGAGATTTCTTCCTGTTAAAAGGGAGTTGTTTCTTTCTTCCCACTATCGCTAAATGCTTGTTCATGTGGATCTTGTTGGGTTTTTTCTTTCTTATTATGAATTTTATATTTTGATAAGCGCATTGAGATGACTTTGTTGTAGATTGCACTATACAAATAAAGTTGAAATGAAGATGTGGTCAAGACCGTCTTTGTCTCAAGACTGGAGTCTACAAACCTGTGACCCTACAATACCCACTGACAATGCCGAAGGGGTTCCCAGTGATGCCAACTGGATCTCTCTTCCAGTCCATCACAAAATTCATCTGGAGTTGTTCTGCAGTCTCTGCTTGTAGCAAAGCCTCTTCAAAGTTTATTTCATTTGCTGCTAGTTTCTATTCCTGCTGCAGAGTTAGAGGGAGTGTTTCCAGTGAGATATAACTTTTTTTTCCTGCTACCCTACTTAGACATCGTGCCTGACTGATAGAATCCCCCTGAATCACATCAGTATTCAGGCTGCTCCCTGCTGGAGAGACAGTGGTAAAGGAAGGAAAAGGGAGGGAGGGTAGGAGACGATTGGATGTGTTGAAAGGCTTGTTTTGTGTGTTTTACTGCGACTGGGAGGAATTGAGTCAGATATGAGAGAGTCATCCTCTCAGCTTTGGTTAGTGTGAACTGTAGGAGGAGGATGAAACAGACAGACAGAGGAAAGGAAGGAAGAATGGCAGACGAGGGAATGAAGGGAGATGAAGAGAGCAATAGATGAGCTGTTGGGTAGACTTGCCATCCTTTACTTATCGACTCGTTGATGCACAGGAAGAAAACCCAACATCTCATGTGTCTCTTTTAACTGGAGCTATTTTTATGGCAGGTCAGTGAGCGTAGGAGAGTGATAGTGGGTGGTTTAAGGGTTTTCAATTTCAAATCAACTAAAGAAGGCCTGAGAGGGGGCGGAGAGTTTTGTGATGCCAGATCTTCTTTGATGGCTGTTTGTCAAAATTACGCTTTATCCAAAAAACTCTTGATGCTTATTGATTCCTTTCATTTCTAAATGCCTTTAGGATCATTTTAACAACTTCAAGAGTAAAAATATAATACAATAAGAAAGATGTCTAAGGATTTTATTTTATTTTTTTAATTGTGTGGAATTTTATTTATTTTTTTCATAATTTTATTCCTAACATAGATTGAAATATGAATTATTAAATGCAAAAATAAATGCAAAATCATTAATTTACTCACAATACATTTAACACTATTGAGGTACAATAAAAAATAATAATAATAAAAAAACCAAACAAAAAACTTCATTACAAAAATCACTTCAATCAAAAATAAATGTGTTAAATGTTTTTGCATTCAGACACTTTTTCTTTGATTGAATTTTTTTTTGTTTTTTTATTGAATTCTTTTCCTTGATTGAAATGTTTTATTTTTTGATTGAACACTAAATGTACTTAAAGGATGACTTCAATAAAAACAAAAAAACTTTTTAGCCAAAAGACACATTTTCAATCAAAGAAAAAAGTGTTCAAATGCAATTATTTGGGTCTCAAATATTTGTTTGCATTTTGCTTTTTTTATTTGATTTAAAATATTTATATTTGATTACGTAAACCTTTTTTGATTGAAGTGTTTTTTTTTTTTTTTTATTGAAAAGTTTTTTTGATTGAAGTTATTATTTTTTTTATTTCATTTTTTTTTTTTTTTTAATTGAATAATAAAAACACAAATCTACCTCCGTAACATATAACATGTAAGATATAAGTGAGCTGTAATGTATAATCAGTCTGGGCTGACCTAGAATATTTTCTCCGACATTCTAGTGGGTTTTTATTTATTTTATTTTACCCGACTCTCATTGGACACTAAACATTGGTTTTTTTACTCTTAATTTGAAACCCCAGCGAGCCAAGCCAGAGACCTGCTGTCTAAGATGCTGATCATCGACCCTGCAAAGCGGATATCAGTGGACGAGGCCTTGCAGCACCCCTACATCAACGTGTGGTACGACCCAGCTGAGGTGGAGGCGGTGAGTGGGCTCATTGTGTGTTTGGTTTCCATCCCATGCTTGGTTCTCCCTGTTTTTCAATGGTCAGCAGCACTAATAATGCTTACTTCTGTTCTTCTCCCTAAAAGTAATGTTCATATTCCACGTCATCTTTAAGTCTGAAACTGTTACACTGTTACATTTCATTTCACTTCTTTGTTTTTCTCACTTATGTTTTGTATTGTGCAAAATATCCAGGCAGGCATGCAAAAGAATGAAATAAAAAATGAAAAAAATATAAACGCTATTGCAATTTTTTAAATTTTTTAACAAAAAAAATCCTGTTAATATCTGGTGTGATTACCTCAAGCCATCAAATTAGCTTCAGGGCTGATTATCGCTTCCATACGGAGGCGGAGACAGAAATAACTGTGTAAGAGGCTTCAAACTGGATAACAAACAGAAACTGTGCTACCAAGTTGTTTTTGGTTGTCTTATTCTGTATAAAAACAAGACACAAGGTATATACTAATGTCAAAGGTTCTAAAAAAAAATAGAATAAACAAGTAGTAATGCTGCGTTCAAAGGCAACTCGGAACTGTGGATTTTTTGACCTCCTGCTTGAAAAAGTGCATTGGAAGGCAACAAATCACATAAACATGAATGCCTTTATTGTAAATACTACAACTTTCTTTCATTTTCAGGAAATTTACTTTGATCCCCCGACATGTTTCGACTGTCAACTGCCAGTCGTCTTCAGAGGCGTCTGCTCATGGCTTTGATGTGTCCTTGACTTCTTTATGAAACCTTAACATATAATTCAAAAAGAAGACAAAATAAACTTGCAGAAATTAATACGTGAGGACACATCAAAGCAGGGTTGGGGTCAATTATAATTGTAAATGTATTTTAAAAAATCTGTTGCTCTTGTAATTGTAATTAAATATGAATTGAGTTTAGATAATTGACTGTAATTGTAATTGCCCTGAAAATTATATAATTGTAGCTTAACGCAAAACTGGGGAACCGTGCTACAGGTCTATGTACAATTCTACGATTATTATTATTAGTTAACAATTATTAAAATATGTTTCATTATCAAGCTTTCCCACATTTTACCATTTAAAATATATTTAAATCCAGGGGTACATTGACACCCACACCAAAAATATTAAAAACCAATATATTCATTGATTAGGAAGCCTAACGAGGTAATCAATAGATAGGAAATAAAATAGAGAATATATATTTGTTTTTAGTGCATTTTACAGCCGATTTAGGACACGTTAGCATAAGAGATGCTAACAGAAAGCTAACACAAGAGGAAGGTTAACTTTTATTAGGTTATTTATTTCAGGCTCAGTTATTGTGATTAATTTAAGTGAACTTTAGTAATTGAGAATGTACAGTAATTGTAATTGATTTTCTGAGGATACAAAAATACTGGTAACTGTTATCGTAATTGATTTAGAGTTGAACATGGGTAATTGAAAACGTAATTGTAACCGAAAAATGTAATTTTTCATCAAAGTGATCAGCAGATGCCTCTGAAGAAGACTGGCAGTTGATGGTCGAAATATGTCAGATTATCAAAGTAAATTTCCTGCCAAAATTTGCCAGAATAAATGAAACCTTAACGTATTATCCCTGTTAGTCGTGTTGTTGTAAACGCAGCATTAGCCGTACTGTTATAGGCTATTTGTCGACTTCTGGGGGAGTGTAAATGACACCTCTAGGTGGCGCAGATCTGGTCTAAAATCATCCCTTTAATGTGGTTGCATTAGCTCAGAACAAGCTGAAACCAGTAATGTAGCTGTTGCTCAGAATAATCTGCCCTAACGTTGTTTTTATAGAATGGCACAGGGGGAAAAACCCAACTTTTGACTTTAAAACGAAGCCAAATTAAAGAATGATCACGCCAAATGTTTTCTGTTCATTTTCTGCATTCTGTTGGACATTATGTGCTTGTTTTCACACCTACCTAAAGGTTTTTTTTTCTCCCAACTCTATACCATCAGTTCCCTTGAAATCATATTGATTAAGTCAATAAATTGTGACTTATTGCAGTCACTCCAGCAGATGAATGAGAGTGATGATGTTTCTGATATTATCCATGGCTTCATCAGTGCCTAATAGGATGAGGTGACAGGGAGAGATTGGGAAAAGCCATCTGCAGCTTGATCAAAAAAAAAAAAAATCCCACAGATATCATATCACTTCTGAAATATTCACTATAGCTGATGAATTCCATGCATATGATTGGTTGCTTGTTCATTTTTTTCAGAATATATTTTCTGGTTGTGTTTTGACTTGCTGATGTTGTTGGAGTTTGCATTATTATGGCTGTGAATGGCATTTCAACACATGTTCTGCTATTTTCCCCTTCTCTAATGTCATCTCATGCTGATGAAGGCCAGAGATCTCATCCAAATAACCATGGTAAATAACAAACTGCCTTACATGAGCGAGAGCAATTCATGGCGACTGTTGACGTTTTGGTGTCCGTTTTTTTTTTTTTTTTTTTTTTAAGCACATTATTAACCCAAAAAAAGCAAGAAATACAATGCATGTGTAAAAAATATAATATTCCTGTTGTCAACCATCTGAGAAATGCCTGTCCTCTTCTTTATTTTTGATGTGTTTCATTTTAAATAAAGACGTCAGCATTGATCTGTTCCTCCAAGGTCACATTGCGGAGGTTTATGGGTAACGTTGTCACTTTGCGGTGACTGACACAGGAGGATCAGGGTGTCCGCTGCGGGATCTTTATGAATGAGTGATAAATGATGGTTGACTCGGTGCCATACAGCATGTTTGTATCCCGTCAGATGAAATGACTATCCTCAGGGAGAAGGACAAAGACACACTCTTTCCAACCTGCTGGTATAAAGCAGGAAATGTCTAATAATGTAAATGCAAAGATAAAAACTAATAATTGTGATCTTTTGTGCAGTATTTCAATATGGAATGTTGAGCCTTTATTTGTAAAAATGTTAAATATTTTTTTTGCCAGCAGGTGAAATAGTTTCCTTTATTTTCCATGTTTTTATTTTTCCATCTTCTTACATATTTTCTTTTTACCATTTGCTTTAACAGAGGGGTTCTCAACCTTGGGGTTTACCAGATGCCTTTAAGAAACGAAGAATATTTTTGAACATTTTGAGCCAATTTTTGCTAATTTTTACCCTTTTCCTGCAACTACACCAAACTTGCCATATTTGAACCTATTTTCATTTTTTTTTTGTCATATTTTTGCTCATTTTAATGCATTTTTGCTACATTTACTCCCATTTTTGTCACTTCTCCATCAAATTTCAATGCCTTTTGTGCACATTTTTTCCACTTTTAAACCCTTACCACCATTTTTCCCACCTAATGTCGCATATATTGTCACTTTTAACCTCTTTTTACCATATTTTATGCTCATTTTTGCCAATTTAACCACATGAACGATTTGTCATGCCCATTATCTGCCAGTTGAAACTAATTTTTCTTACTTTTTTCTGCCACTTTTAAACCAATTTAAACCCTTTTTTCTTTTTTTTACCACTTTTTCTTGCAGTTTTTGACCACTCTAAATTGCAACATTTAACCAATTCTTGTGGTTTTTAAAATCCAATTTCACCAACATTTCCATAATTTTTCATCACTTTTATTTCTGATTAAAACAAGGATTTACATCTTTAAGATGATTATATACTATGGTGCAAATAATAATAAAGTTCCTGGATAACAGTGGATAATATTCAGATAAATAAATACATGTGTTTATCACAGATTCATAGAACAATGGACCATCATTTTGCTGACTTTATGGATCCGCCCCCTTATAGATGGCCCTGTCTCCACATGACTGTTCTTGAATATCCACGTCTGTGTTCAACCATCTTTAGGTGCAGTCAGTGGGGTCTCTGGCACTTTTATTTTGAAAAGGTTGAGAACCACTGCCTTAACATATGATGGAAATGTTGTTTGTGATCATGCAGACTGTTAAAAAATATATAAAAAACTTGAATTTTGTACATTTTTGAAGGACATTGCACTATTGTGTGAACTGTTGGATGAATCTAAAGCTTTGTCTCTCTTTTCTTTAGCCTCCACCCCAGATCTACGACAAGCAGCTGGATGAGAGGGAACACTCCATTGATGAATGGAAAGGTGAGAGCAGCACATTCAATGCAGCAGTGGAAGCATTAGCAACATCTTCACTTTAAGTCCAAATGGAGTCAAGTCCAGTTTGTGTCGAATGTTTACGTGGATGTTGCCGACTTCTCTTTCTCCACTGTGTTGTGGCAGAACTCATCTATAAAGAGGTGATGAACTTTGAGGAGAGAACGAAGAATGGCGTAGTGAAGGGACAGCCTTCACCTTCAGGTACTCTCAGTGCATAACCCTAATCGCTCTGTAAGTGAATTTACTGGAGTTCCTCCTTTGTTGATAGAGAAACCCATTGTGTTGTTGACCACGTGTCTTTGTTAAATGTTTAGTCCAGTGCTGTCATTTTGTATTTCTACATAATAATGTGGAAAAAAAACAAAAGGTCTTTGACGATATACAGAAATGCTGTGTGTGTGTATTTTGTGACAATGTGTGTGCTTACATGTAACGTATCATGACTTAAGGTTCAGGTTCTTTGGGTTAACCCAGGGGGTCTGCAACCTGCGGCTCTGGAGCCTCATGTGGCTCTTTGACTCTCATGCAATGGCTCCCTATAGCTTTAAAAAAAATACTATTTAAATATTTTTTTTTTTTTTTTTTTTTTTTTTTACAGATGCTATTAATGATTAATGACAAATGAAATTAAGATATAACTATTTGTTAACCTACCCAAACTTTAGGTTTTAAATCTCTGGTAAGAACAAAAACACTATCCTGGAAGAAAATAGAGATTTGAATTGTGTGGGAATAGATTCATTTAACCACCAATGTGCAGGTTAAATATGCATGTTTCATGTGTGGCAAGACATTAGCATTTAGCATGTGTTATCAAATTCAAGTTACTTTATAGTCTTTCAAATACATTAACTAAAAAAATATACTTCTTTACATCACATTGTGTTCATGTAAACTGAGATGCGTAAGAATTTGAAGACGCAAGATACTGTTTTATTTCCTGATGTCATTTTTTTTGATTTGCCATTTACATGATCAATATAAATCAAATTAAATCAAACATTATTTTATATATTCTTAACTGTAGAGAATTTAATACACTGTATTGTCTTCATTGAGAAGGTATTTTCTCGACTCCAGGAGGACTTTAATCCAGGTGAGATGAGGTTATAGACCCCTGAGTTAACCAAAGGATGTTTGTGATTTACATTGATAGCACTGGTTATTCTCCTGACCTGCCACGTGGGGGCAGCATTGGGTTATGCCTTTAAAATCCCAACTTTTTTTTTTTTTTTCAATATTCTTTACCATAATCCAAAGACACTTACTGACTGCTATACTCCTTATGGATCTTTACAGTTCCTGATCAGACTGTCTCCAATTTAGGACTTAAAAAAAATGAAATTGAGGGGTACGCTGACACAAAAAAGGCTCAGACGCCCCGCACCAAAAATATTAAAACCTATATTTTCATTGATTAGGAAGCCTAACAAGCTAACCAATAGATATGAAAGAAATTAGATGATAAATATTAGTTTTTAGTATATTCTACAGCGGATTTAGGACATGTTAGCATAAGAGATGCTAACAGAAAGCTAACACAAGCGGAAGGTTAACTTTTATTAGGTTATTTATTTCAGGCTCAGTAATTGTGATTAATTGGAAGTGAACTTTAGTAATTGAGAACGTAATTGTAATTGACTTTCTGATGATAAAGAAAAAATGCTGGTCACTGTTATCGTAATTGATTTATAGTTGAACATGGGTAATTGAAAACGTAATTGCAGCAGAAAAATGTAATTGACCCTTTTTGTTCAACCCAACAAACCTGACCCTTAATCCTCATTTCAGACACATTTGTTGTTGTTTTCATCTGTTGTGTTTGGATGTATCTATCTAATCTGATCTACTGTAAATGTGCTGCTTTGTACACACTTAATATCGTCTTTTGATCGCGCTGTATTTTTGCACATTGTTTTTCCCTGGTGGTCTTTTACGTTGTAACCCCCCGCTGCTGTTGATTCCCTTAGCACAGGTGCAGCCGTGAACAGCAGCGAGAGCCTCCCTCCCTCCTCCTCCATCAACGACATCTCCTCCATGTCCACTGACCAGACCCTGGCCTCGGACACCGACAGCAGCCTGGAGACCTCCGCGGGACCACTGGGGTGTTGCAGGTGACTAGCCGCCTGCCTGCGCAACCCCATGTTCTTCAGACGGTGAAGAACCCACCCAGAAATGACGCAGTAAAAAACTATTTAAAAAAAAATAAAAAATAGGAAAGAATGAATATATCGAGAACTTAAAAATACAGAAAGTGAAATTTAAAGCCTGTGCATTGTCGCTGTGGTATTTAAACTGAGAGATATATGTCAATGATCCTCTAGTTGCTTTGCTTATAATAGCCTATGATATATCGCATATATGGCATCCAAACCAAACGATCTTAGACTTGCATCTCCTCTAAATAAAAGTGCATAATGGCTGGCGGCTGGTCTACCCATTACTTACAAAAGCATTTAAACTATACGTATGTGGCAAGGTGGGCCGCCCCTTTTTTACTCATCACGTATTCTTCTTTGCACCCTGCTGTGTTCAAAGCCTTTCACCTGCCTACACACACCTGAACCCAAAATGTAAAGTTGCCTGAATTTTTTGTGTTTGTATGTGATATTCATTTTACAGGGATGCTGCTCCCTTCTGTAAATATTGTAATTCTGTACAGCTGAAGGGGAGGATATAGGATGGGACTGACGGCCAGTACACTGGAAGACTTTGTTTCCTTTTTTGTTGTTGTTGTTGTTTCTTTATCACCAGCGCACCTTGCCACAGCACTGCTTTCCACCTCAGTTGCCCCTGCCTAACGCTGTAGTCCTGCATGACTCGATTTAAAACATCGCTCTAATCTCACTGTATGCTAATAATAAGTCTGTAAAGGAACCTTGGTTTAAACAATTCTCAAAACGCACCTCCTGAAACTATTTCAGAGTGGAACAAGGGATGGAAATGGGATTTTAAAGGCAGCAGAGGAGTGTTAGCAGTTTTTTTTCCCCTCTTCTTACCTGCTTCATTTCCCTAAACACACACAAAGAAAAATCTGCATTCAATTACTCCCAGCAGGAGGATTTTTAAAAAATTTTAATATGGCAAGTGCCTTTTGGAAAGTAGCAGCGCAGGTTCCAGAAATACTTTGTGGTTCAATCCTTTATTTTTTTCTTGCTTTGCCTTAAAAGTTTCCAAACTCTGTGGTGCCAAGTTTTGGGCAGAAATGGAGAAGTGAAAAACATCTTTCATGGATGCAATACGTGCAAAGTGCATGCAGCTACATGCATTCTTTGCATTGAAATCAGTTGTGCGCTTACAATGCACTAATAGGTCAATATTTAACTACAATTTCTTTGGCTAATTGGAAAAATACTGACTTTATACGACACAAAGATACAGAATCACGCACAAAACCCTGCCTGCCAACTTCTATCATCCCACATACTGTAACATATACTGTAGGTAGTCTAAGTCACGGGTTCTCAACTGGTCTCACCCTGGGACCCACATTTTGCCACAGTCATTACATTTTGACCCACCTTTTTTTTCTCTTTTTAGAATTCAACCAACCAAAGTTAGTATTTAAAAAATAGCTTATATATAAAGTTTTTTTTTAAAAAACATAAATCCATTTATTTTTTCTGTGCAACATGTGCCTGTCAAAAGAAAAGTGTCTTTCAAAATAAAAGACAAAGTCCATTATGAGAGACAATAAGTATTTATTTATTTTTGACCAGCTGTTTCCGACCCACCCTGTACAGGTCCGCGACCCACTTTTGGGTCCCGACCCACCAGTTGAGAATCACTGGTCTAAGTCACATGTGTCAAACTCAAGGTCTGACCCGCAGGAAGATTTTGGTCAAAGGAAAAATTACAGCAAAAACATGACTTTTTGAAAAATCATCATATACAGGAAGTTGCAGATATTTCACTCCCTCAAAATTCCTATATTCAATAAAAACTCCAGCAAATACGATGGGGCTTACAGTAGCTACAACATTATTTACAGTATTATTTATTTAAAAAAAAAAAAAAAAAAAACAGAATTCTGGCAAATTGAATTGCAAATTTTGACAAAATCTGTTGCAAATTCAGAGAAAATTTGTTGCAAATTCTGAAAAAAAATTGTTACAAATTCTGGGAAAATTTGTTGTCAATTCTGAGAAAGTTAATGGCGAAATCTGAGAAAATTGGTTGCAAATTATGAAAAAGTTTGTTTCTAATTTTGAAATTTTTTTTGCAAATTCTAAAAAAAAAAAAAAAAAAAAAAAAAAAAAAAAAAACTGTTAATTTTGACCAATTGCTTATCATTCAGGATAGTGTAAGTGCCCCGCAATATTTCTTAGATGTTAATGTGCAAAATAAGGAGTTTGTGCTATTTTACCTTCAGAAAAACATGGATTTTTTATTTTTAATTTTTGCTCTGGCCCATTTGTGATCAAACTGGGTTGTATGTGGCCCTTGAACTAAGATGAAGTGCACACCCCTGGACTAAGTAACTACAGTACCATCACATTTAGCTGATGGTGGTGTTACTCATTATATATCATTTTGAATCCTCCTGTTAATGTCATTTTTTCCTAACCCTTCTGCTGCCTCACAAAAGTAGAAACATATACTTTCACCAGCTTCTTTGTTAACACTCCTTCTGACCCATGGGTGCAGGAAATATTGCCTTCCCAAAGAATGAGTGGAACTGTGGGTGGCGTCTCCAGAATCCTATGACGGGCTTGGCTTTCTGTTCAGGGTCTGGCCAGTGCAATCTTCTAAAAACAGGGTGCAACTTTAAAAAAAGCTTTGTCAACTTTCTCACATAAGGGGTTTAAATCAAAGGTTGTTCCTACACACACACAAATACAGTTTTCTACAGGTGATTTCAATCTATCCGATTACATTTTGATGTATGTACATGTTATGGTCACTGAATACAAATAATGCCACTTAAAAATGTCATTTTTTTCCTCTTTTTCTGAATGTGGGTCGTTTGTATGAGACTATCCAGATAATTCATGTAATTCTGGACCGCTGGGTTGTCAGCACTGAATGTAGAATTGAACTGTTTCCACTCTGCTCATGTGTGTGTGTGCGTGTGTGCGCGTGTGTGATTTTGAAATAAACCAGCATTCAACACAAACTGTAAGACTGGAGGATGTCATCTGCTGTCAGGACTAAATGTTGTACAGTTCATGGCTCTTAAGAATGTTAGGCGGTAAGCACCGTTGCGTGTTTGTAAGTAGTGTGTGTGCGTGTTTTATGTTGAGTAATATTTATCACTTTTTAAAGAAATGTATCATCCGTCAAATCAAAGTGATAACACAATGGAAAAACGATCTTAATTTACCATTTAAAGTGAATATGACTGACTGAGAAAAATGTATCATAAAGAACTACATCATGTCATGAAATCCCAACATGTTAATTCTCACTTTTTTTTTTTTTTTTTTTTTTTTTTCAAGCTGTAATGTAAATATTAAAAATCCAATAATGCAATAAACCAGTTATTGCACTCATACAGGGAGGCAAGCTGCTGCAAAAGGTCAGGTGATGCAAAAATATACCGGAATCTTAAATGTGAGCTGAAGCTTTATGAAGATGAAACCCCTGTAAAGCTCATCTGAATCAGGTGATGATGATGATGATGATGATGATGATGTTCTTCAGTTCTTTTACGATTCTCTCTCGTTTCCTTCTACTGCGTGCTGTTTTAAATGACTCATTCTTTTAGACAATGTCAGGTAAAAAAAAAAAAAAAAAAAAATGAAATAAATTTAAAATGAGAAAAATAAATTGTACCTGTCTCACGCAGATCTCAAAGCTTCAGGCCATAGCGTTTCAAATAAAATGCTTCAGAAAAAGAAGAAGAAGAAAAATACTGAGAGCTGTTACCGTAAACACATTTTAAAGGAACTGTATGTAAAAAAAAAAAAAAAAAAATAGTACTGTACATGTATGTGATTGAAAATAAACAAAATCCTAAATCTTGGAATAATGTGGATTTTCTTTTTTTCACTCTGCTTCCACATTTCTCATACATACATTTAATATACTGTATCATGTTTTCCATTATTGGTTTGGTTGCAGTACGGCTTTCACCCTGAGAGGCAGTAGTGGAACACCCTGGCAAACACAGGTGGATATTTTGCACTGAAATTAACATTTTTGGACCAAACTGAAAATGAAAAAACCAAGGCCGAAAAACCGAAATACATTTTTATGCAAATTGTTGGACATATATCATCAAGGACATCATCAAAACATTGCATTTGTATAAATGCTTCAAAGAATAAATACATTCCAAACACAAAAATATTTATTTACCACTGACAGTTCACAATATAAAATAAAAAAATAAACAATATGCACAACTATATCACATTTCACAGTTTTCCCCACCCCTTCCATTTTCTTACCCTAACTCCCTCTTCCCTGTTCCCTTCCCCCCTCACCTAGGTGTAACACTGCCCTCTTTTTATATCGCTGTCGAAAAAAGATTGCACTTCATGTGGCGTTGACTTTCGACAGCATGTGCAGAAAAGGCAAAAATAATAAATATCAAATAAATTAAAAAAATGTCTAACTTGTCCCCACTCATACATTAAATAATATTGTACAGGCCAATAACTGACTGAGCTGCTGAAAGAGAGTCAAATGAAATATGTTCTCACATTTAAGTCAAGTCCAAGACACGCTCAATGTGCATCATTTCTTGTGCACGCTGGTTTATTCCCATCCAAGTCATGATCTTTATTACGCGGACTAAGTACCTTTGCGATGTAGTAAAGAGGATCTGTGTGAAACGTGCGCTGACAGACCCTGAAACCAGATTCTACTGCTGAGTGGCCCATGATGACGGAGGAGGGCTACACGTGATGTGACTACAGTGTCGACGTGACACAGAAATCTGTACGGTTGCTGTATCAATATACCAACACCCCTAATTGGCCAGTTTAGGTCACGTGATAAGTCAGTCATTGGCCAGTTTAGGTTAAGTGACTAAGACTAAACCTAACCCTAAAAATTGTTGCGATATTGGGTTATACCCTAACCCTAAGATGCTACGTACTTGTTCGTCGGTAACCGTACCAATAGCACCGGGGGTTGTCCTTACGGCAACCGTAAAAACACAGAAAACACTTAAAAAAAAAAAAACATATAAAACACACTTAGGTGCTCCATCAAGTCTGCTCAGAAGATGCTTTAGTGCTCAGATGTAATGAAATACAGACGCTCCATGAGTCCACGGACAAGTTTGTCACATTTCTGAGTTGTGGAAGAGGAGAACCCACACGCAGAACTGACAGATCATGCTTAGAACCAATCCCAACTGTTAAAAAACAAAAAAAACCCACAAAGGCATGACGATACAAAAACGCAGAAGCACACAAGGATGACATCGACATTGCCAATGAACCAGCAATCATTCTGTGTCCAAACACGTGGCTAAATAGTGAGGGAGGCCTGATTGGGAATGAGCCACACCTGGGTGCAAAGCGTGAGGGAGCTAATCACTCACAACCCAAACACAATGACATCACTGGGAGGTGGAGACACAAAGACAAGAGTTAAATAGAACCAACAAAGACTCAGAACAAGAAAAGGACCACAAGTGTTAAACATAACCTGACAAAGTTGGCCCATGTGATTTTGAAATAAACGCGTGCGCGTCATCATAAAATTATGTTTCGGTTGTCTTTTTTCGGTGAGAAAAGGATTTTGGCCGAAAACTGAAAATGCACTTTCGGCCAAAAATTTTTGGTGGCCGGAATTTCGTTGCATCACTGATATTTTGTCTTGTCTTGTTCTGTATTTTATGTTTCACTCATCATAAAGGTTGATTAACACAGATTGTTTAAAGCCATCACGTCTTACAAAAAAGTAAATAAATAAAAACAGTTGAAGCTAAAAGTTCTCAAAAGCCTTCAGTGTCCATACTGTGCATTTACAGAACCAGATTCTCAGACATCCTTGAGAGTGAGTAAGAATAAAGGCTCAAACATACTCGGGCAGACCCCGTACAACGGTCTGTCCGTTTTCCTCAGAGCTGACATACTTGGGAGCACCACCATGTTGTAGTTTCCATTAAAATCCTACATGTCCCATGATGATTGTCTAGTCCTTGTACTCCTGGAACATGTTTTAAAGGTGTTGCTACTGTCTTAGCTCGTCTGCCAGTCTCTCCTCTAAGCTCGTGTTCATCTCTTCTGCTCTGTTTTACCAGGAGGATGAAATACAGGTCGTTGTTACATTTAATGCGGGTCGAGACAATGTCGAGCAGTGTCTTGTGTGACACCAACTAAGCGGAGAAGTCAGCGCGGTAGTAAAAACTGAGCTTTGCATTTAATTGGCCCGGCAAACTCCTTGCGGACTCCATTTTGCGGGTGTTAAGTTGAACCCCTCAGAGTCAGTATAATCCTCTTTATGACCCCTTAAATTCAGGATCACCCATCCCTGGTATCAGTATAGCCCCTCGGAGTCAGTATTAGTAATAAAATAAACTTTATCATAATGATTACCAGCATGGGGGGTGCATTTTTCCCATAGGTTTGAAACGTTAAATTTCTATTTAAATTAGCCAATTAATCATTAACTGTTTAACTTCCAAAAACGCCTAAAGAAACGCGTCCTGAGAAAAAGGTGGCTTTGATGTGACCATATAAGGATCATCAAAGCAAAGCAAAAATCTAAACATTTCAAGAGATCAAAGTAAGTTTCTTGAAAAAAAGTTGTCTGAATAAATGAAACCTTAACATACTATCCAAAGAAGAAGACAAAATACACATGCTGGAACTAAAAAAAAAAAAAAATCTATTCTATAATAATAACAAAGTACATGGAAAACAATAACCAAGACACATACATCAAAAAGTATCTTTATTCATAAGATTTTTTTCTTAATAGATTTTGTATATCAAGTATTGATGCCATGAACATTTTCCACTTTGCTGATCCTTTCCGTTTTGCTCTTTTTAGTCACCGCATGGTCGATAATTCACAGAACAAGGTGAAGCTATCATCCTGGCTTAAACCTTTGATTTTTCCAAATTTGTGTGAGAAGTGCTGGTTCACCCTCCCTCTGTTATTCAGGCACGTTTTCTTTTCTCCACGACCACATTCCAGATGTCTCGCAATGGCCGAAAATAGCTTGGGGATGTCGACTGATCATTCACCTTCTAAGTGTCCCAATTTTTAGCACAAAAAAAGCAAACCCACATCTTGTGTAGCTTTTTTTTTAGATCAAGGCAACATAAATACACTTTTAACATATAGTCAGTTTAAGGACATTCTGCTATTGGACAAAAACCCTTTAGACTTTATTCATTCCCAACTTACTGCCCAGTTGTGCAGATGAGGTGTTATAGTGGAACAGTTTGGTAATGCAATCCTCTTTTTTTCATTGCTAAAGCCCACAAAACTATGGACATTATGGGTTCCCCTTAAGAAAATGTCCTGATTTTGAGTATACAATATTTTGTAGGCTTAAAACCATGAATTCGGCCTCTATTCATTTATTTTTTTTCCCCTAATTTTCTTCAACCCATGCTGTCCTATTTCATACCCCAACCATTTGAATACCAGTCACACAACAGTGCAGACAAACGAGTAGTACCTACGGGTTTGGATTAAAATATGTACAGTACAGGCTCTTTTTGGTCATGAGTAAATGTTACAGCACAGAAGCACAGGCACATATACAGTTTATACACATAGACTGACTGAACATTCAGTACCGACTCGCAGAGACTGGACAGAGATGTAAAGTGTGTGCAAGGGGGAAAAAAAAAAAAAATCACACATTAATGCTGTTGCTTAAATATTTGATAAGCATTTAAATATTTGCATTTATTTTTACAGACTTTCTTCTACTGCATGGTCTCCTTTATGTACAAACATGTCAGAGTCACATTAAACACATTGCTTCTTCTGTTGGATGATGAAGAATAATGATTGGCATGGTTGCGTCTCCGTTTTTAGGTCCAATCATGTCAAAAAGTGTAGTACCATTATGCCACTGCAGATAAAGTTCTGTCTTTTTACCTCCATTTCAGGTGTGTGAGCACAAAATAGTTCAGATTGTAGAGTGTCCACGAGATGTTTAAACGCGATCATATACACATTACATTCAGCATCACTCCAGGTGATGCGTACACATATAAAGTCAGCTAATATCGACAACTCAGTCCAGTCTCCTTCCCTCACTGTATCCAGATGGTATTGTTGCGGTCTGGCCGGCGCGGGTCAGTGGCTGCGTTGTTAGCGGTTCCCGTGAGGTCACTGAACGTGGAGAAAAACTGCTCCATCTCCTTCTGAAGCATCTGGTTCCGTCGCTCCGCGTCATCCTTTGCACGCTCGGCGTTACGCAGCTTAATCTCCACCATGGTGTACTTCTTCCTCTCCTGGTCCAGCTCCTCGTGCAGGTTCACCATTTCTGTTTCTAACTCCAGGTTACGCTGCTCCAGGCTACAGGACGTGAACACATTTTGACAGATCATTAGGAAAAGAGCATACAGTAGAAGAGTGTTTCTCAAATGGGGGTACGCAATGGCACTACAGGGGGCACTTGAGAGAAAGACATTGGAAAATTTACAAATAAAGTGTCAGTCTTGTTCCTACACCAGGCGTAAGATGAAAACTATAGAAATAAGTCTTGTCAGGAGGAATAAATCAGTGTTTTTAACCTTGGGGCTGGGAACCCACGTGGGGGTTGCCTGGAGTTCAAAAGGGGACGCCTGAAATGTTTTGAATTTTTTTTAATTATTATTCTTTCTTTTTTTTAAACCACACATAATCTTAAACAACTGTATTTCTATACTCTCACTAAATCTAATTCAACTAAAATGCAGTACAAAAAAAAACATGATAAAAAAAATAATTCTAGGGACAAAAAAATGTCTTTGGGGTCCAAAACAGGTTGGAAACCAGTGCACTAAATCAACAAAGAAAGCTCTCAAAACACTTTTATGTAAAGAATTGAAATTTTCCAGGATAATAAAAGTATGAACAGTAACAAACCAAAGCATTGTCCAATGGAGCTATAAAACAATCACACAGCATACTGTCAGTCAGGCACGTGCAGGGAGGGGGGCAGAGGGTGCACAGCGCCTGGTCCGTTGTCCCTTGATGCCCAAAGTGCCCTTTTTTTGTGGAAGTGTCTGTGTGTGTGTGAGAAATTCCATCTGGGTGGACCAAAATGATAATAAATAAAACAAAATAATAATAATTTAGATCTACCTTGGTCGGGCACATGATCCACAACGTGCCCTCACTCTGCCTTCACTGCCCTGACGTGCCCAGACCATAGACATGCACTGCTGCTCATTGTTAAACTGCTGGGGGGGGTGTTGCAAAAATGTCAGATAAATACATCCAGGATAAAGGAGAATGCATGGTTAGACAAAGTCTGGTCGCCGCTATATTGAATAAAATGGTAGATTTCTTGCCTCCCATGCGGGGGACCTGAGTTCTAATCCTGGTTAATTTACGAAACAATTTTCCCTCTGGGAGATCAATAAAGGTCTATTCTATTCTATTCTATGATAAACTTTTAAAAAGTAAGTCAGAATAATGTGAAACCCTTCAGATCCAACAGTACAGTATCCATTTTCTTACTTTTAGGACACACTTGAAAAAAAAAATCTTCTATTAGTTCCATTGCAGTCATAATGATTAAAGTCACTTTACTATGTATCTTCTCTAACTTTTCAGTGTTGGTGTTTTATTAATAAGGAAAATATTCCTAAAAATTCCCTGTCTGCCTTCTCACTTTCATTGCTCAAATCTATGTTATTTTTGTCTTTATATATAAACTATGATCATAAAAAATTTTAAAACCAAAAAGTCAACGAACAAATTCAATGACTATTTGTAATATTTGGGTGAAGAAACCCGTATAAAAACCATGGACATTCAGTGAAACACTCATTTCTCACAGCACTGACGGCAGAGCCACAACAACTTTATCCTGGTTATTAACCTGCTCTGCAGCAGGTTAACTGTAGAGGCTAAATCACCATGGTTACTGGTCTTGGATAAACTTTCGTTCAGCTGACTTGGGGATAAGTTTACCAAAGATAGCTGATTTTTCCAGGCTTTATCACCTATCCTGGTTTTGTACAACACCCAGGAGACGACCACTGCTGGTCTCATGAACTTTTACTAAGGTTAGAAAACAAAAATAAAGCTGTGAAATTAAAATAAAGAGGTGTCAGAATTGATTAATGTTTGTCCTCCAATTTGAATAAAACTGAAAAGAAAGGATTCCAGGAAGAGTAGCCACAGTTAAACAGTACAGTGTCTAATAGTCATCTAAATTCAACTTAATACATTATCTACTTCATATGTCCTAAATTAACGTACAGCTTGAATTATGGCTTTGTGGATATAGGCTAAACTAAGTATGTTTCTGTATGGTGTTTCAAATTTGTGCTCCATGTGCCCCCTTTAACTTTGAGCACCTGCCCCTCCAAAGATCTCTGCACGGCCCTGCTGTCAGTAAACTGCTATTAAAAAAACAGCACATGTAAAGTTACCTTTTTATTCTGGCCTCATACTCAGACTTCTGCTTGTTCATCTCCTGTTTGAGACTGGCAACTAAACTGTGCAGTGCGCTGTGATTGCTGGGTCCGTTTGCACCAGTGAAACCATCACTGTTATCACTGCTGCTGGTGACCCGACTGCTCCTCTCGCCTCCGTCACCACTTCCTTCCCTGTTGTTCTGCTTTTCCTCTCCCAATCCACATCCTCCTGACGGGGCCGGCTCATTGTCCCGCACTGGTCCGTCCAAATCTTCAAAGTGGCCCCCGAAGAAGTCCTGCTCGGGGCAGGTGGTGGTGGAGGAGCGACAGGAAGTGGAGTTGTCGGGAAGGGAGATTTCACACGAGGACGTGGACCAGGTAGCGCTGTCCACGCTCTGCTTGTCCTCACAGCTGGTGTTCAGACAAGCGTTAGTCACCTGGTTCTGTTGGTGCAGGTTGTGATGGTTTAAATGGACGTTATCGTACGTGGAGAGGCGATTCTGATTGGCAGTCTGGTCCCCGTTGATGCAATCACGCGTTTTGTGGCTCTCACGTAACGTGACGCAGCCATTGGGGACCCAGAGACCGTTACGACAATTCGGCCCACCTGAAATCACATCGTTACTGGAAATTCCAACACGCACAGCTCCAGTCCCACTTCCTCCAATGGTTACACCACTGGTGCCCATTTTTGTGCCTGAGCCTTTGAACGTTCCAGTCCGTCGAATCGGTAGACTTTGGCTCTTTTCGAGGTTTTGATCAGAGGAGGGGGAGGAGCTGAAGGAGCCGTTCGTTACGATGCCACTGCCTCGACTGAAGGCAGGGTTTTTTTTCACTGTCATCGGTGGACTGCGAGTGACATCAAAGCGTCCTACGACACCACTGCGTGCTGTAGGACTGGCTGATCTCGGGGAAACACTGTTATCCAAGTGTTGGGGGTGAGACGGAGAAACGGGAGCTTCCCAAACACAGCGCCTCACCACATGCGTGTTGTTGTTCTCCGCGTTCAGGGAAACAGCGGAGGCAGGGGAGGTAGTGGTGGTGGTGGTTTGTCGCCTTGGCAGTTCAATGTTGTTGTTGACGAGCTCTAGCGTCGTGGGACTGTCTTCGTCTCGGGGGAAAAGGACGTCATGACGGCCAATCAGAACAGCCATTAGCTGCTGGACCAGAACAGTGCCTGACAACAACAACAGAACCAAGTATTTGTCATTAACCAATAGGTAGCTTTTCATTTTTTACTACATAGACAGCAGGATTGGTTGGGGTCAATTACATTTTTCAGTTAAAATTTCGTTTTGAATTACCCATGTTCAATTATGATTACAATGACCAGCATTTTTTCTAATTACAATGAAATTTCACCTATTTTTTATCCTCAGAAAGTCAATTACAATTATGTTCTCAATTACTAAAGTTTAAATACAATGAATTATTACAGTTACTCAGCCTGAAATAAATAACCAAATAAAAGCTAACCTGCTGCCTCTTGTGTTAGCTTTCTGTTAGCATCTCTTATGATAACAGGTCCTAAATCAGCTGTAAAATACACAAAAAACTAATATCTATCATCTTATTTCTTTCCTATCTGTTGTTTACCTTGTTTGGCTTCCTAATCAATAAAAATATAGGTTTTAATATTTTTAATGTGGACGTCTGAGCCTTGTTTGTGTCAGTATACCCCTAGATTTCATTTTTTTAAAATGGTAAAATGTGGGAAAGCTTGATATGAAATATATTTTAATAATTAACTGCATGTGTAGAACTGTACACAGAACTGTAACGTGGTTCCCCAGTTTTGCGTGAAATTGTGTTTGACAATTTCCATGGCAATTACAATTACAAAGTCATACAAAGTATCTGAGCTCAATAACAATTCAATTACGATTACAACAGGAACAGATTTCAAAACATACAGTTACAATTAAAATTACACCATAATTGTAATTGATTATCAAAGACGCGATCACAATTATAATTGACCCCAACCCTGACAGACAGTAGGAACCTCATGATTCGGTTCGATTATGATTCAATTAAACCATTGGGTTTTTGTTTTTTCCTCACTTTGTGGCTACTTTAGCTTTTATTTATGTCAAAATCACCAAATCCAACAGCTATCATACTACTACAAAAAAATAATTTTGCTTTCAGAAAACATACACAACACAGACAGCCCCCCACCACACTGACCTTCCATAATCGCTACTGGATCCTCAATTTTTGGCCTCAAAATGTTGGGTCCAAATACCGTGGCCAAGTTTTGGACACTCATTTTGTTTACTCCTGAATACGACTGGACTTCATCAAGAAATCTAGAAATAAAAAAGGAAATATACACAATTAAGTCAATGGGAGAAATTCAAATTTCACCAATTTTAGAAATATAGCCAGTACCTGGCAGCCCAGCCTCATGAGGGCGTGTGAAACTGTCATGTAAATGAATATTATGTGTTGTTTTCATGTTTAATTTTTCTCATGCTGCTTGGAACAAATTTCGAATTTAAATTGGAAGTTATTTTCCCAAACAATAACACTAACCACAGCTATAAATTTAATGTTCTATTCAGTTGTTCTAAAGGTTCATAAATAAAAGAAAATCAAATCCCTTCTTTGCACTGTGACATATTTTGGCCACGGTTACATGGTGATTTTTGAATTCGAAATTAATTATTCCTTGTTCTGCTTCGTGTTTACTCGGAAATAGTGATTCTGAACTGAGGTCCAAATGGAAAAGAGGTTTATTTGGCTTTATTTGCGTTATCGCGACTGGACGAGCATGCGCAGAACGACCGGAATTAACTTAAAGCGGAATTAAGCGTCGGTTGAAGAATTATTTAATTCGGAATTAAAATCAGAATAATCCAGCCACCTCATTCAGATTTAAGTTTAATTCAGAATTACCATTTTCATTTGGAACTAAGTGTTTAAAAGGTCGGTTTAAGGAGGATTTGACGTCTATTCTGAATTGAAGGGGAATTAACGCTCTCATGTAAGCCCTGCCGTCCAGAAAAACAAAACATCCTTTTTAAAATCCCTCTAGGTAGTGTGAAATAACTTCCAAATGAAATACATGAGTTTTAGATGAACGTGACAGTTTCACGACCCCCTGTGAGATGGTGTTGTACCTGCAGATGTATTTGAGGAGGTTATAGTTCACTGGAGGTAGACAGTCCACAAGTCCTTTCAGCTCCTTTGCCCCCTGTAATAACAGAGAGAGCTTTGGTAACCAGTAACCACAAGTAGTCAATGAAAAATTATATTTGTAAAAAAGACACACACAGACACGTGCCTATGTGTGTGTCCGTGTGTGTGTGTGTGAAAGATAAAAACACCACCACACAGAAATAGAAATTAAATGCTGTTGTAAAAATTAAACAGACACAATAGGTTATAACTAACATATAAAATGTGGATGTCTGTCTATACACGTCCTAAATGTTGTTTTTATTCCAACTTCAGACCATATTCTCTGGCTTCTAAGCCATCTACAGAAGTGAAAGTGTGTGTCTCAGTAAGTCCGTCTGTGTTTAGACAAGAATATATATATATATATATATATATATATATATATATATATATATATATATATGTGTGTGTGTGTGTGTGTGTGTGTGTGTCAAACTCATTTGGAGCAGTTTGATCTCAAGTGGGCCACAGGTTTTTTTGCGGGAAAACATGTAATTTCAACATTATTGTGCCATCGTTTACACTTCTACGTATGCATAAAATATAAAATATGTACGGAACCGACAATATCTGAGCAACAAGTGACAGATATCAGTTCCAACAGGATCTTTACTTTAAATTTCCTCTTTTTTGTGACCAATTTCAATTTCATTAAGGGAAATATTATGTAAAATTTTGAGGAAAATTGAAGGGTTTTGTGAGAATTATGAGTTTTATCAACAGTTTATACATAAAAAATGACTACAATCATGCGATGCGAGCACCGGGAAAACTGTGAGCCCCTTCAAATATTGTTGAGTTTCATTAAAATAATGATTCGTGTTTCCTCTGTCTTTTGTGCTTTCTCCTGGGGGCCGAATTGGATGCTCTGAAAGGCGGGATTTGGCCC
This sequence comes from Gouania willdenowi, assembly GCF_900634775.1. Classification (NCBI taxonomy): domain Eukaryota; kingdom Metazoa; phylum Chordata; class Actinopteri; order Blenniiformes; family Gobiesocidae; genus Gouania; species Gouania willdenowi. Next base: position 22,547,901 of record NC_041055.1, read on the forward strand.
CCGGGCCATGTGTTGAACATATGTGTATTATCCCCTTTTTATCAGCAACCCTTTATGGGATAAGTAGGTATAGTAGATGAATGATTAAAGGCCTTTACATTACAATTTATTTGCACAATAGTTCTAAAACTATATCTTAGCATGATTAGAAACTAAAGATCTGCACCTCCAACTAATTAAAAGTTTAATTTTTCAGCAGATTCATGTGAACACAATTCAAACTTTACCTTTGGTTTTTATCAGGATATATACATGGAATTCAACAGATGTGAGAACCTATTCATCTAACTCCTGATATTGGTTTTTCGAAGTGTAAAATGAAGGAATATATCAGAGAATAGAAACCTTGGGGGTGAAAAACCTGCTTTAACGCCACAAGAATATGGATATGGATTAAGTTTGCGACAAATAATTTCTTGGTAGACATAAACAAGAAGAAAGTTATCGTATCCCTGGCGGTTTCTCACCGTTTCATCATCTTTGCAGAGGAGTTTGGCACAGCTCAGAAACTCCTCATACTTCTGGAAGGGGATGACGGGCTCGGGCAGCTCTCGGAGATACAGCTTCAGCAGAGACGCCACGGTGTGCACGTCAGTGTTGCTTCACCGGGGCGAAAAGACGGAAATGAGGCAAGAGTGAAGTCATAATTTGTTCATGGCTTGAAGGGCCACACAAACCAACATTAAGTCCCCCCTCCCTCTGTACGATAACAAATGGATGGAGCGGAAGGATCTTTTAAGTGGCTGCAAATGACATAAAACATGAACGGATGGATATGTTAAGCAAGCTGAGCTGGTTTTATATTAACATAAGCCTGTAAAAACAAATAAATCCACTTACCGTTACCAATTTTACTCCAATGGTACGGTTTCAGACCAGGGTTGGGATCAATTATAATTGTAATTGCGTAATTGGCAATTAATTACAATTATAGCGTAATTACAATTGTAATAGTAATTGCAAAAATCTGTTGTCGTTGTAATCATAATTGAATTGTAATTGAGGTAAGATAATTGATTTTGTAATTGTAATTAGCACAGAAATTAACTAAAAACTGTCAATAGCAACTTAATCAAACGCAAAACAGGTCTATGGCTTACATGTTTGTAGTTAACAATTATTAAAATATGTTTCATATTAAGTTTTTCCACTACCTGTCAGTGAATTTTCACACTCATACAAGTGGTAAGGGTTAGTGGGTTAGAGTTAGGATATTATATACTGTATATATATATATACACAGGTATATATATATATATTTTAATAGGGATGATAACATTTTACAGAATAACTATAGTATGAATGTAATTGATGTTTTGTACAAAGAGTTTATAACTAAACTCCAACTCTTGTCCCTGTTTGGGCTTTTACATAGGATATTATAATAAATGCACTAAAATATAAATGTAAAGATGCAAAAACAATATCGTACACACATTAAAAACTGCATACAATCATATCAAATCAAATCAAATCAAATCAAATCAAAAGCTATATGAATAAAAGTTAGTAAACGTATAATTGAACTTTAGTAATTGAGAACGTAATTGTAATTGACTTTCAGGGGAAACAATAATCATTAAAATGTATTTGTAATTGGGAAAAACTGTTGGTTATTGTAACCATAACTGATTTAAAACTGAACATGGAAAATTGAAGACGTAATTGTAATTGAAAAATATAATTGAACCCAACCCTGTATCAGATACAAGAACACACATCCATCCAACCAATCAGAGCGCTTAGATTGTTCCTCACCCATCAAAAGACGGCTTCTCTCCACAGTCAAAGGAGTCCTGCAGCTCTTTGACCAGGTTGGCTTGTCCAGGCATCCTGAACAGACCCTCTTCTCGAAGCCCCCACTGTCGGATAAAATCCACACACTGCTCCACCAGCATAGGGGCCAGCTTGTTCCCAAAGCGGCGCTCATAGCGGACGGTCTCCTCCAACTTCTGACCAAATATCCCTGACACAGAGAACAAAGAAATTACATTAATTGTAGCGTATTTTGCCATTTCTAATCATTGTAAAACACGTACATCAGAACAATTTATAAATGTGCGAAAATTGACAATTTATTGACAAAATCTGTTATGGGTTTACCACCCTCAAAGTTTTAGTCTAAGGCGGACTTGGGCAACGGGCGGCCCTCTGTCTAATTTTAATGTTGGAAAATGTAGGAAAAAAAGGGTATTTATTGGGCAAAAGATAGCTTATTGGGATGAAAAGGAGCCAAAAAATTCAAGAAAGGACAAAAGTTGATAAGTGTCAAAAAGAACTTGCAAAAATAGACAAAAAATAGGAAACTGTAGCTAAAATTTGAAAAAGGTTTTGAAAAGGGGCAGAAATGGGACAAAGGAAGTTGCAAAATGGCCAAAGGAAATAGGTAAAATGCTGTTAATAAGTTTCCTCCTTTTAAGGTTTTCTGGGGGAATAATAATTAAAATGAAGACATAAAGAGCCACATGTTTAGCATCACTACATGGCTGGTATGGACAGAAAATGCGAGGACTGAATTTTGGTCCCAGTTACTGTAAATGGTTACTGACAGGAAGCAGGTACATGTCTTAAATACAGTAATTCCATGTTGTACTTGCACTTGTACTCACCTCTTTTCAAAATAATACAACTCATTAGCGTCCGGAGGAAATGACTGTTAATAAGTTTGTGGTAAGATAAAACACCAGAGGTGCATATTTTAAGGCGCCGACATGTTAGCATTTTCTAGGAAATGTCTGTTATAACATCAAAGCATTATTCTACTATTTGACTACAGAAACACTTCAGTCTGTCGGCAAGTGAATCAGAAAAAAAATGTCCCGTATTGGAGGAAAAACAGCTTGGCACATAAAAATCCTGCTGCTCAGACGTCCAGAGACGCTTCCAAACCAAGATGCAACAAAAACAACAAATCCTCAAAAAGTACAAGAAGTCGTTCCCCAAAAACATAGATATTGGACATCTGTGTGTAAATGAAAGCTGGTCAGAACAAGAATAAAGAAGGTCATCGCTCCAGACGTTTCTGGTCATGAGTCTGGGAATGTATCAAATGGTCACATGTATAGAGTGTGTGAAGCAGCTTATGAGGAGTGTGTGTACACTGTGCATGTGTTTTTTATGCATGTTTGCTGCGCTCACTTCCTCCTTCCAAAAACATGTAAAGCCGAGTAAGTGACACCAGCATATTAAGGTATTAGTTGTATAGTTATTTGCTAAACCAAGAGATTTTTGATTAAGTTTCATTTTAGATTGGATTCAAATTCATGTTACAAGTTTGGATCAGGGAAAAAAAAATAAAAATATATTTTTTTAATAGTTTAATGTAATTGCGATATTAAGAAATATCTTTTAAATGACTTTATTGACAGATTTACAATTTAAAACTACAATATTAACCTGTTGACCTAAAATAGAGTATTTACAAAAACACACATTCTGATATACTGAATTATTTTTTTTTACGAAAGACAAATTATTATTTGAGAAAAGCTAATATTGAGAAATCTTGGCCGAAAATATTATACATTTTTACATAATTAGAATAAAAAATGTAAAATGAAAAACGAAAAAAAAATATAAATAAATAAATAATGAAACAATATCTAAACACTTATTATGATTGTTGAATTTAACAATAATAATAATAATAATAATAATAATAATAATAATAATAATAATAATAATAATAGAGCTTAAAAGCTACTCTAAGTAAATAACATTTGAACTTCACTCTTTCAATACTTTCTGCTGCAATCATTGTCTTCATAATTCTTTGCTCACTTAAACCCTGAGAAAAGAGACAAAAGAACTTTCTGTTTGCAGTAAAACATGCTGCAAACTAGGGGTGAGCATTGCCATGAATCTCATGATTCACGATTTGCAAGTCACTATACGATATATCCCGATACTATATGATACGTTTATATTTTTAAACTTGCGAGAACAAGTAAATGGTAAATAACTGTAATTTAAGGACCAACATAAAAAACAAGTGCTATATTTATCAAACTGTCAAATTACATTTTCCAAAAAAGTTCAACTTTTGCTTCTACAACAGATTCTGATTCTGTAAGTTCTTAAAATCTTAAATATAAGTATGTCAAACAACTTCCAAGCTAAAATGCATTGAGGAGTGAAGTAGTTTAACAAGGTCTGATGTGGTTCACTGACACCGAGTGACCAGGCGTTTACGTGCTATGCATGTGTTAGCGCAATTAAATGGGTTTTTTTTTCATTAAAAAATCAATATCTACATTTTTTTGGATCGATAAGATAATCGTGTGGTGAAATATTGATTGCATTTTAACTTTCTGTATGTCATCACAAGAACAAAGGCAGTAAATGGCAGTTAAGATAACATTGTTAGTAGGGCTGCCAACTTTGGTCGATGCCGTCGTGGGCGACGTAAAAAAAAAAAAAAAATAAAAAAAAAATAAAAAAAAAAATGCAATGCACTTACATAGGTGATAAGGATTGCATATCAAATGTAATTGATTTAATGCCTAAACATGATTCTATGTAACAGCTGTGTGAGTGAGTGCTGTCAGTGACTGCTCTGATCGAAGCAGAGAGGGAACAAATTAAGACAGGCTTGAAGCACAAGCATCCACTATTGAATCAATCCTTTTTCTGCACAAGAACATGGATTATCCTTATATTTGATACGTGGATTATGTAAATATTATGTAAATAGATCCACTGCTGTCTCTGGCACCGCGGGGCGCACCTGTGTTTGATGAGCGTTTGTTTCCCTGTGCGCTGATCTGATGTTGACATTAAAAGCAGGTTTACCACGAAAAGAAATGTAAATATGTCATTTGTATGAGGAAAAAATAGGTTTTAATTGTCGGTTTCGGGTCGAGCTCTGATATAAATACTTCTTTTTCTCCTCGTCCTCCTCTGCACCTAATCATTCATTTTCCATTTTTTATTTATTTTTTGGTCGACTAATCGCTACGTGTGCCATAGTCTTGGTTGACTACAGCCCTAATTGTTAGGAATCATAATCGTCATGTAAAGTCAGTCCTGGCTGCCTAATTCCCTACATCACCTCTAAGGCGGGAACATTCAAACCTCCAACAAATAACATTTTAAACGCTGTCATGAATATCTTGCTTTTCACCATCAAGAGACAGTTTACAATTACAATTTCATTTAGCAGATGCTTTTAACCAAAGCAACATACAACACAAGCAGTTAAGGCTAATGCACTTGCTCAACATCCCACAGCCAACCCAGGTTGGATTCGAACCGGTGACCCTCCGATGACAAACACAGTAGTTTAGTTCTACTTTTCTGATGATGAGTGATCCAACTTCCTGATTATTCTTATCAGGAGGGAAACACTCACCTGTGTCATGAGGCTCTGAACCCAGTGACCTAATATCCCCATAGTCCAGCTGTAAACAGCTGGTCACTTTTAACCTCTACAACCCTGTAATCTCCAAGCAACAATTGTCACACTCTTCCCCAAACTACAAACAAGCACTGTGTAATTACCATGAAATAAATCCATGAAATAAATCACTGACCAGCCAATAAGAGCTGGGGTTCGTAGGACTGGGAAATGTGTGTGAAAGGCAGAGAGAGCCATCTTTCCTGTGGCATCTTTGTCAAATGGTTCGTCCTTTTGAAGAGCAGTCAACTGCAACAGACGTCAAACTCCCTGCACTGCAAACAGAGGGGCCAGCTCAGCTTCATCTATTCATTAGGTGTTATGCTGACGGCTCGTCCGCTTCCTAACACTGCACTCGCACACAGCTCGGACAAAATATAGGCCGATGTCTGCCACAGTTTGGTCAATATTGAGCCACAACAGCAGGAGACTCATTACACACTGATTCTATCAAAGCCAGGAACAGCTTACTGTGAATGATGAGCCAAGGTTATGACATCAGCATTTGATAAAACACCAAAGCTTCTGTAGTTTGCAGGGCATTGAACAGGCAAAAATAACAAAAATTACACGAATATTCAAAATCCCAGTATTTTTGTGACATTAAAGTAAAGTTTAATGAATTAAGAGTCCGATAAAGTGCAGTCGCGAGACACTGGGAGGGGGTCGCCAGATGCGTTCAAGAAACTAAGAATATTTTGAACAATTCGAGCCCATATTTATACCCTTTTTCTGCAACAACACTAAACTTGTCATATTTTAATAACTTTTTCTTGCCATCTTTTTGCTCCTTTTAATGCATTTTTGCCACATTGTTCCCATTTCTGCCACTTCTCCATCAAATTTCAATACCTTTTCTGCACATTTTTTCTACTTTCAAGACATTTTCAGCACTTCCACCACTTTTCCCTCCTAATGTCGCATATGTTGACCCATTGCTCTCACTTTTAACCTCTTTTCACCATATTTCATGCACAATACTTGCATGAAATATAAACTAATTGTTCCAATATTTTACATTATATTGACACTCTTTTTAACCACTTTTTTTTGTCTATTTTTGGCCACTCTAATTTGCAACTTTTAACTAATTTCTGTAGTTTCACCAGCTTCTCCACCTATTTGGTCACTTTTAACCCATTTTATTTCTGATTAAGACAAGGATTTACATCTTTAAGATGACTATATACAATGGCGCAAATAATAATAAACTTATTGGATAAATAAATGTGGTTATCACACATTAATTTAACAATGGACCATCATTATGGATGTGCCCCAAAAAGCTCTCCCCTTTATTCCCCCTTATCGATGGCCCAGTCTCCACATGACTGTTCTTCAATGTTCATGTCTGTGTTCAACCACCATCAGGTACAGTGGGGGTCCCTGGACTCTGGCATCTTTATTTTGCGGGTCACGGGCTATAAAGATTGAGTGGCCAAACAAATCAAATGACAACTTTTAGCAAGACTGACCTCCACCAAAAGGTGCCCAAATGACCCTCCGGATTGTCTTCACCCAATCCTCCATGTCATTCTGGGTGCTGGCCATAAGGAGGTAGGTCTCATGGTTGGCTGTCATTCGCTCTTTTTCCCCACCTGTTCAAAGAAAACAGAGAAATTCATGCTGTCAAGACTTAATATTATTAAATGAATGTGACGGCATTATTACTTGCTTTAAGCACAACTCTAAAGAATTAACTTTTTTGCCAAAAACACATAAATTGATTAAAAAATATGCTAAAGGACAACAATAATACACAAAAAGAATAAAAAGTAGGGATAGACCAACATGGATTTTTTAGGGCCGATGCCGATTTTTTTTTTCGTCAGCCTTAGCCAATGACCGATACGAACTGCCGATTTTCTTGAGCTGATATTTGGAGCCGATACTACTTTTTCTCCCTCAATTTACATCATAAAAATTACACAATGATGACATCAGATGGTACGAGTCTCAATTTTTAAAAAAGAAACATTCATTGAAATTAACAATTGTGAGGTAGAATGACAAAAACTGAAAAATATTTAACAAATATTAAAAAACAGGCAATGCAGAACTAGAACAAGTAAAACCTATTTCTGCTCTCTGTAAATAATGTGGATCGGCAAACGAAGCAGCTCGCATCGGCCAATGCCGATACATATAAAAAACGCAAAAACTGGCCGATAACATCGGCCGGCCGGTGATTCAATTTTCAGAAAATCGATATCAACCGTGATACCTATTAATCGATTTTGAACTGCCTTACGATGAATCGTTACATCCCTAGTTTGTAGTGCATAGTACGCAGTATGCCTTTTCGAACACAGCCAAGCTCTGTAAAAGGACACAGACTGACACAGCTGGTGATTAGAGGGTTCGCTATAGTTAATCCTAACTTCCGACCTAACTACCACATAAAACAACGTCTGCTAACTTCAATGGTTAAAAATCAAACAGAAAAAAGTGGAGGGTGCAACTAGAAAAAAACTAAAACATGGACACAGGTAGAATCACAGCAACACCTCATTGACCGCGGTCTTATCTGTTTCCTTAGAGGTCAAACTAAAGGTCAGCTCTGTATCGTCATTCAGCCTGTAGATAGTGCTCAAAAGCACTTAGTAGCTGTCATGTGATCCCACACTGATATAGAGACTGATAAAAGAAAATATGCACATTGCGTCTATAAAAAAACACAGAACTACTGTATTTCTGGAGCCATATTTCATCTAGCAGAAACAAACCGCTTTTTAAAACGGATGCACCTGGTTTGAAATCAGACCAGATGAACTATTAAAAAACAAATAGGAGATCCATGCTGAACTGTGAATTATTCATGCTTTTCACCACCGAGGATCCCACCGTATTGATTGTTACCATGATGAGACCTGCATGTTGCATATAAATGCTATTTATATATATATAGGCCAGACCACGACATAGTCCAAGCCTGATGTTAATGGATTCAATAACAAGGACAAAGTGATCTAATTCAAACAATGTTTGTGTCCAAACCAGGTGAAATTACTTACATTAATACACTCCATACCATCACTGTAACCCAGTTTACAGTATACGTATATAAAAAAATTGTCAAAAGGTGCAGTTATTATTTACATGTAGTGAGATAGACAGACCCAACATTTATTTTTCAAGCCAGAATTGAACATTAGTGATGGTTAAAGTTAAATTATTTTGTTTTTCTTATACGTTTTCTGGGTTTTAATTAAATGGAAAAAAAAAAAAAAAAAAACAATAATAAAGCTTTACTAAATCTATTGCACTTTTCCCTTCATCTACTGAATTGTTAATCAGATATTTTTGTAATCCCTGTGATTCCTTCTGATAACAGAGATAGTGGATTTCACTGCATCAAAATATGTGAGAACATCTTTTTTCCAACATTTACCACAATGGAGAAAATATCAGGAATATATTCACGATCTGAAATGTGTTTTCATTTGAATAATCTAGAGAACAGAACAGGAAGTACAATAAGATCGATAATGTGTATATTTACTGGCTCCCATTTGTTTTTATAATAGAACCAATCAGCTCTTGTGAGAGCTCTGCAATTCATCCCTTAAAAGCATAATAGAAAACATAAGAGCTAAGTAAATGCATCTTGCTCTGTAGACTGAACAACTTTAAACAACAGATCCCGTTAGCCACAAATGAGAGTTCACTTTATGGTTAAATTTGTTTTTTTTTTATATAGATATATTTGGATAAAAAGCATTTTGGCCTTTACACATTAACCTGGATTTACTGTATGTCCCGATTGAAATCAATCACAAGATCAAACTTTAATATCCAACACATTACAACGATTTCATATTTTGGTATTAATCAGTTTAAAGCCAGAAGATGTGACATGCAATTTTAAATATAATGTTCAATTGCTAACAATACAATAATTTAGGCAGTGGCTGTCCGAATGTAGCAGTATATACTGACATTCTATCCGTACGTAGCGCCCCTCATTGGCCAGGTGATGTGATAGGTCATGTGATTAAGACGCTACGTACTTGTACTTCTGTTTGCTATTAATACGTAGATTCCTAAACTACGTTACGGACATGCTACGTATTTATGAATTATTGTGATATTCATACTTAGCGCCCCTCATTAGCCACTAATTCTGTTTGCTATTAATACGTAGATTCCAAAACTACGTTATGGACATGCTACGTATTTATGAATTGTTGTGATATTCATACTTAGTGCCCCCTCATTAGTTTGCTACGTAGATTCCTAAACTAAGTTACGGACTAACTAACCCTAACCGTAATCCTAAACTACGTTACGAACTAATTTACCCTAACCGTAACCCTAACCCTAAAGTGCGTTACAAACTAACAAACCCTAACCCTAATCCTAAACTACGTTACGGACTAACTAACCCTAACCGTAATCCTAAACTACGTTACGAACTAATTTACCCTAACCGTAACCCTAACCCTAAAGTACGTTACAAACTAACAAACCCTAACCCTAATCCTAAACTACGTTACGGACTAACGAACCCTAACCATAACCCTAAACCTAAACTACGTTACGGACTAACTAACAATAACCCTAACCTTCTGAGGTGGATTTGAATTTCTTGCACGGAATGGTCACATGACTTCCGGTAACGTCATAGGCTACGTATGAATAACACCGGGGATAATTTAATACGTTAACGTTCCGTTTATTCAGACAACATTTTTCTGGAAATGTATATTGAAATGTACTTTCATCTCCTGATCAAAGTAAAGTTTTGTCTGAATAAATGAAACCTTATCATATTTTAAAAAAAATAAGACAAAATTAACTTGCGGCGATTGTTACAATACTTGAGTTAATCTATAGTTAATCGACATGCTAACTAGAATAAATGATACCTTTGTTTCAAAGTGAGCTTATATTGTTACTTTTCTGTCTGTAATTAAGTTCATGATCAAATATTTAAGTTTAATTCTTTATCTTCATGTGTCCAGAATGTTTGTCTTTCTCTTCTCATAATGACTTATGAGTTATCGTCACGCCCACAAGAAATTATCAAATAAAATCTCATAATTTATGACAATAATAGGGAGACACTTCAGCTCGCTGAAAATAAACAGAAATTAAATGAACCACTCGTATAAGCGCAATAATTAACATCAGGTGCTGCAACTTTATCCTTAATTAAAACAGAAAATCAACAGCACGCGCTGCTCACTGACCAGTAGAACGTGCTCCGTCCTTTCTTCCTTCAGCGCTAAACACCTCCGTTATTCCCAAATATTTTGATCAAAATCCTGCACCGAGAGTTTGGTTCAAACCAAAAAAAACCTCCGCGCGCAGGGATAAGCGCAGTAGAACTAGTTCAGGTGGTTTAAAATAGCGTCTGCACCCTGTGGGAGAGCGTATCGACATGTTGGTGCGTCAGGCTGTGACACTGACAGTGAGAGATCCAGCAGGGCTGCAACATTGGTTTTCAGGGACTGGAGTGAGCCCTTTACTCCACCATTTAAACAATGTAATTTAAAAAAAAAAAAAGTCAATTCCTCAAGTGAATTTCCTTCACATTTGAGCCTTCACAATAAAAGTTTGTTGTGATTACCAGGTTTTAATTTAATTTTAACTCTACAGCAGAACTTAGAGATGCAAAAAAGAAGAGCTATTTCAAAGGTGACTTCGGTAAGTTATTTTTTCCATTTTTCTTTCTTTCAATCTTTCTTTTTCTTCTTCAAAAAAAGATTATTTAAAAAAAAAAAAAAAAAGGAAAAACAATCAACATGTTGTGTATCATCTAGTTTGCTCAGAATACTGTGAAAAAACAACTACAGAGCATAATGATGGAATAAATGAATTTTAACACACATTTTAAAGTATCTCATTTTGCCAATAAGTGATTGAAACAGTATTTAGTGCCACCTGAATAGATTTATTTCTATAGTTTTTATAATTTCTGGTCATCTCACACCTGGTGGGACCAAGACTGACCCTTGTATTTTCAATACATGTTCTAATCAAGATCATTTCTATCATCATTATTATGATAATGCTTTTAACTAAAAAATAAACGTTATAAATCCCCATATTTTAAACAAAGCGTCACTCCTTGTGCGCAGTTCCGTCACTGCCGGACCTTTTCTACATTAGCGTAATGTGCCTGTGTTAACACTGTGTTAAAGTAGTGAAGTGGTCTAAGGTGCTAGACTTAACGATTATTCCTTCTGCTGATGTAGGTTTGAATCCCACTTCTGACATTTTTTTGTCTTTCATTTTAACATATTTAACACGGCAAATTCCACCTTTAAAAATGCATATACAAAAAAAGAGAAACATTTTAGGGTATTTCCTGGGTTAGGGTTAGGGATAGGATAGTGTCAGAGTTAAGTGTAGGTTTAGGGTTAGGGCTAAAATAAAGTGACGGAACTATAGCTAGAAGGACACGGGTCCGGCAGTGACGGAACTACCGGCATTCAGCTTACTGCGCATGCATTCGCATGCGCACACAAAGTGCCGGAACAATAGTCAGGATTGCCTGAGGTCAATAGCAACAGCCTATTTTAAATTATTACATTTGTTCATTTTCCACTCTCCCTCTCTCTCTCTCAAGTACCCCCTGAGGTGCCATTGTGTACCTCTAGGGGTACACCTATCCCCATTTGAGAAACACTGATCTAGTTCAAAGCTAAAACTAATCGTGTAATGTTTTCTCTAAAAACTAACTTCAGTCCCCTTTTTCTTTAAAAACAAATTTTTTTTATCAAAACACTTTTTCAATGAGTCCACATTTTGTTTTTATGTCTTCTATGTCTCGTCAAATATTCCTCACACCAGCCAGTTTGTAACAACAACAACAACAACCACAACCACAACAACAACAACAACAACAACAACAACAACAACAACAACCTTCTTAATCAAACTGTAAGGCACTTCCTGATGGCCTTTGTTTGAGTAATACTATTTATCCAAAGGGATTACACACAGCATACCAGGACCAGTACATCACACCCCTGTTCCTCCTGCCATTTCCTGTTGATGCTTAGTCAGCTTCCACAGTTGCAAAGTTAGCTGCAGATTTTTATGAAGATAGTCGATACATCACACAACTTCACACGGTCATTATTAAAGATATACACTCATGCAAAGTGATGAGTGGTGTTTAGCCCATTCATAAAATCACAACCATCCACCGTGTAAATTTTGGTCCACATTTGGCACTTTCTGACACATTTTTCACAGAGTACAATTCAAACAATAGGGTTATCAATAACATATTCCAAAAAAGAACATTTCATATTCACATTACATAAACACATGTAAACTATATTTACCCATGTTCACCAATCACCACACACATGCTCTAATTGTGCCTAAAAAGAAAAGTGACAGTTGTCCCAATTCCTATGATTCACCAAGCTCCACAGTATCATCACCTCCGCAGAGTGAACAACTGTCATCTTGTACAGAACCCTGTGGAGCTACGACTTCAGAGGACGACTCGCATAAAGGCACAAAGATCTAGAATCCCAATTCACAATGAGGGTAACAAAAGAAAAAGTTAGACTTTCAACAATAACTTTGCAGTACTACAGCACCTGGAAACGTAATAAGTATCTTTACACAAACTTTGTTCACTTTTTGTCACGAAAATGCATTATATTGTACTTTAGGGTAGATTATATCATATTTTTTGAGCCTTTAAAGGGTACCTGCACTACTTATGCTTACAACATCAAGCATACACCTGCAATTCATTAAAATAAACACCTTAAAAATATTTATCCTCAACATTTTGATAAAAGCAGCCATTTTCATCTGCACTATTTTGCATTACCTCCCACTTTCCTTCTTTAAATTCTGGAGCAGTTGATGATCACGGCACAAAAGGCACAAAAGGCAAGGCAAATTTATTTGTATAGCGCATTTCATACACAAGGCAACTCAATGTGCTTTACATGATCAAAAAGTGTAAACATTCAACAGCTTAAAATCAATAAGAACATTAAAGTCGGCAACAAAAGAAAGAAAAAAAAAGTCAGCAATCAGCTACATTATCTACAAATGGGAACCACTCCTACTGTCGGAGGAGATGGAGAGGTTTTTATAGTGATTCAGAGGGTGAAGATTCCGCTGGACATGTGAGACGCTAACCTGACGGCACCTTCAATGCAATGCTGTTGCATAGCTACTACCAACAGCGATGCTAGAAAAAGAAAAGACAGTAGTTGGGTTTCCATTACCGATTTTCGCAAAATTAAAGCAATGTTTCTAAATGTTGACAAAGTATAATTGCGCTTTGAACATGTTTCCATTGAGCCTCGTAACTCCCGTGAAATCTCATCCCGCGAGACTTCGCAGCAGGAAGACAAACGCTCAGAACGTCCTTATAACACTCCCCATTCCTTTGTTGTTTCACGTCTAATGTGGCACTAATTATTTTTAAGTATAATACTAAGAAATGTCTGGGTCTCCTCTTCTGATTACACGTACCGCGCCATGTTTTTTCAGAGAGAAGTGGTCATGTGACCAGGTACCTCACATCATGTGACCGTGTACGTCACGTTCCGTGACATGTAATTGCGGAAAAGTGTTTTCTATTGCCCTTTTGCGAGACATTTCAATATTGAAACGTCTGAAATTCCTCCTCATGAAAGCGTAAAAACTCTTTTGCGATACTTGAGTGTTTTTTCGAAATTCTGGTGTTTCCATTACCAGTTTTTATTGTGCTATTTAGATTTTGCGCATTTCCGAGGGTAATGCAAACGTAGCTAGTGTTGACAGTTCCTTCCCTAGGAGTGGTTGTACTTGTGGCTGCTTATGAAGGAGTTATGATGAATGTTACTTAAATAAACATAAACTTTTGATAGAGCTTACAATTAAAGTTGCATAGCCTACAGATATCTTTGAAACTTTACCCTTAAATATTGTAAAATATATTGTGGGGGACAGTCGCTCCAGTGGTATCTGTCATTGTGTTCTTGGGCAAGACACTTCACCCACATTGCGGTGGCCGGAGGGACCTATGGCGCACTCTGGCAGCCTTGCTTCCATCAGTCTGCCCCAGGGCAGCTGTGGCTACAATGGTAGTTTACCACCATTAAGTTTGGAGTGAAAGGATAATGCCTTAGTTTTGTAAAGCGCTATACAAAATTCAATGCATTGTTATTGTTATTATTGTAAAATATTGGCTAAACCAAATTAAGCCCCATCATTACATGTGCTTTAAAGTTGATACTTAACTATAACAAATGCATTTGTTTCTGTAGACTAAAGGTCTGAACAGTGATGTGCCGTCAGGGTAGGCAAGGTAGGCAGTGCCTACCCAAGGGTGAATTGATATTTTGATTATTTAATTATAATTTTTTTTTTTTTTTTTTTTAAATTATCATATAATTATAAATTATTTATTTTTCCATTTACAATAGCCTACAGTACCTATAAGTTTGAAAGTGTCCGCATTTTGTGCGTTTCATAGCCCAAATTACTAAACAGCGCTATTTCCTGGAACAGCTGCAGTCTTTTTTTTTTTTTTTTTCGCTCTGCTGTAAGGCAGAGGGAGGCCACGCCCCCTCCCAAAGGCACGTTGCTTCTCTGCCTCCGTTCTCATTGCGTGATTTTACATATTTGCGCATGCGCAGTCAGGTCCCCCAGATGAAAACCATTTACGTAAAAAGGCAGTGTAGAGAACTGCCTTTGCACGTAACCGCGCTATGCTAAATGCTATACGTAAGTGCACAGTACATTAGCGAATTGATATCACGTGACCGCTGCTGCTACATTCTCTAGCTAGTGGGCGGGATAACACTACATGGTGGATGACAGCGCTAGAGACGATAGAGAAACTTTGTTTTGGGGAAAAACGACAGCTTTTAAAAGATGGAGACCAACACCTGAGCTACCAGACCTTCAGCTAAGGTAAGGTCAGAACATGTTTCATACTTTTCACAGTGAATGGTACAAAAGGAAGGATTGACTTTGTGGATGCTCCTCACTGAGGCTGTTCTAAGTTGACATTTTCTCAGTGTTTCTGTTTCTAACACAAACAACAGATGTGCTGTCGTGTCATGAGATAAATGTTGTTGGGAGAGTATATTAAATAATTGTTTATGTTTCTTTAATGGTGTTTATGATGTGGATTTTGTTAGATGGCTAAACACTTGTTCATGTGGATCTTATTGGCTTTTTTCTTTCTTATTATGAATTGTATATTTTGATAAGCGCATTGAGATGACTTTGTTGGAAATTGCTTTATACAAATAAAATTAATTTGAATTGAATTAACACTTGCCAGCAGAAACATATGAAATTGTCATTGGTGGTCTCGATTTGCAACGTGCCTACCCAACCCTAGTGGTCACGGCACATCACTGGGTCTGAATTATATAGTTATAAAAAAAGAAACTAAATGGTACAAATGAAAACAAAAACCTAAACTGCATCATGCTAGATATCCAGACAGATCAATAGCTAAATTAATCAACTAAAGAATATAAACATGCTCAAGTCAAGGTAGAGCTTTACATCCACCAAAAACACCCTTCATATTACAATGTACACCTTTGACTTCATTTGTCTTTTCCTCTTATTAAAGAAGTTATCTTTGCCACATCATGAAAGGAATTGGATTTGGGCTAAGTGCTGTTTGCTAACAACTGTAGTGCTAATGATTAGCCACAGCTACAGCCTAGTCTTTAGCTAACGACTAAAAACAGGTGGGAGACAACAGAGGATCCCACTGTGGTGTAATTGTTGTTCACAAACACCTGGAGCCTCCCTCCACTTTACTAGTCTCTCTGTGGTGAGATCTGCACAAACATTAGCAAGTGAAGAGCAAAACACCAAATGTTAGAATCCCTGAGATGTAAAACGTGTGAACAAAATGCTGAATTAGTTAACGAATGCATCTGTGAGCGTTTTATGTTGGTTTACCTACATTTACAGTAGATTGCCAGGTATGAACTGCGATGCCAGATTAATCTTTTCTTTACCCCTTATGTGAGTGTGAATCTGCAATTTAAAGAAACGTTGCCTAACCAAAAATCTGTAGCTGTAGATCTTGTTGGGTTCTTTCTTTCTTACTACGGACTCTATTTATTTATTTTTTTTGTTAAGTGCTTTGAGATTACTTTGTTGTAATTTGTGCTATATAAATAAAATTGAATTGAATTGAAATTACAGATTACCATGCAGATATCTGAGCATTTTAACATTAAAGGGAGTCAAAAAGCTAATGTATGGTTGACAAATGTGTCTGACTGGGAAATGTGGGAGATTAGCAAGAGAAGTATAGATGGACTAAAGGATGTGTCTCTTCAGTAATATGCCCAAAATCATATGGATGGAGTAGAAAACAAATCAGACAGTATCATGAGAGAGGCCAATGGCAAAAGACACATGCTTCATGACTTCAGAAGCAGACATCTCAACTTTCTGGGACACATTTCATGCAGGAAACAACTAGAACACCTCTACCGGAGGCGTAGAGACGAGAACAAGAAGAAGGCAAAGGCTGAAATATATTCAGTTTGCAACAATTGACTGGCTGTGGACAGGAATATATGTTGAAAATGTACCCTCAACACCAGAGATAGCACCTTGGTAAGGTACACCATTTGGGTTGCTTTGGAAACCAATTCATGGGCAAAAATAACATTTATTTATTTAGTTAAAATTTTCTTTTATGGTGCGTTCACACCAAACGCGACTTCAGCAACTATAGTCTTTGCTTTTTGCTCGATTCCTCGCTTCATCTACCCCAGTGACGTGATGGGGGAGAAACTATTTGCCGATTAGATGTAGCAACACAGCGTCTTAAAAAGTTCCAAATGAGCAATCCCCAGCAATTCAGATCACGCAAGTCGCGTTGCGTCGCTTGACTTGACAAATGTATTCTCGCTTCCAGAGATGCTGAAGTCGCGTTCGGTGTGAACGCATGCACCTTTAACATTCATGGGCACAGGCAGAGTAATCTAAACACTACTCCGAGCCAAAAGGTGGCAGTAGGTAGCACAACAATACCTTATATGATTTCGATTATTTTTAATGGAGTAATGTTGGAACTTTTCAAACACAAAAGGTGTGCAGTGGCTCAATAGTGCATAGAAACCCTGCTTAGTACAAAATATGTTGACTTAAATGTTTGTGATTTTAGTCAACTGAAACCAGACAAAAACAAAACTAGTTCTGTTGACCAAAATTACCAAAACTGTGTTTTTTAAATTAAGAAAAACAAGACATAGCCAAAGACTTGAAATAAATACTGTGAACATCAAAGTCTCCATAGTTGCCACTTAAAATAGAAGAGATATTTCCTTCTTTTTTATCCCAAGATTCACAATGAGCTTTTTTTTTGTCCAAAAGAAGACAATTCTTACAGGAAATGAGTGTGTTATAGTGTAGCCTAATAGTATTCCACATGCTGTGGTCGACTTATGCAGAAAATGTTCCATTTTTCCTGACTTTGACTTTGTTCATGCTGCTTGCCAACGAAAGGAAGCAGCTGCTGCTGCTGGCCCACAAAACAATGTCGACACTGTAACTACCTTGTTTGGTCTTTAAATGACAAAAATGTGTGTCATAACTCTCCAGCTGTGTGACTGTGTGTATGAGTGTGTATGCACGTTGAGAGATTAAACAAATACATCTCTGTCTGGGCTCTCGTCACACTTGGAGTTGTCTTGTTTGCATGCAAGCAGGGGCAAGTTGAGATTCAATAATGTGTCTAATGATAGTCTTCCCAGAAGTCCTTGCATCATAAATACCTTCAAAGCAGCAGGAAGTCCCTCAGTCAGCCAAAGCTACGAGGCAGAATGTCAGTCCATTCACAAATGGTGAGAATCAAGAGTGGAAACAGGAACTAGCATCCTGCTGATTTTCAACTTTGTTTGGTGGCACCGGGTTTTTACAGAGACATTACATAAAAGTGCAGCTGTGCCCACAAAGAAGCATGTAGTAAAACACATCAGTGTGTTCAGAGAAGTGCACCAATAATAAAGCAGAAGATGATGTATAAGTGCCTGAGACAAAAAGCTTAAAAAATGCATTACATTTGTTACCTTGACGTGAGGATAGTAAACCAGATAATCCGTACTGAGGTAAACTATGAATAGCCTGATGCATCACCTCCATGCCTCATTCACACGCCTGCAGATCTAGAAAATGAGGCTTTCCAGAGTGGGTCCCAACGTCCCGGCCCCCCTGGGTTAGTGTGCACAGGAGCTCCTGAGTGAAGGAGCGTTGCTGAGTTTGTGGCCTGGCTCAGAATGAGTGAGTGAGCACAGCTTAGAGGGTGTGAAAGAGAAAGGGTGGGAGGGTAGTGAGGTGAAGTTTGAAGAGGGGGTTGGCCAGCACACACATTCACATACCTCTCCTAAGCACTGTAATGTGAACAATGAACCGATCTCACCAAAGGTTTGGGCTAAAAAAAAAGGCCTTGGCCTGAATCAGGCCACGACCCCATCAGCAAACATGAAATCCCCCCATTCACAGTGCACTGAGGTTTCCTGTTACAACTTTATTTGTGAGGATAACAATGATGTCAGCACAGTGACCTATTGCATTAGGAGTAGGTATGTCAGTCGGTCAGAATGGCAGTTGACAACCTTATTGCTATTCAGTGGTACATAAAGAATGCTTCTCCAGTCACTACTGTAATGTAATTTTACTGTTTTTTTTTCTTTACAATATGCTACAATAACAGATTACCCCTGATAATAGAGTTGATGTAGCAAATGTTTGCCCTATAAACATGTGTGTTAAAACACACATTTTTCATAATCGTCAACATAAAAAATAATAATTAGGGCATGTTTCACACCTGATGCTAAAAACAGTGATCATGCTAAGTAGAAACTGAGTGTTACTGTATATTTGGACATATTTTTGCATAGGTTTTTGTCCAAAGTCCAAAAACATGCATGTTAGATCCGTTGGAGTTTCTCAGAAAGCCTGTAGAGATTTTTAACGTCAGTTGTTGATAAGACATGTTATTCTGATATAGAGGACTGCCAAGAGCCTTTAAAATCATTAGGCAAGGTAAAATAGATACAGTAGATACTCCAATATGGCGTAAAATAAACATTTTTAATGCACAAGCTGTGCCATATGGCTCAAAAAGACTAGAAAGGTGTTTCTCAAACTGGTGGTTTGTTTGCTAACCATAATTTGGGGGTCTACAAATAAATATGAAAACATTCAATTTAAGGTGCATCAATTAAAAATGCATAATTACAATTTTGCTGCACTTATTTAATTTCCCCAATAAGTTAAAAACACCATGATGACTATCATACTATTGCTTTACAAGTTAAAACTTAGTTTTTAGATTTTCCAAAACCTCATCAGTTATTGTCATGCTGCAGGGGCCTCATTTATAAAGCAATGTATATGATCAATATACTAAAGGTGCATGTGTTGAAAATCGGAAAAATGTGCTGTGCCAAAAAATATCTATAAAATAAATATTTAAAAATATAAATATTTACAAAACCGTGCACACGCATATGCAAGCACTTTCCCTTCATAAATCATAATGCACCCAAAGGTGTGTGAAGGTGGGTTCACTTCATATCTTGCTCTCTGGACACCCACAGTCTACCATACATGTGCATGAATAGTTTTTGCATCTTCTGTCTTCTGACAGAAAGCACATTATGCTCCATCGTGGCAGAAAAGACAGAACAAAGTAGAGGTTCTTGTGAATGTTGGAGGGCAGACTGCTGTGCGTCAGAATAAATGAATCACGAGTTGAACCTGGCCACCGTGCACCAAATCTGTCAGATTGTAGATTGATTGTGCACACTTTTACAACATAGGTCTACCTGCATTCATTTTCACTCGACTCCTTAATAGAAACACATTTTCATACATGGACCTAATAGCTCAGGAAGGGAACACATCTACAGGTATATCAGAGCAGGCTTTGGCATTTATGATCACACGGATCTATAACTCTGATATGTGAGGACATTAAATGTGAGATGAATCTGACTTCAATTCACCACCACAACCCTGGCGTCGTCGTTTCCCCATGTGCCAGGATCAAGGTGAACGGAGTGGTGCGCATGTTCTCAGGCTACATTTATTTATATAAATCACAAACTTTGCGTGAAAAGTGTTGTCTGCATCTTTCGGGCCCTGTTTTCTGTGTATGCAGTGGTTATAAATGAGGCCCCAGGTGTGCAGCTCATATCTACACACATACCTATTACGGGTGTCCTGTTTCCTTTCACCCCTGTTGAGGTATCAATGGCTAATTTTCCACCGCTGTCACGGTGGTCCCTGCGTGTCAATAGATATAATCTTGAGACAGACACCACAACACCAGCCTCCACCTGAGTCTCCAAAGACTTTGTCTGGTGGAGAACACAGAGTCCATAGAACTACTATAGCTATCCATTACCATCTGATTCTGAATGAGTAACTAAGTGAATGAGAGCTGGGAGGTCAAAGGGGACGGGGATTGTTTCGCTCTACTGTCCTTCAACAGGCACCCAGAGGGAAGTGGGTTTAAGATTATGGATAATGGCCAGATCAACTTTAAATTGTCCGTACTCATTGGTTGTGAGTTTAGGATGACGGATGATGACCGTTCCCACTGAAGCATGCTGTACTTCCAAGTTTCCCAAGATGCATTTCAAACCTATGACAAAAACCGGAAGCACACTGAGGCTAAATATCGTCGTTGATTCTCCACCTTCTGAGAAAGTATTTTAAGTGAGAAAGTGACCATGTAGAATATTAACATGTGGTCACTTGATCCAAAAAACTTGCGTAAACACATTTCATGCCAACATTTCAAAGATTTCCAGAGACCCGCCACTGCTAAAACTTCGGGTTAATTTCAAAACATGACTTATTGTGTAAATCACCTACTAATATAGATGTAGATATCATACTACCTCCAAATACACAAATTCAATGAAACTGCACATTATTTCCAGGGCTCACAGTTTTCCCATACATATATCACATGATGGCAGTCATTTTTAACTAAAAATTGTTGCCAGTACCGGTACTCTCAATTTGACCAAAATCCTACAATTTTGTTCAAATCATTCCCCCAAAGTTTCCCCGAACTACATAAAAATTGGTCGCAAAATCAAGGAAATGTAGGGTTCCTGCAGTGACTGATATGATATCTGTCACTTATTGCTTGGATATTGTCAGTGCCTTGCATACTTTAAATACTATTAAACACGGAAGTGCAAACTAGTGCACAAGAAAGGTAAAAGTGCTCGTTTTAGCGCTTATAATCTGCAGCCCATTTAAGATTAAATTCAAAGACACTAATAGGTTTTTTCAGAAAAAGCCTTTTTTCTCAGCTTTTTGTCACAAACTGGCGACTTGTGTGAAACTTGCCTCTATTCAACTGCTGATTACGGAGGAACGAAACAAGCTAGAAACAAAATTATTTTTTCTGATGAAACTAGAGAATCTAATCTTTCAGAATCTGGTTTGTCATAGTACACAATATTCTGTGGGTTTTAAAAAAAAATCTGTGAAAATCATCTAAAACGCCTGGCAATATGGGGTTGGCTGAATGAGTTCAGAAACGCCAAGTGGGCAACATTGGGCTAAACTCATTGTCTTGCCTATACATAAAATACACTATTATTGAATCTTTCTCCATGAACTCATATATGTCTTTTTGAGCCATTTTACACTGAGAAAGTGAAGAACATCTGTGAAATACAGCTGTGGAAGAAAGGGAGTAGAATTTTAATGATTTGTCAAAATAACAAGCAAGACATCAGCGGCAGTAGCATTAGCTCAGTCCGTTCATGGAGGTCAAGTGTCTTCATCCTGATCTCAAGCCAATTAAATGAAGAGCTATGTGTGTGTGTCCTGCCAAGGCTGCTGTAAATATCCCATTATGTAAGGGGAATCAATTTCAACATCCGAAAAATAAAACAACACATAGACATGACGCAAAGCCCAGAGCTTGTGACACGACTTGGCAAGTCATCTGTAAAGACATTAGACTAACATAGTGGCACAGTGAGAGTATGATGACACAACTGCTGCTTTTATTAGCCTGTGGGTGAAGTTAACAAAAGAATGATATTACTACTGCCATGATGAGAAGAAAAGAGATGATTTCAAGCAAACTGTATCCATATTTTTTTTTTTTTACTTTAAGCTACTTTAAAATCTACCAAACTTTAGGGCTCCATTCCTTGTGAAATAGGATCCACAGGCAGCCCCCAGGGCAAGATGCACAAGTCAAACGTCTTTAAAAAGAGTTTTCTTTAGGCCTTTTGGCTTACAGGAGTGTGAAGTGCAAATGATTTGCAGGAGTTTTCCTAACACATGTGAAAAGACCAGTGTAATCCTTTGATATGTGGCTTTGTTTTAACTTTGTAAAAAAAAAAAAAGGCAATAACAGACAGCTGTCAGTAGAAGTCAGAGAGGACATTTATGGGGCCCCTCAGCTACCGCACGGAAACCACAATCGTCCCAGTGAGCTTATTTATTTCAGTGTTGACGGGCAGTAAAAGGCAAGATAGACTCTTGTCTATACCTCCAGATATCTTTGGAGTATTCATAACAACACTCAAAGGACTGTTAAAATACCAAAATTCCACGGAGTTTGTTTTTTAAAACGTTATTGGGTTTGGTGCCTACTGAGTGATCAACATCCAACTAAATCATCTGGAGTGTTGTATGTAGTTAAACTTTCTGATGGGTTGCTGAATCAAAGGAGTTAGATAAATGTAAATGTAAAAGTCGCTTAACATAATTCTGCTTTAAAAATAATAGTGTAGGCCTCATAGATCTATGAATTGAACATAGTTTACTCCAAAAACAAAGGAAAAAGCTTGAGACCGGCACATAGCAGTACTTTTATATATATTAGGAAACAAAAGTAGAACAAAAATGGTGTGTTAAGTGAATAATTGTCCGTGAATGGCGGTGAAACAAGAAATCCCGGGAAGAATGAAATGAAAACACTTCTATGCATCAGTTTACGGCGCTTCATATCCCACGATGCAATGCGCAAAAATGTCAAGAAACGGAGTGTTTAGGGTGACGATGAAACAAACTTTCAAGTGGCTATTTCAGCCTTTATTTTTTCTTAGTATTTATTTTTGTAGAAACTAATGGAATCTCTAAGTATATACTTTAAAAACATAAAACGTTGCAGTTCCAAACACAAAACAAAGTATAAAAGAAGAAAAGAGTCAAAAAACATGATTTCATTGCAAGAAAAATAGCAAATCAACTTCTGCATGCACGAATGTCGATGACCGTCCCATAAAGATACGGTAAAGAATACTTTTAAGTGAAAGTGCTAAAAGAAGTACTTATACACAATAGTTACATTACATTTCCAACACTGGCTGTGTCTTTTTTATATCTCTGTCAGTGCGAGTTCATTCTGTCTGTGTGAAGATGTATTCATTTTCACAGTTATGTAAACATATCTCATAATGACTGATCTCCAGGCCAACAAGCGTATCGTGCTCTCAGTGCTGTGAGATTATAAATCTGTGTGAATTGAATGTCATCGTCCTGTATGTGCTGATTCAAGGATACAGCAACGTATCTCACAAGATGTGTCATGACTGATAACTGTGGCGGTTGTGATTTACCTAAAGGAGACTGTCAGAGCTGAACTGCACTCAAACACAATGGCTACGTATACGCGGAAGCTTTCATTCCTCTTTAAAGCAGAATAAAAATGAATTCCTCTTTAACCTGACCTTGTAAACACTTAATTCCTAATGCTAATTTAATTACGAATGAAACTTTATTCCGAATTAAGTGGCTGGTTTATTCCATTATTAATTCCGAATTAAATAATTCCTCTTTCTTGTTACTGTTAACAACACTTAATTCTGCTTTAAGTTAATTCCAGTCGTTTTGCGCAAGTGCGACTTGCGGCAATGACGCGCTGGGTGACGACATAATCCCGGAATAGAGCCGACACTGTTTAATAAGAGCCTTAAAAGACATGGACATCATGAAAAAAGGGGACGGATGGAGTAGGGCTGGGCGATATGGCCTTTTATAAATACCGCGATATTTTTAGGCCCTGTCACGATACACGATATATATCTCGATATTTTGCATTACCCTTGAATTAACACTTTGATGCACAAAATCACACCAGTATGGTGATTCTATATGTCTACATTAAAACATTCTTAATCATACTGCATTAATATATGCCAATTTTAAACTTTCATGCAAAAAAGGGGATATCACAACTAAGTCAAAGTTGACATAACTGTATTTATTAAACAGTGAGTGGCTCAAACATAAAATTGTCAACAGAAAGTGCACGTTCTGTGCAAAATTGTCACAGAGACATTTCAAAACAAGACATTAGTGCAGGATGCAACTCACATGGCATTTCAAAACACAAAATTAAAGTGCACTTTTTGTACATAATGCCACTACAATATTTTAAAACAAATAGTGCCCTTTTGTGCATGTTGTCATTAGGATATTTAAAAAAAAAAAAAAAAAAAAGTCCGCAAGTTTAACGGTATGGTCATTTTCGACACCGCACAGACTACAAGCTGCGATATATCGAGTATATTCGATATATCGCCCAGCCCTACCTGGGATGCTAATATTACCTGCTGGAAACCTACATATGTATATTCATGTTATAACATGTTGTTATAGCCTCTTTTTCTTTCTTTTCAATTCTCAAACTTGGAAATGAAACAGCCACAAATTTCCTTACAGGAGGAAATCTCCCCTTTCCTTTACCAGAGTAGTAAAATAAGGAGTGGGCCTAACAAAATAACTGCTGCATTGCTCAGTAATACCTTCTAATATCAGCTTTCAGCACCATGGAGGGCTTCAGGCTAGATGCACACCTGCACCTCCTGTCGTCAAAATTGGTGGGTTGAGTCAGCTTAGCCTCAAAAAACCCTTTGAACCTTTCAGACAGAGCAAGAATCACCTGACTTCTTGTTGTCAATGACAACCACTTTTACAAAGGCTATATTTTGCTTGCGAGCGCCATCCTTTTATGCCAGTATAACTTAAGTAATCTCTGTTTGTAGGCTTTCAATCAGCTATTTCAATAGATACAAGGCGCCATTTGTAGGAAAACTAATTTTAACAGGAAGTTGAAATAAATGGGACATGGTTCAATAATTAACCTGTGTGAACTTGTCAAACATACACTTTTTTTTTTTCTCACCACATGACAATGAGGCTGTGCATTATACATGAACATACTTACTCCCGGTGTTTATATGTAGGGCAACTGAACTAGAATATTCTTCCTAAAGAGCAGATAGTAAAGCTACTCTATATGTTAGTGTCACTGAGATAAATGTGTTTTGTGCAGATGTGAAAGTAACAGATTACAAATATTCACGTTACTGTAATTGAGTTGCTTTAATCAGTACTTGTAATATACTTTTTAAGTATATTCTAAATATATTCTAAATCAGTAACTTTGCTTGTACTAAATTAGGTTTTAAAAGAAGTAAAGTCATTAGTTACATTTCTACACCCAACATTACTGAGTAAATTATTATTTTTTGTTTTAAAATGATCAACGGACATTGTGAAACTACAAAAGAATGAAATAACCAGACAACAATTGAACGCATCACATCATAGCAAACCAATCAGATTACACGTAATGCACGGTGCAAAAACAGCATTGAATGCTAGTTAATTTCTCAGTTTTAGAGTTCATAAATGTAGCTACACTTAGTGCACACACTGGGCATTTTTTTACATTTAAAAAAAACATTGAATTAATTGGTGTTATTTTATTTTAAAAATAATTGTACATTATGACAAACCTTTTATTTTATACAGATGCCTTTGTGGAAAATAAATGAAATTCCAATTGTACAGAGTATAATTTGAGTATAATTTCAATCAAGTAACAGTATTTCTACTTGAGTAGGATATATCAGTACTCTTTACACATCTGGGTTTGTGTTTCCTGCAGCAGTTGTGATCAGAATATCTGTGTAAAATCAACTTTATTTTTAATAATAATAATATTTTAATCCAAATATTCTACGAGCAGCACATTTTCCACATTCAGTCCTTGCTTTTAATAAAAATGAATATTTAGTAACTATTCTTTTATGATAGTTTCTGAATGTTACGCTCTTGTATATAGTAAAACACTTCTATTTTTTTTTCCTTCTTAGTGTGTCCTCCCCCCCCCCATCCGATGGTTCACATTTTCACAGGAGAGCGGCTTCTTCAGGATAGATTTACAGTTATGAATTCAGGGCTGTGTTCTGTTTTCTGCCTCCAGCAAACCAAGCAAAGTGAAATTCGATCCAGCCATAAGTCTCCTCTTTTACCAAGCATGATTTACCTGAGCTCGAAGTGCAACCAGCTGGAGTGACCTGTTGCTCAAACGCTTACAGGCATTTTCTGTGTTGTTGTTGTTGTTTTAGCCTTATCAAAGAAAGCATATGGGTATCATTCATATGTGCCATGTGTGTATAAGTAAATGCTATGACACTAATACATAACATAAAATTAGTTTAATACTTATTTCTAAACAAAATACTGTTGTGAAGTAGTAATTGTTAAATGTGTGTGGTCATTTTAAACAATAGTGGTTAAAAATGTTCTTTTAAAATATAAATAATGAAATATTTGATAAGTATTTGGCTTTTAAAATGCACTAAAATTGCTCCATAACCACGTCAACAGCATGTAACCTGAACATATAGTTGCTCAAGGTTAAATACATGAAATTCGGGTCTTTAACAAGGTCATATTTTTCATGGTTGGCTTTCAGGAAATACCTGAACGCACGCCACAAACAGGAAATGCAAAATTGCAAAGCATTATGATCTATGGAGTGTTTTTGACAATTGAGGGTATAGCTTGTGGTTACATTTTTATTTACACGTTGGTCGTTTATAAATGTGAAATATGTCATATGTAATATGAATGTAATGTTTGAGACGCCTCAGTGATTACTGTTAGACACACTATTGGCAACTTTGAGGCTAGGCCTTAGTGAACAAGCAAAAGATCACTTGTCTCATCATTTAATTTATAGTTCATGTAAAAAGGATAATCTGATCTCATAGTGTGAAACCATTGGATCCAACTGAAAATGGAAGTAGTTGACATGATGACTGTTGCTCAGTAGTTGAAAGCTTTTCAGATAATTGTCAAATAGAATTGCAAATAACGTTTTTTAACTAATTATTAGAACATAAATCTTCCTATGACAAAAGATTTCATTCATTTTTTCAGTGTTTAAAAGAAAATAAAATAAAATTATGCAAATAACTGGATTGGAAAATAATATCTGAATTAAAACTGTGTTTTAATTCAAATGTTGATTCAAAATGCTGGCATAAGTGTAAACAATGCTATGTTACGAGTGAAAAAACTCACAGTTGAGAGACGAATGTGTATCTCATATGCAACTTTAATTATGGTAAATCTAAATTAAGAAAACGAAAGAAATCAACATTTCTAATGCAGTGGAAACAGTGATTAAACAATAAAATAAAAAATCAGTGCACACGAGATGCATTTGTGATAGTTCCCATAATTACTTTGCAAATAGACAAACCTGAGTTGGAGTTGAGATCCATGGAGAGCAGATAAAGGTGTTCCCCCTTCTCAGCTGAAGGTTGAAGGAGAAAAATCCACGCTCTCATTGACCGGCGGGCTCAAAGTGCCACTTCATCATCTGTTCTGGATCTAGAGCCTTCTACTTCTACTCAAATACTCCCCAGTATGCATCCTATTCTCCTCTCCTTTCTTTACCTCTACTCCAACTCTTCCTTTTACAACTTCATTTTGTCAAGCCAAAGGCAGGTCAAATGTGTCACACTAATCAGCTGCACTTCTAGGGGGCATCAGTCTACCCAGGAGACTATTACTTCCCCCGCTACACTACAACAACTAGAACAGGTGAAAGAGAAGATGAAAGATAACAAACAATACATACGAAAGACGTAAAAAGCAAGCTGAAGGCAAGATGGCATGGCTGTTCCTCTCAGAAGGAAGTCATACGAGTGGGGTGGGAGCTCGTGGTGGAGGGAGGTGGGGTCCATCGTAAATCAAGCAGCCCTCCCCAAAGTGGGGACCTGTAAATCTGGCCTACGGAGAGTGGGCACTCAGCCAAATGACTAATCCACACTGCTCTATAAATACTGCCGTGCAGGGTCGGAAAGGGTGCTGCTACCGGTGGCCAAGAAACCCAGGGACACTTTGGTTTCTACTTCCAGAAGGAAGCTCTTCAACACCATTCTTACCTTTATTTTGACCTCACACAGATCAAAAGGTTGAACCAGGAGACATTTGTATCTATTAAACGCTATCATTCAACCTCCTACAGATAGAAGATTACCGTACATTCATGTCCAGCTTGATCTGTTGATTTAAGAGCGTTGTGGAAAAAGCTAAATATTTACCCAGACAAAACCAGTTTACATTCCACCGATTTGGAAAACCAAAGAGAAAACGTGCAGCTAGAGTCAAAACGAGCCCAGCTGATGAGAAGGCCCACATGTGCCCTCAATGACTCCTGGCACACCCCATTCATGCAGGGGTCGAGGTTAGAGTAGGGGGCAGATAGTGGAGATTGGTATGTGACATGTCACATACCGATCTCCGCAATAAGGCTGTTATGTAAGAATCTGCGCTTCCTGTCCAGATCTTTTTAGATGGCTTGGCCAGCTTTCAGGTCTCAGTACGTCTCTTGCTGAGGATCCCACTACTGTAGACTCCCACTGAGATATACTGGATCGACTCAGGGACACCAGAAAGGCAAAAATAAAACGTCCGATCTCCAAAATGTGAAAGGTTTCTCGCTATGTTACTGCCTCGCTTTAGTTATTGAGCAGTAGTTCTCTTTATACAAACACATTTGACGACGTACAGTACACATTTTTACTTACTATACAAACTATTTGTATTTGTTTGTTAGGCCCTACAGACACAACTTTCTACCGCTGTATAATTTATCATCTCTACGTTGAGAAAAGACAGAAGCTAATGGAGTATGTAGTAATGCAGTATGTAGTGTTACATGATCCCCCTTTACAATGTAATAATAGAAAACTGGCAAAACTGCGTGCTCATAAGTACTATGGCCTCTTGTGTTGGTTTTCCCATTTAGCGCTTGATAAATTGTGAATTGGTGACAAATGGCTGTCATAACTCAGCTGTACCACTTGGGAGACAAAGTGAGTCGCAGTGGGCTTTGGTTTTCATCAGTAAAACACGAAACATGAGCCATTGTGCTGTCACAAACAAACACAAGTGGGCACAACTGCCGATCCAAGTAAAGCAACAGATACGGGCGACATATAAAATCATAAATCATCCACGTAGAGGCTATACTGCACCAAAAAGGTTGAGTATTAACCCCCATAGCTAAGACATGTCTACTACATAGCACAACAGAGACAGACAATTTGAGGTCCCAAATAGAGCTGCTATTTTCAAGTGCTTTGGGGCAACTTTGGTATACAAATCAAATCCATTTAATTATCATATGATTTCATTATAAAGGCTATAATTGGATAGTGCATAATGTTACACAGAGCAGGAGCAAGAGCAAGACCCAAGCTATTCATAGAATATATGAAGTGTCTAATGTTTCGGACCCAGACCTCAGACAAATCTGACTATTGTTCCGGCACTTCCTGTGCGCATGCGCCGAGGGTGTTTCCTTCTGCTGATGTGGGTTTGAATCCCTCTTCTGATATATATATATATATATATATATATATATTTTTTTTATTTTTTATTTTTACTTTTTTTTTCATATTTAACACGGCAAATTCCACCTTTAAAAATACATATACAAAAAAAAGGAACATTTTAGGGTATTTCCTGGGTTAGGGTTAGGGCTAAAATAAAACTATAGCTAGAAGGACATGGGTCCAACAGTGACGAAACTACCGGCATTTGGCTTACTGCGCATGCGGACGCATGTGCACAGGAAGTGCTGGTGTTGTGTAGAATAAAGTAATAGTATAGTCAGGATTGTCTGAGGTCCAGGGTCCGCACCAATAGCAACAGCCTAGAATATATAATAAGTAATAATGCAAATGTTGCAATACCAAAACCTGACTGTTTTCTGCTCTTAACCAGATTGAATTTTTAAAATAACAAAAGTCAAATAAATAAATAAATTAAAAAAACAGTCTTAAAATGTCCATGTGCCCTATGTCCAAATTAATTTAACAGCACTTTTTGAAGTATGGATTAAAAGTAACAAGTTCTCAGGTGGTGAAGGAAGTGCTAGCTTCTTTGCTAAGCTAGCAGGCTAACGCTAATTAGCTTGGAATAATCCAATAAATGCACAAAAAGGCTACAAAATTTGCTACATTTTGTGCATTACTGCTCCATTCAAGTGACTCATATAAATCTATGGAATTTTAAACATACTAAGATTTAAATAAGTTTTAGTGACAAAAGTGACAGTGTGCCACTTTAATGCTTTTCTTTTTCTTTTACTTTTTTCTTTTTATTTCTTTTTATTCATTTATTTATTTTTTTTACAGTGGTTTACAGGAAAAATAAATAAATAATAATAATAATAATAATAATAATAATAATAATAAAACATACCAGCAATTAAGGATCCATATATAATTAAAAAGTAAAAAAAGAAATAAATGTGCTCTCTGCATGGTAGGCTACTGATCGCTGGGGGTCATTCTAACATTTCCAGCTACCGTGAGAACAACTAAGAAAATGTGATACACAGAAGCCCCAATATGAGAATTGTCAACAGCACATTTCCAGACTGCATTCCTTTAGGAGGCCATCTGCTGCTGTGTCACACACAGGAGGTTATTGACCTTCTGTGTGCGCCAAGAAACTATGTGCACCTACACACACATAGACACACTAATTTATACACCAAGGAACAGAAATAAACATACTGCTCAGAACAGTGAGGACACAGAAGTTTATCATCTGACCTTTTTTAAAAAATGTCATAAAGTAAATTCTTGAAGGACGGATGCTGAGAACATGTATCATATTTAGAGACAGATGGGCAGAGGAGTGAATAAAAAACACATACGCTACTTCACTTTTATATTATAGTGCAGAATTCTAATTTATCTTTATCTTACACTGCAGTTATGTACATGAAATTGATTTTCCCATGTATTTTCTTGATGCATTGCTTGATACAGTTGCCAAGACGACTCCTTCAGATTTATGAAGCATTAGACAGTGTGTGGGCAGGATACAGCCAGTTGATAATTAAACCTGTATATCAGACCATGTAGTGGAAATTGCTTTATTATGTTATGCTTCATTCTTTTAGGTTCATTTGAAAAATAAATAAAAATACTGCAGCCTGACAGTGTCATGCATGGGTCAAAGATGTGAAATCAGAAAAACATGGGATTTGTTTTTTAATAGCTTGCATATTTATAGTTGTAGAGGAGCTATCTGACTGCATGGCCAGTTTATGTTTATTCTATTGTCAAAAATAATTTACATTTCCGTTGATGTATGTTATTCATGTAGTATACTTCAAACTCCACAACAAATTTAAATTTTTGAAAACAAATACTCATAATTAGCTAAAAAATAAATACAATAGCAAATAACTTTTACAAATACAACTTTACAATTTTGAAAGCAAATACACATAGTTAGATGTTTTAATAAAGGACAATAGCAAAACACTTTTACAAACACAACAAATTCACATATTTTTAAAACAAATTTACAAATACCACAACAAATTTATAATTTTGAAAACAAATACACATAATTACCTAAAAGAAATACAAATAGAAAAACACTTAAAAATGTGAAACAGGTTTACAATGGTATTTGTAAAAGTGTTTTATTTGTATTTTTTTTTTTTTAGATAAATATGTGTATTTGTTTTCAAAATTGTAAATTTAATAAAGTTTTGCACTTCTCAGCTACAGTAATGTAGGTATAATTATTCTTCTACCAAATAAATCGTATTATTCTTTCTGAATAAATCAATTTTATGATCTTTTAAGATCACATAATTATTCAAAAGTCCTATAGTGCTTTATTGGTTTGTGTTATTATTACAGTAAATAGCTGTTTTTCCTCTGTTGTGTACTGTATACACTTTATCGAAACATGATGGAAAAACAATTAAAGGTATATTTCTGTGTCTGCTGCCCACACACATTGACACACTCACAGCTACACACCATGACGGATATAATATGGAGGCCTATGTGATCACCACCTGCATAAACCCTGACACTGAAATGTCAGCACGGTAGATTAATATGCTTTCTCCATTACCACACAGAGACTTCCTTAACCTGAAACACAGATGCCTTTAGACTAGAGGGATATCTGCTCTAGTTCTCACTGCTGGCAAACAAGTTAGATAAACCAGTCCTCCATACATTATTTATACATGTATACAGTGTACAAACAAATTAAAACAATCTTTAAATACAGTAACTCCCATCTGAATAATGAACATGGTTGTCAGTAAGGCTGCTAGTCTGTCTTCAGCTTCCAATAGTTCGAGGCGGACATTCATTACTTAGCATTTATTGCATTTTATCAAGGACAGATAACCACTGTTTGGTTCAGATGATGATGATGATGATGATGGTGATGGAAGGCATGAAAAATAAATATTTGTATTTGCAATTGAAAATTGTTCTTGTTGGAGTTTTTCTTCAACTCTTTTGTCGTGGAACTCGTCCTAGGCTATTAATGCAGCACTAATGACATGTATGTCATCTCATAAGGGCAATGTCAAGGATGTGCAGTCGACCTTTTTTGGAACCAAAATGTCAAGGTCGAGGTCAAGGTCGCGTCAAGTGTCAAAAACCAAAATTTTCCATATTTATCGTACAAGTTTGATGCTTGCATGTATGAAAAGCTTATCTCAAGTGGAGTATTTTATATATGGATTGAAGCTGTACGATCTACCAGTAAAAAGATCGGTAGGGGTTAAAGTTCATTACGTCACAAAAAATACAAAAAAAAACCTTTTTTTCCCTATAACTTGCTCAGACTGGTACCACTGAACAACATTTCCTTTCAACGTGTGACCTTGACCTTCGCTCAAGGTCATATTTAAGGTCAAGGTCAGTCTTCTGTTTTTCCTGCATTATTACTTTCATTTTAATTAGTAAAAAGAACAAACTTGTCAACAAATCCAGATACAGGTTGTTATTTTTTTCAAATTGCCAAATACGTATTTGCTTTGCGAATACAGGTCTTGTCTAGTTTAAAATTATTTAAAAAAAAACAAGCAGTGAAATTGCGAACCATTTAAAACCTTAACACTTTTGATGGTGCTTCGAGATGACTATTGTTGTAATTTGTGCTATATAAATAAAGTTGAATTGAATTAATTTAATGGTTTAATCTCATACATAAATAAGACATATACATTGCTTTATATTACTAGTTTGCAGGAATGTGTTTATTCCTATGACAAAGACATATGTAGCAACATTGTAGTATTCTCTCCCTGTTTGTCTTTTTCTCACATCATAGACCTAAATTTGAATTGTTTGTTTAGTGTCTTGTTGTAATAACTCACAGAACCACAAGAGGTCAGTGTAACCTTTGTTTAGCAAAAAATCTTCAGCTTTTGAGTGAAAATGACTCACAATCCTAGAGGGCTGTTGTCCTGCATGATTCAAACATTCAAGACACACACACAATTCACTCTCATGGTCAGTTTTTGCACACGACATAAAACTGTAACCTTTGATTTTGATAGAGTAAATGTAAAGGCATTATTTCATTTTGTATTTAAAAAATAAAAATACATTTTTAAAAAAAAAAATAGAGCATTTTATTATTGTTGTAGATGAAACCTTCTAGGCTGAACAACCACAATGCAGATGTGTTGACTGGTAAACAAATATCAAAGCTTGAGGACGTCCGTGAGCTCAGAGGTTTTCTCATTAATGAAGAGATGGAGGACTTGAGGGATGAGAAGATAATTATTCCCACAGTTAGTATTCAGTGTCAGCCACAACTTTTAAACTGAGTCAGAGCCATGGGACCAAAAGTGCACGGTGCACACACACTGGAAATACTAAAACCTCTTTTTATTACAGCTTAGGGAGGGGAAAAGCACACCGTTTCTCAAACACACACAGCAGGAAGTGTTTCCTGTGTGGATCCTTATTTTGTTGGGATGGGATCACAGCTGGAAAAATAGGACCTTTAGCAGCACGTTGGATCATTGAGTGAGTTACAAATTGCATACAGTCTAAATTACACACTATTAGCAGGCTGTGTATGATTCCTCTGGGCTCGCAATGGTGGGTTTAGAGCATTCTGGGACTTTCCTTAAGCACCATCGGATAAAACAGCACAGCAATAGTCAGCAACATAACTTACTGATGTTTACAGATTAAAGCATACATATGACTTCTTTCTTTCTTTCAAAAGAAACCTCCGCCAAGCACTAAATATCCTCTTTGCCAGTTATTCAGTTATCTGAATCAGTAGCTGCATTTCCATTACCCTTGGAAATGCTCAAGATCTAAATAGCGCAATAAAAACTGGTAATGGAAACTAAAAAGCTAAAAGGGGTTAGGGTTAGGGTTAAGAAGAAAATGCGGAGTGTTATGGAGGTTCTGAGCGTCCGTCTTTCTGCAGCGAAGTCTCGCGGGATGAGTTTTCACAGAAGTTGCGAGGCTCCAGCCCAAAACAACATTCAACGGAAACAAGTTCAAAGCGCAATTGTTTTGTCAAAATTTAAAAAATATCACTTTTATTTTGCGAAAATCTGTAATGCAAAGTCAACTATAGATCCTTATCATGGTATCATGATCAATGGCACTTTAAAGGCTTGGACAAAAGTTCTATGAACATTAATAACGATACAATAGGTTCAAATATCATAAAAATGGGTCAATTATCTGAACCAAGATATGAATTTCAAAAATGTTGCCAATGATAACCAATAAGAACATTTAGATTTTTAAAAATGATCCACAATCAGTATATTCATCCGGATCCCCTCCAAAATCTAATGGAATCTCCCAATGGGGTAAGGTCTACCTTTTGTTAAAATGTTGTCACATCCATTAAGTACTTTTAAAGCCACACTGTGGACTTTCTGAACTAAAGAGTTGGCGCATATACAGCGCTTGACAGTATCAATGCTCCGAGCGGGGCTGCCCTTTTGAGGAGAGAGAGGGAGGTCTGATCACTTCTTTTCCTTCTTCTCCGGCCGTATGTTTACAGAACTTATCATACACAGCTCCGCTTTTACGGTTTAAATGATCAATTTATGGAGCTACTAAAGGATGAGTTAACTCAGAATGTAGGCTTATTCAAGAAGTTAACCGCTTTAATTTTGCCCCGATAAATTGAGGAAGTGTAGTACAGCCCTCCGCTGCGGCTGTCTGCACTGTAGCAGGAGGAAGCAGGAAGGGGCTGCTGCTGCCGCGGCTCTACAGAAAGTGAAGCACGGGAGAGTTGTCGCTTGAAGTCGCTTGAATAGTTCAAATTATTCAACTTTGAGCGACGAGGTCGCGCTTGATCTGGTCGCTCAAATCACACAAGTCACGTCGCTTGAGGGGAGTCCCGTTCGGTGTGAATGCACCTTCAGGAATTTCACCCAAGAGACAGATTCTACTTTTCTTTCCTTTAATAGAGTCGATGATCTCTCTTCAACCAACAGGTCAACTACTGTCTGCATACACAATCAAAAGACAAGGGAGGCTGGCCCGACTGACTGATTGTCGATTTTTGCGAGAGTGCTTCAGCGCTTGTGGCCACTAGGGGGCGCTTGCGTGAAAATTACCGATATAGCGCCCAAAAATTACACGGTGTTGCTTTAACGTAATCCAGCTTAGGGACAAACAACCAAATAAAGAAACTGAATATTCTGCCTCCCTGGCAGAGGTAATAAGCATTTTTGTGGGCAAATGTAAGATGTCGTTTGTTATAAAATGACCTTTCCTGGCCCCTTTGCCATCAGACGCCACATTTTGGTATTCCCTGAGCCATAATTACCCCTACCAGTAGCACTTCCTAGGTAAAGCCAGTGTTTATACAATTTAAAAGTATAATCTAAAAATCCCCTTTACCAAAACAACTGAAATCCTTACTGCTGTCATTTCGTTTTAACCATCTGTTTTTCACATGTGGTGGCCTGTCAGTGTGATGGAAGACAATGTGGTTGGTGCTTGAAGATGTGGGTATAAGCAAAACAAAAGACTCACTGTGTCTGTACCGGCACATCCCTGTAACGCAGAGGGGAAAATGGTGCTTCTAGTCTAAATACTGTTTGTAGCGTGGCAGTGTACACTTCCACACACTGCTCCAGGTTTAACAGACATCAAACAGATGTGAAGAGACAAAGAGCGGAGAAGAAGATGAAAGGGTGGAACTTCAACAAAATACTAGAGTGCAGTGGAGGGCAAAGGAGATACACCTGTACGTAGATGCATCCATCCATCCATTTCTTTGAAAACATTTCAGAAAGCAAAAAATAGAGATAGGCAGCATTATCGGCCGATATTAGCCATAAATTACAATTAAAATGTAATTTAGCAGACACTTATATACAAAGCGACATACTTAATGTACAAATATTTTTAATACTATAAAACAATGATAATAAATATATGTGAATTCATTTGTTGTTCTTTTAAAAAGTAATTTTTTGGCGCTCTTCTTCTGTTGCGCAATTCTTCTTCTACAATATAAATGGTGAAACGACACTGCGCCCAACAGTTCATGTTTGGCACTGCAGCACAAAATGAAGCTGAAAACAGCCGTGAGCCTGACTTTATCATGAATTTACAACATTAAATGACAACATTTAATGTTATCAATTGTTACTAATAATTTCTGCATTGTTGTATATGTTACACATATTGTGGTTGCCGTGAATCTCGAGACGGTTAATATGCGCCTATGGTCATTTCCTCTCAAAACAGGAAGTCCCAGAATTATCACCCACATCGCTGTCGGATCTACTTGTTAACCTCCATTCTGTGTGTCAAAGAGGTATTTTCAGTTGGTAGACAGTGTTTATGATGTGTTTCAGTCTTTTTACGCTGTAAATATAGGTCGTTTTATCGTACATATCTAACTAGCTCACGGCTAACCGCTAAGCTAACGCTAACTCGCTAACTATGTATGTTCATCAACATACAAATCGTACTATGTAGCAAACGTTGTGTTTGTTTGTTGCACTAAATGGAAAGGTTATTATATTCTTTACAGTTTCAAAGTAAACATCATCAAAGAGACTTTGTTGTTGTGGAGTTTTTCCAACTGTTTAACTGTTTGGACAATTTGTCACATTAAAAACAAATGTGACGCTTTTTCAATACTAAAGTTCAATTAGTTTTCCTGTTTGGCACAAATACTGTGGAGTATAGCCAGTGGGGCATCACATTAAAAATAAGCTTAACCTGTTATTTCCATTGAGGTACAGTATATATAATGTGACCTGAAAATAGGTTGGAGGGAAGGGTCTATGTATATATTGTATTGTATGAATATAAGAAATGTATCTATACTTTAAATGTTAGATGTAAAACATTTGTGTATGACTCTCACTTTCACCTATTTTCTCTTGCTTTATGCACAACGTACACACACACACACACACACACACACACACACACACACACACACACACACACACACACACACACACACACACACACACACACACACACACTTCCCGTTTGTCTTTCTGCCAGTGACTGACTGTTCAAACCACATTTAGCCCAGTGGAAGAAATGTCTTGTGTTTTCCTTTCATTTGCTTCTCTAAGACTTCTTTATGGGTGCATGGTGGACTCATAACAAGCTCTGCTCTTGTTTTCCAACTGTGCGAGGACGTGTTGGAATATAGACATGTGTGCAAACAGAACAGTACTTGAAACTGAGCTTATAGTTCTGCTGTAGCTTTGTTGAGTCCTCGTGATTTAACACTTGTTGTGAACGTTACTGCGGCTCCATTTCAAACCGCTGCGCTGTCTGCGTGGGTAATTCCAAGGCTTTTGAAAACAGGCATGAGAAAACCAGCTGTTGACAGTTTGAATAATGTAACTTTGTGGAAGCACTGTCATCACCGGAGTCACATTAAGGCTTGTTTTTGAAACCTCTGCTTTACAAATTATGCATCCTCCTCCTGTGGAAAGAGTATATACTAAGAAAAGGACTCCACCAGTGTGATTGTAGACTCGTTCCAATTGTTCACATTTGGTTTATTGAATATGCTCCCTATCATCTATAGCAGTGGTTCTCAAACTTTTTTTGGCTCGAGTACCCCCTTTCTCTTATTTCTGAATCCAAGTACCCCTATGTCTGCCTTCAACTTTTTTGCTCAGAATACTATTTAAAAACAACTATAGAGCACAATAATGGTGATAACACACAATTTAAAGAATCTCATTTTGTAAATAAGTGGAAAGAAACAGTATCTTGTGCGGTTGTTTTTTTTTTTTTTTTTACTGCATTTTAGTTGAGCTAGATATAGATACAGTTGTTTAAGATTGTGTTGTTTTAAAGCAGAACTAAGTAACTTTTTCATCTTAATAAATCTGTCTTGTAGTCCCTGTGAGGGTAATACAAGTGTTTATGGGGTGATTGGGGGTCTTTCATCCCCCCCGCTGTCTCTGGCCAGAAAACCGCACTTGCAACTTTCCTGCCTCCGACCCTTTGGCAAGACGGACTGCTTTACGGCAGCCCAATACAAACTAATGCTAGATTATGACCAGCCTTGCACACGGTTGTCTACAAATTCACTTTCCTCAAACTTATATTGTGGAGGAATGAAGCTACTCCATGCGGTGACAGCTCAGCATCAACACACAGCAATCACACACACTGTAATCGTGGCAACAGGCACGCGCACACACTCGCAACCCAGCGCTCCATCAGGCAGCACACACACAAATATCCATCCATCTATCTATCCATCCATCCATCCATTTTCAGAGCACCCTTAGTGTCACTGATGTATTAGGATCGCTCTCTTTTTCAAGTACCCCCTGTAGTACCATTGCGTACCCCCATTTGAGAAACACTGATCTATAGGTTAAGTATATAAAAGTGTAAAGTTATTCTCTCTTCAGGCAGAAGTTTTCAAAACAAAGGTGCTTTGTTGTGAGTATACAGTGAAGAGCAATAGACTGGAGTCTCTTCTTTACCTCATTGACTGGTCTGTTCTCAAACCATAACAGCGTTCACTTGAAAACTAAATGAGACGGACATTTTTAGGCAAACCAGAGTCGGTTTTGTTGTTTTGCACAAGAACACGAAGGCACAATTACACCAGCTCAAAACACTCAAAATAGTTAAGTGAACAAACTCTAGTTTTTTGTGTGTGTGTGTGTTTGAGACCAAATAGGGTACAGTTTAAAATCAGCCTAAAACTGTAGGATGATGCCCAATTTTGCACATATGGTGATGAAAAACAACATATTCCACAGATTCATTTCTCCTGCAAATAAATGTTTCTCAGGACCGTGTAGTCAAAAATATCAAGTTGGGGATCCTGTTTTTCTCTCTTTTTTGTAAAACCCCAATTAGAAATTAAAATAAATGAGTGAACATTTAGTTTTCAAAACTGCCCTATTTTTTCACATGAATACATTAATATATCAGAATCAGAATCAGAAATGTTTTATTTGCCATGTACAGTTTTAAGGACAGTACAAGGAATTTGACTTGGTGGTTGGTGCACAAAACAAGCAACAAAAAGAAATAAAAGAAATAAAAACAAAACA
Source organism: Gouania willdenowi (assembly GCF_900634775.1). Lineage (NCBI taxonomy): Eukaryota > Metazoa > Chordata > Actinopteri > Blenniiformes > Gobiesocidae > Gouania > Gouania willdenowi. The sequence continues at coordinate 22,587,932 of NC_041055.1, forward strand.
ACAAAGAACAACCCAGCAACAATAATAATAATAATAATGATAAATATAAAGGATGAGGGATAAATAAAGGATAGATAGAGAATGAAGGATAAATAGGATAAATATAAATATATATATACAGTGCAGCAGGTATCAAGCTGGTGGAGGTGGTGATCGGACTACTATATTGCATTAAACTACCGGTAATATGCCAATGTCAAAGTGAACCACAAAGAAAAGAAAAAAGAATAATTATTGTTTGAAATGCATGTAATGTGACCTTTATTAGGATTAACTGGACAGTTTTCAGTCATCAGGTGTTAAAAATGCATTTATTATTACAACTCAATGATTACTTTAAGTTACTCGGTTCATTGTCTGTGATCAAAAATTCTTTAAAAAACAAAATATTTTGCACCTATTGAAACACAAGTTAATAAGTTAATGAATAGCGCTGTTATTGGGTTGTTTCTATTGTTTTTTTTAAATATATATATATATACTGTATATAATGCTGTTTGGGGGATGGGCTCCTATAAGCTTCAGCTTATTACATTTTTGGTTGTTGAAATGAATGTTTATTCTTTGTATTGCATTATATATGTTTGAAGACAGCCAGGAACAAATACTGTAAATATAAAACAAAAAGAAATAAATCATAATGGAAAATAAGGCAAACTGTAGAGGTGAATGTGCTCAAACTTTTTATAGAATAAATAAGACATAAATAAGACTGCTTTTATCTCTCAACAACACAGACCCACAGAAAGACTTTAAATGCATTAGAATCCCAATAAGACCTCCATGCTGTGCGTGATTATGTTTCCTTTGCTGCCCAGTCAATACTGCCATCATAATTCTGGTCCTAGCGAAGACCAGTGGGACACAAATGAATTAAAGGCATCTTACCTGGAATGACCTCAAAAAGAAATTTCCCTCCTTCGTCGCCATTGGCAGGATGGTCAATAACGTTGTTTCCAGACAAAATAATGGCTCCCTGTGGAGAGAGAAGAGCACGGTGGTGAGATAAAACAAACCTTGTTTATGTTCCGTTGTTGATCTTTTATGTTATTTTTCTAGTTTGTGGTGCCATTAATTTCTTTAATGGACTTTTGATTTCACACATTCAATATTACAGTTATTGCAAAATCTTTTACTGCAGTGCAAGATTCTGTCATGAATCCTAATGCGTCGAACCTGGAATAATTTAGTATGTTTTACACCACAGGGAGATGCATTCCTGCATGTTCTAGATGTCTCTGCGATTGTAATTAGACGCTCATAATCATCTGAATTATAACACCTCCAGGTACAGGTGTGCTTTGGAGGGTTAACCAGGTCCCCCATCTGCTCCGACCCCTGGCAAAGGGGGCCGACAACAGCGGCAAGGCCAGGGAGTAGGGGGAAGCGCCACCGACTCGGCGAGTAGAAGAGTGTGACGGTGGCGGCTGCTCCTCCAACCCGTAGACTGTAGCCGCGGCACGAGCCCAGCCCCGCTTCGTACCCTAGCCCAACCGACCCAGCCCTTAGTGCCAATCCTTATCCCGAAGTTACGGATCTGACTTGCCAACTTCCCTTACTAAAGAATCCACCTTTAACAGAACTATCGCGGCAATTAGTGCACCATTAACCCAACACAAAACTACCATATTGTGCTCTGTAAACAGAGGCTAAACTTGTTTCAGCTGCCCACAGCAATGGCACCGGGTCGGGACATGCCCGTATGTTGTGATGTCACGTAGGAACTATATATATATCCAAGCACGTGGTCACGTGACTGCCGTTTAGTGATGCGTTTTCCAGGTATTCTCCAGATCACATGACCTGGCCTAAGACGGTCCGTCTCTCCAAACTTACATGGGCGGTATTTCAAGAGGCAAGCCCCGAGTATTGATACTGTCGAGTGTTGTATATTGGCCTGAGGAATCATTTTAAATAACTCATATGGGTCAACTCTTTAGGTCAGTTCAACTTTATTTATACAGCGCAAATTACAACAATAGTCATCTCAATGCCACTATAGGCGTTCTTACAACAAATATATGCCTTAGAGATGAACAAGGAAGACCCATAGCTTAAAACAGGAAAATGTACGCTACCATCGGAATGATCGGATGCCTTTAACCTTATAAACCCAGTTGGATTTACGTGAATGAAACACTTCTTTAAGTAATCAATACATCAGTATGACAAACATGTCGACCTCTACAAATGTGCTTTCATAATGCTTTTAAAGTGCTTTTTCTTGCATATGCAGCTTCTAAAACTCCTCTACTTTCCGACTTGTAAATGTTACATATTGTGATTTTTCAGTTCAGCTGTCTTTCAAATTTTGTGTATTCTTTTAAATATTTTGTTACCACATGTTATTCAAGCACGACACAGACATAATATAAGCACTAGGACATCTTTACATGTGAAAATGTCTTTTTTTTACCTAGTGTTTCCTCGCAGCATCTGCCAGCAATTAGTCTGACCTCTGCCCTAGTCTATGCTAATGCAAACAAGATGGACAACAGTGACAACACGAGTATCAATAACTTGTGTACATTAACAGGAACTAAGACAGTCCGTTTCCTTCCTGCTGGAAGAGAGTGAGGGACATTTAATGAGCCATGACTGACAATCAGAAGCAGATACCCAACCTGAGGCTCAGATCTGGTGCTTTAATGTGGACTACAAAGACTGAAGGAGTGCGAAAAGGGTTTGTTTCCGAAGAAACAGAAGAGTCTCGTTATAAACAGTGTGGATGTTGAACATACATTCATAGGAGACGGACAACTCTGTATATATTGAAAATATAAATAGCTCATTGGGTCATATTCCTCCACTTCATTCAGACGCATGGAAATTATACTCTTTCCATACATTCTGGTTGGTGGTCTTTTGTTTTCTGCGAACAAACTCAACCACAAACCCAGTAATATATTTACCCAGCAAAGACTGAATCAAGCAGCCCAACCCAATGCATTAAAGTGCTTGTTCCAGTCTGGTGGTATTTTCTGCACTTTTATATTGTTATAAAATGAGGTCATATGTTTTTTTTTTGTTTTTTTTCCCCTCGCCATTGGTAGCAGTGACACCACTTCTATTATTTTTAATTCCAAAACTAAAGCTTCACAGACGAGAGGCTTTAGATCGGTGGTTCTCAAACGTTTTGGCCCAAGTATTGATTAATTGATATTTATTTCTTCCTGACTGTCTTCCAACATATACGATGCAATACAAAAGAATAAACTTTCATTTTAACGACCAAAAATGGAATGAGCTGAAACAGTAACTGCTTATCAGAGCCCATCCCCAAACAGCATTTTAAAAAACAATAGTAACAACTCAAGAACAGCAGTATTTACTAATTTATCAATTTCAATGGGTTTTGAACGTAGACGAATTACGTTAAAGTGATCCTCAAGATCACCGTCGACAGAAATGCATCTTCTTTTAATGTTTGTTCTAAATTTACTTTGTTCAAAATTATGAACCCCTCATAAATTATATGTTCCTTCTCTTTGTTTTAAAAGTGATATAATACCCAAAGTAAAGTAAAGTAATTTTTTGCTCTGAATGAAATCTTTTAACCGTACGTTATTATTGTTCTTGTTATATTTCTGAATCCAAATATAGACAAATATGGAACGTAATGATGGAAGGAATCAGTAATAACACACATTTTAAAGCAGGGGTTCTCAACTGGTCTCACCCTGGGACCCACATTTTGTCATTGGGTCGCACTTTTTTTTTAGAATTCAAAAATGACAAAAATAGCTGTTGAAAACACATATCATCTTTTTAAAAACATAAATCTATATAATTTACTGTGCAACATGCATTTCACAGCAATGTCTGTCAAAAAAAAAGTTTCTTTCGAAATAAAAGACACGAGACATTAAGTATTTATTTGTTTTTGACCAGCTGTCCACGACCCACCCAGTACAGGTCCGTGACCCACTTTTGGATCCCGACCCACCAGTTGAGAATCACTGTTTTAAAGGATCACCTTTTAAATAAGTAGAATGAAACAGTGTTTAGTACCTCCTGAATAAATTTATTTCTATAGTTTTTATCATTTTGGGTCATTTCCCGTCTAGTGTGGGACCAAGATGTACCCTTGTATTTTAACTTCATGTTCTAATTAAGATAATTTTCATCATCATCATTATGATTATCATTTTTAACTAAAAACAAACATAAAACTCCACATTTGTTAGATTATCTCTCTCTTGATGAAACAATTGCTTTAGATAAATCTAAATCTCAGACCACTAAGTGGCAGACTGTAAGGAATCTGTTCCCACCAGAATGCTGCAAACATAATCAGAATACTTTGTTTTTTTTTTTTGTTATTCATTTTAAAAGCACTGTAAAATTGTAATTGGGATGCATATAACTGTGACGTTAACACGTTTCTCCGACCTTCCTGAACACACTGGAGTGATTCAAATCCACATGATTCTTTTTTGGGTCATAAACCAGAACTCAAACACTGACAGCAGGGCATTGTTCAGGCTACATTGACAGTTTTAGGGTAAACACAGCTCTGGACATTTCAACAATAACTTCTTAGGTTAGCAAAAAACATCCACTATTTATACCTCTCAGCTATGTTGCTAGGACAGGAATGGATATGAAAGCGGTTGTGCTGAAAATACAAGTTCTCTAAATCACATGAAATTACACTTGTTATAGCACATAGAGAAATAAAAATACACTTCTGGCGTACAGGGTGTAGAAATAGCAAAGAACAGTTTGCACACACCCCAATTCCAAAATTCCAGTTTTTATTTCTGTGAACCCAAAGGAAAAGCCAAAAACCCTGTTTATTAATAATAACATTGTTTGATTAACATAAAGCAGGAAAGCATGTAAATATACGATCAAACAGAGGCGTTATTGCATGGAGGACATTTATTTTACACATTGTTAAGTAAACAGTTATTAAGAAAACGGGTGATTTAGTGTTAAACCAATCCCTATTGATCATCTGTCGTCTGAGGCAGTAATTACTGTTACCTATAGGCTCAGTAACCTTTAGCACGTCGTAATTAAACCTCAGGCAGGGACTGTTTGATGTTTAGCGTATTTTCCCTTCAGTTTGTTTGCCTTCACTGACTAAGTTTGTACAACTGATGGACATGAATGTTTACATGTTTAGATAACAAAAAATAAAATAAAATAAAATTCTTATTTATATCAATTTTAATGGAACACTACATCAGCCTGATGATGCTTGCATTCCTTCCTAAATTAAAATGTTGCAACTGTAATAACAGATTAAAATTAAATTAACATTTATTTCAGCCTAATATGTACGTTTGATACATGTGAAATTTAATATTGGACTGTTACTTAATTTACATTGCAAGTTTAACATTTAGAAAGCCCCAGACTTTAGGCAGTGTACAAGTGTGTGTATCAGCACTATGTGTAAATTTACTGGATGTGATGGGTTCATCATCTCCTTTTTTTAATTTCTCATCAAATTAAATTGACAATGATATATGATTAAATTGATAAGGTGTTGAATTGTTTATAGATTTAATCCCTTTTGAATATGTCTCACATATGATATGACATGAAAAAGTTTCACCCATCCCTCTGCATTTTCCTTTTTGTTTTTACTAGGGATGTCCCGATACAACTTTTTCACTTCCGATACGATACCGATATTGCAGCCTTGGTTATTGGCTGATACCGATATTGATCCGATGCAAAATCTGCACAAATCAGACATACTTTTATGACTTATTTTGTAGTGTGGAATGTTAGAAAAGGCTTGATCAAGTGATGTTACTCAAACAGAGAACAATAGTCAGCAACAGTAGGTATGAGAAAAAACTGACTTATTTATTATTAACCAACTGGTTACATACATTTTAACCTTCAACATAATATTCTACAATTGAATAAATATAATATAATATAATATAATTGGAGATTTTAAGATGCAGTCCAATAAAATCCGATATTCGTTTTTTTGGCTGATATCGGACCGATATCCGATATCAATATTGGATCGGGACACCCCTAGTTTTTATGCCTTTTTGTATGCAATAAGAAAAAAGATAGTATATTTTTGACCCTCCTTTGAACACTACTGATGTGTCTGTGAAATTAAAAACACTGTTTTGATCATGGTTTCTTGATTTTACAAACACAATTCACCTCCTAAAATATTTTTACTTAAATTTGAGGCATTAGTGTCATTTAACAACTACCAAGACATTTGGAAGTTGTGTCCATGCAGGATTCTTTGCAGCTTTTATAAGAGTTGCAACAATTCATCTCCCCCAAAAACACGTGTTAGGTTTAATGGAGTCCTAAAACACAATGTAGGCATGAATGTGTGTCATTTTGATATCGTCTATTTCTTTTAACTTTGCATTAAAATGTAAAAATGATATTAGGTAAGAAATCTCCCAACAAGGGATCAATCAAGTTTAGTAAGTGTTGAAAACATTATTGTGCTAAATGTGCTTTTAAAAAGGAGAAACGGTAACCCAAGAAGACCCTCCTGTCTCAGTCCTGCAGCCAATCTTCTATTTGATCCCTTTAAAGAGCAGCCTGGATGCATTTCATGATTAAAGGACTCTGAAACAAACCCAGGACAGCATCACAGATGCGGACAATTGTGGTCTGCAGGAAGCTATTTTCACACACGGACGATCAATCAGGAAACACACGATTCCTTGGATGAAGTTTTTTTTTTCTTTTTTCCCCCAATAAAACTCCAGTGGTTTCTGTGCAGGAGACGCAATGTCCTGTCGTAGACTCGCAGCAATACCTGTCAGAGCTGCTGCTCGATTCAGAGACCTTTCATCTGGCTCCACAGGGAGCTCGGGTTACACACCAAAACAATATCTGCTACCAAAACCACTGCTGCTCTTTGAAATACTATCTGGAACCACATCATTTCGGCTAGTGATGTTCATGCAGTGTCAGCTGTCTGTGTTTTCTCTCCGTACTCTCCTGCAGAAAATTCACAAGGCTGATTAATCTTAGCTCATGCTATATAATCAATACTATAATTTATAAGGGTGCATGCTGTTTTTAACTAACAATTCAATTCTACTTTATGTATTTAGTGCATATTACAATAAAAGTAATCTCATAGCGCTAACAGTAAAAAAAACATGCTCTAAGTGGTCGGGTTATAAATCTGTAACACATTATTCAGTGCACACGTGTCAAAGTCATGGCCCGGGGGCCAAATCTGGCCCATTGGAGCTTCCAATTTGGCCCATATAGAAGAAAGTAAATGATCTAAATCTTTTATCCCATTTATACACCTGGAATAATCACAGCAGAGTAAAAAGTAACCTTCAATATATGAAAACACACGTAGTTTACTGCGTTCTCCCCTCAGGGAAACGTGGAGGACACAGTGGAGTAGATTATATACGATGAACAGATACCGCTGATACACATCTTTGTCAAGTTGGTCATTTCTGTGTGTGAGGCCTAAACTAAACACTGACCTTCACACAACGTCAACCTTTTTCTCCTTAAATGTCTTATTTTGCTTCTCGTAAGTTTTTTTTATATATATATTTTTTTACGTAGTTCACAGCCAAAAGTTAATAATTGTCATTATTAAATCTTACATTTATAAAACATTCACCATTAACTGTATGAAGCTAAAAAATATGATAACAATAAAAACACTCCATTACATAAAAATTAATGAAAAAAAAGAAGAATCTTTACGAAACATTATTTTAAAAAATATATAATAATATTTACAACAAATGATGAAAAATGAATAATAATCTTGACAACAAAAGATAAAAAAAATATTTTTTACATTAAATAATAAAAATATTAAAGATAATATTATATACGTCAAATGATAAAACATGAAGGATAATCTTTACAACAAATGATAAAAAATAAGTAATGATAATTAACATTACAATAAAAAAATAAACCAACAATTGTACAATGCCTCTAAAACTTTATGCAAGACAACTAAAATGATGTTTACTTTCAAAATGATGTTTATTAAGCAGATATATTATGAAATCTATTGGTGGTTTCCCATAGGTAAGTTGTGAAGGTTAGCCTTAAGATGTCTACATACTGTATGTATATTGTAGTCACCTATTGTTTACAGCATTTACAGATACCAGATATTCAGCACGTTTTTATTAAAAATATTCATAAAGAATGAATTAATTCAATAACATTCTCTGTTATTCATGGTGTTTTGGGTTGGGTAGGTCCCAAAAGACTAAAACATCTTTACGTGGGCCTTTGCCTTCCTTTTGGAAGAGCTTGATTATAGAAGCAGTTTGTGAGCTTTCTTGTTTGACTTTCTAAAGAAAACGCCTTCATTTTATAAACATTTATGAGGCTGTATGAGAAAGGATAAATGAGTTATTGTGCATATACTTGGATTGAAAAAGGTCGATGTAGTTGATGTGAGGATAATGAAAATCAACATTCATGAGACTGATGTGTGTTATTATTGTTCTATAAACTAGCTGAGAGCAACTGTAGCTATCATTTCTTCACTATTTTTGATGCCCTTATGTATTTCATATGCCACAAAAAAAAAAAAAACTTGCAAGTTGAGGTAATTGTCCTATACTGCAAATGTTTATTTGAGTACAATGTGAGACAGATTACATCAAAACAGGATTTAATCTAAAAAAATCATCCTGTAGAAGGGCTTCTGAATGAATACAGTCAGTGGAATTCTATATGAGTTTTGCATAAAATATTTAAGATCAGGCAGTTTTCTACAAGCAGACAAAACAAAGGCGTTTCAGTGCACTAGCATTGATTAGTTGCAGATTTTAAAAATCTGAGCTGGCTTCTTTTCATCGACTCGACAAAGACCTTGTTATGAATCATACCATCAAACTTGGAGGAGCATAGAATCCAAATACCCCAATTAAATCCATTATTCCTGAGACATCTTGATACACACACTAAATGGGTTCAATGTATTCCTTCCCTACACTCTCACTCATTTATTATGTTACATCCGTCTCTGGCCGATGGATACAAAGCCAAAATGGCTCAAATGACAATAATCATACATTTCACCAACTGGATGAATACTGTCTCTGTTTATGGCTGACACACGGATGAAATCTGAGTGCATCCAGTGTGTGCGCGCTTGCTTGCGTGTGTGTATTGTTGAACGAGCGTGCTTGTGCGTGCAGACATTTCCACGGACGAGTGAGGGCAGGCAGTTGGCGTGTTGATGCTAAGCCTGCACGTGCTATACCCTACGCATGCTTCTCGGTGACCCTTCACCTCCATCTGACTCCCATTCCTCAGATTCCAGACGTTGCTCTGAGAGGTTTGGCCGACTGTATGGGATGCAGTACGGCCCCCCTCAAGTAGGAATAATAATGTGATTTTTAACAGGCAAACGACTGAATTGCCTTGAAAACAAAACAATAAGTCATTGAGGGTTTAGAACAAAGTTAAAGACAATAGGGCACAGAAAAGTCACAAATATTCACATAAAGGGGGGGGGGGGTCATATAAATGGTCTAAATGTGGCTCAGTTTGACCCTTGGGATCACTTAACAAAATGTTGTTAAAATGTAAGTAAACCCAAATTTATATACTGATTTTTTTTTTCTTTTCGGCTTAACACTTCATGTACCTGTGCTAGTTATACAGTAAATCAAGACATAACCAATTATAACATCACATTTCACTCTCACCTTAAAACACTCGACTCTTCCCCCATCCCTTCCATTTCCCTACCCTGACTCCCTCTTCCCTGTTCCCGTCACCCTCACCTAGGTGTAACACTGCCCTCTTTGGTGATGGTGATGGTTGCAGTTATGCAATAAAATAAATACATTTATTTAATTGTAATAAAAATTAAAAAAAAACATGCATTGTTGTTGTGAAGAGATTGCACTGCATGTAGTGTTGATCTTCGACAGCATGTGCAGACAAGGTAATAAAATAAATAAAAAATATGCAATCATGTTTAAAAATACAGTATTTTAGAAATGTATTCATCATCCAAACTTTAAGGATGGTTATTAAATGTCCAATAAAATTAAAAAAAAAAACATGTTAATTTTACAATAGAGCATAATTCATTTTTTTTTTTTTTTAGCTATGATTGAATTCATTTTGATTCAATCTGCAGGATTTGAGACTTATCATAGCTTTTACTCACAAATCTTTAGTTTTAGATGTGAAATAACTAAATGGTATTTAAAAGGTCACATTATTAATGTAATAATTGCACCTTTTTTTTTTCCATGTCTTAACTTGACGTCATAAACGGGATAATAAGCGGATATTTTTGTGGTCAGTGTTTGCGTCTCTATAGCAACCATTTCCAGCAGATGTCCTCTGTCAAACGACGAGGCAGTCATTAAGCTAATGTGACAGGTAACGGAAACTTCCCAGCACGTGAGAGAGTTTAATTAATGGCTGAGCTAAATGTGGCCCCTGAGCATCATGGGGTTGATGATGTGGGATTGGAAGTTATTGCAGCTCTGCAGAGCGTCAGTATGTTATAGGAGGTGCGTCAGTGTGTTTTTGCAGACTTTCCTTTGTGCTGACCTTGAACATCAGTCTCAGAGATTATGAATAGTTTCAGAAAACTCAGCCTCTACTTGGCCCAGTTAAAAAAAAAGCATTTTTAGGTTCAGAAAATTAATGAGGGTTTCGTTTTAAAGTAGGGCAACAACAAACCTCTGTAGTGGTATGAATAATGACTGTTGAAGTTGTAGATAAGGCCATATCATGAAGAAATACAGGCGCTGATCATGTCATAAGAATATCATGGAAAAGTTGATTTATATCAGTAATTCCATTCAAAAAGTGAAACTTGTATAATGTATACATTCATTTCACACAGACTGACATATTTCAAGTGTTTATTTCTTTTAATGTTGATGATTATAACTGACAACTAATGAAAACTAACAAATTGAGTATCTCAGAAAATGAGAATATTGTGGAGATGTTCAATATTGAAGACACCTGATGCCCCACTCTAATCAGCTAATTACCTTAAAACACCTGCAAAGGCTTTTAAATAGTCCCTCAGTCTAGTTCTGTAGGCTACACAATCACGGTGAAGACTGCTGACCTGACAGTTTTCCAAAAGACGACCATTGACACCTTGCACAAGGAGAGCAAGACACAAAAGGTCATTGCTAAAGAGGCTGACTGTTCACAGAGCTCTGTGTCCAAGCATCATTAATAGAGAGGTGAAGGGAAGGAAAAGATGTGGTAGACAAAAGTGTACAAGCAGTAGTGATAACCACGCCCTGGAGAGGATTGTGAAACAAAAGCCATTCAAAAATGTGGTGGAGATTCACAAAGAGTGGACTGCAGCTGGAGTCAGTGCTTCAAGAACCACCACGCACAGATGTATGCAAGACATGGGTCACTCTGGAACAAGAGACAGCGTCAGAAGCGTCTCACCTGGGCTAAAGACAAAAAGGACTGGACTGCTGCTGAGTGGTCCAAAGTTATGTTATGTATACAGTTTAATTGTATTATTTTATTTATTTGTATATATATATATATATATAACGATATTCTGTGTGTGTGGGGGGGGATACAGTGTGATGTATTTGGAAATGAACAAAAATGGGTTGTATGTACCTTGAAAATAATATATGTAACCCAATAAAATATATGAAACCAGATGAAAATATGTGGGGATTTTTTCTATTTTTTTTGTAAAAACGAACTGATTTCTCTTATGATCTAAAGATTTCTTTTAAGTCGACACTGGGAAATAAAGTACAACTGTTGGTCCTCCTAAATATATAATCTTCCTTCACTCTGGATACAGAAATAGCAGCAAAGACTATCTCCCCTCCTTGTGTTTGGCCTCCAGCCCACCTTCTGGTCTGGTGCTTTAACCTTCAGGGACGTCAGGGGTCTGGCTCAACTGTTTTCACTGCAGGATCAGCCAAAGGCATGTGGGTAGATGAGGAAACAAAGATTTCATTTGTACTTTGGCATTATCTGATGCAGAAGGATATTTAACAGGAATGGATGCGGTATGAGTTGGTTCTGCTTTAACATGCCTGTCCTCGACATGTTGTAGAGCCAATAACTGTATGCATCAGTGTTAGAAACACTGAGATAAAAGCCTTGACAGCACAAACACATCATCTATTTAAATGGGAAGAATCAGAATGCAGACAACATTTCCAGACTTCATTTATAACCCCTAGACGAGATGAGACTGGCATCTCCCCTCTCATCCAACTGCTGATCTAACAAGTGCAACTAAGCTCTCGAGTGTCCTTGGTTCTCTGACACCCAGAGGAAGAGCTATCTGGGGTACTGTGTCCTCCTTTAGAACCTGATTGATTGGACTCATCAGGTTAATCCACAGATGTTTGACATGTCAGTGCAAAGTAATATATCATAAGGATTAAGAACTTACTGTTTTTCTTTAACAGGGTCAAGAAGGGATAAACAAAACTTGAAAAAAATGGTTGATTTTCTTTTCATTTTTTGTTTCTAAAAACTGAAAAATTAGATGTTGGAATTAGAAGGTAGAAAAAAAAAAAAAGGATAGTTCATATTGTGCGACTGTAAATTGTCGCTTTCATAATAAGAGCATGTATGAGGAGTGTGCTGTGTTTCTGGCTAGAGCACCAAAATATGACTCCGAGCTGTGGTTTCCTAACCCAGGCTAAAGTTTCTTTGGAATCTTACTCTTTAAGTGGCTTGTCATCTTGTAACCTCTCCATGGACCTCTCCATGTCCAGTATTAACTTATGTTAGACAGCAGCATCAAAATTCTCTCTCTCCAACACAGCACCATCCTGGATTGCGCAATATTTAAAAAAAAACTAGTGTTTTTTTTGTTTGTTACTGTCTTCTAGCATTTATTTTTTTGTTTTTATAAACAGAAAATGAAAATAACCAGCTTTAAAAGTTCTTTTATCATCTCTCAACCCTGATAAAAACAAATGCCTTAAAGCTGATATCTGGAGTTTCTGAGAAATTATTCTTATGAAATGCGAAAAAATACCTAACGAGTCTTTTACTGTGGTCTACTGCCGGTGGTCATTCATATACATTAATTTATATAAGTCCCGCCTTCGTCCTATAGACCCCTATACAATTGGAAGCTTTGACTTCCTGTTTTTGAGACTGTCAATCAAAGTGAATGCGGAACTGTGCACAGAAACAAGGTTGCGCGTCACAACAGTAAACAGGTAAATATGATTTTGGCTCTTACCTGACCCATAGATCTATACCAATGCGACCCGATACAACCTTGTTATGTTCTGCGATGCGCGTGCAGAAAAGTAGAAGCGTGGCTTCTGGTAGATTGGCAGAGGCAGTGGGAGGAAGTGGAGCTGTGTAGGGTGGGACATCGAGACGTTTCTCAGAAACTCCGGATATTAGCTTTAACATCATTTTCTGAATGGAAAATCCATAGACCAACTTACATTGACCTACTTTAATCTATCATTTTAAAGGAAGGTTTAGGTTTTCTACTGAAAATTTGACTGCAAAATAGTTTATTTAGATAGGGTACAGCTATTAGCCATGTTAGCCTTGTTGGCTTTAATATACATTCACCTAAAGCTACAGAGCATCAGATTAACTATAATGTGGGGAAACTACAGTACATAGTTGATGTTTAACACGTGTCATATGTGGTTCTAAAAACAGAACAGGTTGGGTTTTTCTTGTTCAATCAATTTCACGCTCTAATAAAGTCATCGCTAGCAAGAAACAAGCCTTTGGCTGCTAATTCAAACGCCTCTATTCCAGGAAATGATTGGAATTTTTGCTGACTATTTTCTAAATGAGTCCTTTTAGCCAACTGTGGAATAAATTACTAAAACTTTCTGCTCAGTAACCAAAGTCTCTTTGTTCAGAATACACATGCTACAGAGCGAGGATGCCTGGTTACAGTAACGTTAGAGATGGCCTTAAAGTCTGCATTACTCACAGAATCCTCTGCTTTCTGAGCAGCGTTGTGTGTTATAGCTGCAGACAGGGGAAACACACACACACACACACACACACAGCAGTGTCCTGGGATGTAAAGTCCCACAGTCAAAACAAACGATTCCCATCTCGGATTGTCTTATCACATTTTGCACAACAGTGAGATACAGTGCATCTTTAAGTGTTGACTCCAGTGGGCCTGAGTTCAGTATGCAGTGAAGCCTCTAAAAAACCAAAAAAAAAAAAAAACCTACTTGCAAGGACAAGAAGGACAAGGAAGTCTGAACTGGTTTAACAACATGTACGTAACTTTGGGGGAGTAGTGGTGAAAAGGGAAAAAAAAATACATCTGCAAAAAGCACATCTTTGGTCTGTGGGATTGTGGGAGTTTTTGTCTAAGTCACACAGTAGAGTAGTAGCAAAAAAAATCTTTAAAAAGGTATTTCTGGATTGTAGAGCGAGTCTTTATATTATTCAGTGGGTTTTAGGCATCCATGTAAGCTTGAAACTAACTATTGTTTAGTTATTGTGTTTTCATATTGTAGTTTATACAGTTGCTAATTTCAAACTTGACTACATTTTTTTTATTATTTTGATCAGCGTGGTGTTCTTTCTGAGACCTATAGGACTGCATTTTGTAGATGTTAATAAATAATAGATTTATGTCTTTTAACTGTAAACTGTACTTTTACAGTACCGGTACTTGTCTGCATTTTATCTTATATTATCATGTTATGCTGCTTTTTAAACGATGCATTTTCTAAATCTAGCATAACTGCACAGAAGATGTTTTATGCATACATGTTATTTATTTTAATTTTTTTGTCATGTGATTTTGTCGAATGAGATCTGATTGAAAAATAATTTTCTATATATGAAATTGAGAATGGGTGACCCCCACCTTGGAACCAATATGTTTAGGGATTGGCACCAGCAGCTCCCTGTGACCCGACAGAGTCCAGAACTGCTTCTGAATGAATAAATATGACTTTAGGTACAAGATTCAAGACTCAACACTATACTACTACTATACACGACACACTCGATGCGTATATACTGTCTACTATATACTATTAGTATGGTAACATGATTAGGATGATAACTGTTCCCACTGAAGTATTCTTCCAAGTTTCCCAAGATGCATTTTGAACCTCTAACAACAAAAACCTAAATCACACTGAGGCCAAATATCGGTTGATTCTCCACCTTTGAAAGCATTTTAGGTGAGAAAGTCACCAAGTAGAATATCAACACGTGGTCATTTGATCCATAAAACTTTCAGAAACACATTTCATGTCGACATTTCGGAGACTTTCAGAGAGCCGGCCAGCATTGTGTTACTGACTAAACTTCAGGTTAACTTCAAAACAAGAGCTCTATTTACAAAAGCACTGATAACTAATGGAAGACAAGTAGCGATGCTTTTGTTTTGAAAAGGGGATGTTTGATTTTTAGCTTGAAGCCGTTCCCAGGACGATTTTACATTCCACTCGCAATGCATCATGGGGCAGTTAAGTATGACTAGTGTGCCCACCATGCATACTTCATCCAGGTATTTCTCACATACTCAATCTTTCCATACTACATACTCATTTTGACGTTAGACTTAGTATGAGTACTACGTTAGTATGCCATTTTGAACACAGTCTCATTACTTTCTGAGCCTTACCAGGGCTTTGGTCTCCTCCTCATCTTTGTAGTAGAAGAGATGATCCCCTCGTAGGACAAACCAGCGGCTGTGCCAAGTCTTCACAAACCCTCCTTGCTTCCTGAGCCACCCACACCGAATAACGTTGGACCTCTGAGCCTCGCTGCACGCCTGACCTTCTCTGTGCTGAAGGCTGTTGTGGGACACGCAGGGGTCGTCCATTACGGCAACAGCAATCTGCAAAGGACAAAACATTCATAAAGATTTTTATTGAATGACTATCTACAGCAATTCACCTAGCTCACTTTAAATCCTTGCATTTTCAGTCTCTGACGCCTAGACCATGAATGACAGAAACGTATTGTATAATGTTGAAACATAAAACAAACCTATGAACACAAGTAATTAACGTCACCTATTTGATTTGTGTGTTTTTTAGAGCTGTAGATTTATCTGACTTTGGTTCCTCCGTGATGAATGTGGAAAGGAGGGATTTTAAAGGCAGATAACCTACACAGAAATCTGTGAATCTTTTCCATCTTGTTTCGTTTCGCCCACTAACGTACATTACGCCGGCCTGACAGGCTTGTTCTTGTCTCGATGTTATGTTTTTTTTCTTTTTTCTCTCTCTCCGTTTTCTGTCATCATTATTTTTGATGTTCTCTTTTGGAGGGATATCCATGATGGTGCTATCTGATCAAAAGGCTGCACCATGAGGTTGGGATGAAGTAAGCAAACCGTGCAGCATCAGAGTTATGGAGGTATTTTTGTAGTCATTCACATATAGTAATGTAATGGGACAATACAATCTACAGTATAAAGATGTTTTACGTTACATTAATTCAAAATACTTAAAACATTCCCAAACTGCATTCTAGACACAGCTGTGAGAAAAGTATTTTTCCAACTACCGCTTGAATGTGCGTGTCATTTATTACCATATGTGGGGATTGCTGCTGTCAGCCTTATGCACTGCCATGTTATCAGTGGCCCTGCCTGTGCTTAGCTTGGTTGTTGTCCAAGCAGCCCACGGGTCCAGATGAGGACCAGACACTGCAGTGCTCAGTAGTGTTCCAGGCAGCAGAGCAGCAAGTGCAGAAGTGGAAAACACACATTCCGAGAGTGTACAGAGGTGTTGTGAATGTATAGGTTCATGCACAAACAGTCCTCTGCATAAACAAACTACTACTCAGGCATGTGACATCTCACTGATGATATTTTTTGATGTTTTGCATGTTTTTGTTGACATCTTGTTGCTGTTTTGGATACTTTTTGTGAATTTATCTGTAATAAAGATACACAGTGATTTTCTTTTTGCATTTTTGTTAACCTTTATTGTCTTTTTGGAATCATTTAGTCCATTTTTGTTGCTGTTTTGTTTGTTTTTAGAGTCCTTTGTGTGTTTTTCTGTAATAAAGAATATAAAGTCATTTTGTTGCACTTTTGTTGTCCTTTTGTGCTGTTATGGAATCATTTTGTGCATGTAATTTGGGCCTCACACAAAATTAGACTGGGTGGCCCCTGGGCCACCAGTCTCCCATGTAGAAGACGAGCTTAAATAGCACTTCTCTGCTTTCCTTGAAAAATTGAAAAAAAAAATCTTGATTACCTTTTGATGGTGATGACAACCGAAATAAATAACCTAAAATTAGACTTAATATAATATTTGTTTTTTATAGACATAAAAAAATAAGTGTGTCCCTGCACAAAGAAATAACTTACATACAAAGGAAAAAAATTATCTGGAAATTTTGACGTTTAATATGGACAAGTCAAAATGCATTATTTTTTGTACTTTTTTCCAAGATAAAATAAAAGCTTCAAATAGTAGGATTAACAATTGTGATCATTTTTTGTTCTTAAAAGTTATTCAAACTAATATATAAGTTATATATTCAAATAGAATCACTAGGAAATTACCAGCAATAACCATAAGGTACTAACTTCTCTTACTGAGATGAATTTATAATTCATTACACTTATCCAGTAGCGTAATAACCTCCTAAAGCTTATTCTTCGATAGTTTACAGATTTAAAACATCAAGATCTAAAACCTGAAAGACCTGCGTAGAAATTATGCTTTTCTAATTTCCTAATCTGGTGTCAAAAATTTATTGACAGTTTGTTTTTTTGTTTTTTTAACAAAAACTACAGTTAAGTCTGCAATTTCTTGCCTGTCCTCTTACAGGTTTTATGTGAATCTATTTATTTTGCAGACACCTCCCTGGCAAAACCTCCCCACTGGTGCCAGATGTGGCGTAGTAAGCAGATTTGTGCAATGCATCTCCAAGTATGCATCGCTCCCTGACAGTCGCGTCAACTCAGCAGTTTGGGAAATAATGTTCAGAAGTGAATCCTGTGTTCATGTAAAACACCTGGGTGTGCATGTCTGTGTGTGTGTGTTTGGCATTTTTTATTCAGCCTAATTCATCTGTAGACAGACGATACTGAATTGATCGTTCCTCAGTAACTCAATGGGTAGAAAGGAAGTCCTTTTGTAAAATTCTGTTTATACATATTAATAGAATTTAAATTCATCAAAATTTGCATTTAGCACTGCCCGAGGGAGAACGGATAATGAAGCCTATTTTTCCTTTGACTTTGGTGATTAAGTCAAATAAATTCTCATGGGACGTGGATACAAGGAGGACTTTAATGTCCTTGGTGACAGTTAATGATCCAGACCACCATCTGCTCATGTTTAGCTATCTGTATTCTCACTCATTTCTTTCTCAAACTATGATGAATATTGAAGAGTTCTCATTGGGAAAGATTATCTCAGCATTAATGCACCATGCAAGAAAAAATGACACAAGATTGGAAAAAGAAAACCAGTATATCATACAGCCCTGTCAGACGCACAGATGTTAGATTCTGTTTTGGTTCTGGAATGACAAAACAGAATATAGCTATTGTTTAGTATACGCTTTGGCACTGTGTCATTTCTTAGCAGGGTACAACAATTTTCAAGGCTGTGTGAAGGAAGAATTTAAAAAAAAAAATTAAATTCCAACTGCACAAGAACAAAGAAAAAAAAGTTTTTTTTAAAGCTATCATGTAGTCTTGGAGCACAAAGAAATGTAACCGACGCTGAGTCAGGTTGGGCTCAACCTAACAGTGAGGGCATCTCGAGTTCATGGATTTTTATGTTGTATGTTTAAGAATCTGCATCGGTCTGCGAAGTCATAAATACTGTGACTGGATACACCCCAAGAGACTTAGGTTTTGTCCAAATAGCACTGAATCCTACAGTAAATCACTCTCTCCTTGATGACAAAAAGTTCAGGTGGATGCAACATTCAAGACCATTCAATGTATGCATACTTTAAATGAGGAAAAAAAAGTTCCCAAGATATTACTCAAAACAAACGTCAAGAGTTTTAAATGATATCTGTTGTTTTGTTGCTGATGTTGTAGGTTTATGCGGAAATAGTACGAATTTAAGTAGTTTTATACATAAGGCTTACACTACACTGTCATTATTATGACATGACACCTGTCATTAGCATGAATAAGGTGTCCTGAAGGCTGTCATTAAGTGTTGTTCGTTATCCTAACCCTAACACTTTGTTACGCTAACTCTACCTAACACTAAGCCTTTGTTACCCTAACCCTACGTCTTTGTTACCCTAACCCTAAGCTTTTGATACCCCAACCCTAAGCTAACCATAACCCTTTGTTACCCTAACCCTAACCAAACTCTAAGCCTTAGTTACCCTAACCTTACCAAACCCTTCGTTACCCTAACCCTAAGCCTTCGTTACCCTAACCCTTTGTTACCCTAACCCTAAGCCTTCGTTACCCAAACTCTTTGTTACCCTAACCCTAAGCCTTCGTTACCCTACCGCTATCTAACCCTTTGTTACCCTAACCCTAACCCCTTGTTTCTCTACCTAACCATAACCCTTCGTTACCCTAACCCTAAGCCTTCGTTACCCTAACCCTTTGTTACCCTAACCCTAAGCCTTCGTTACCCAAACTCTTTGTTATCCTAACCCTAAGCCTTCGTTACCCTAACCCTAAGCCTTCGTTACCCTACCGCTATCTAACCCTTTGTTACCCTAACCCTAACCCCTTGTTTCTCTACCTAACCATAACCCTTTGTTACCCTAACCCTAAGACTTTGTTAGTCTAACCCTACCGAGCCCTAACCCTTTGTTACCCTAATCCTACCTAACACTAACCCTTCGTTACCCATCCCTAACCGCACTATATCCCTCCACCTAACTCAAAAAATGCCAACATAGCTCCAAAGGTGTCATAATTTAGCAAAACAACACTTAATGACAGCCTTCATGACACCTTATTCATGCTAATGACAGATAATGACAACATAATGTCAGCCTAATGTATCAAACTTCAAGTATGGTGTTACATGAAATGAATACCTTTCTTTGTTTTGAAAGTTTGGCAAGTGTAATAAAACTCTGGAGCTATCAAACTGCTCTCATTAACTACAGCTCGTGGGTTGAAATGATGACCATGTATATCATAAGGTTCCTTATTTTTGATCTAATAAGAGTTGCCTTTACTTTGAACCTCAGACATTTCTGTTTTCATGCTAACGGTGCTAATGATACAAAAGAGAAGATCGTTTGAACGTCTCATGCTAACCATTAGCCTACTTTTAAATCTGCAAACTCTTCCGGAAGCAACTTTAGTCATAAGGTCACAGGAGTGAGACTGCGCTGTGCTGATCATTGGAGAGGATGTGAAAGAGGAAGAACTGCAGAGTGGTCACAGATGGTAGAACTCACACAAGAGCAAATGAAAACCTGATTCATATCTGCAGACACTCAAGTCAGGTCAGTCAAGATTTAATGGGGGATTGGGGTTATTCAAAGGTGAATCTACCTTTAATGACAGGGTAGGAAAGTAATCAATAATCAATCACTACCCGCCCACATGACTCAACCTAAGAAATTGAGATTAATGGATATACAAATTAAGTAGCGTACCGCTAATAATCCTTGTTTTTGCTCTTGCTACTTTCCTGCACAACGATTTAGAAACAACATGTCCCCCCCGCTCTTCTTACTTTACCAAGCAGGCAGTTTATACCCTTCCCCGTTCCCCTCCCTCAATAATATCCTCCGTTTCATGTGTCACCAGATGTCCGGGAGCTGAGAAGTGACTTCTTTAGAGACGCTGAGTGATTTTACATGTGTTTGACACACTGTTACAGAGAAAAGAATAATACTATTGATGTGCTGGTATCTGTAATGTGGATACCAGAACTCACAAAGGGGAAATCTCTGACACAAACATAACTTTGTGTGACACGAGTGGATAAAGCTTCAAGGTAATAATGAGGCAACCAGTCTTTTTCTCAAAGGGATTATAATCAGAGTTTGAAAAGCTGTATTGACATACTTTTCCAACATGTAACCCAATGCTACGCTTTACAAACATTTAGTTTAATAATCCCTTTAATGCGCAAAACAGTAAAAGTGACTTTGTAAAAGGTTAAGAGATACTGGCCCATGTGTCAAACTCATGGCCCGGGGGCCAAATCCGGCCCTTTGGAGTATCCAATACGGCCCGCAGGAGAAAGTAAAAACAGAGAAAACATAAATCATTGTGTAAATGGAACTCGACAATATTTGCAGGGGCTCACAGTTGTCCCGATGCTTATATTGCATGATTGCAGTCATTTTTAATGTTAAACTGTTGGAAAAAACTCAAAATTCTTACAAAATCTTTAAATTTTCCTCAAATTTTTACATAGTATTTCTCTTAATTAAATAGAAATTGGGTACAAAATCTAGGAAATTTAAAGTGAAGATACTGTCAGGACTGATATCTATCACTTATTGCTTGGAAATTGTCAGTTTATGTATACGTAGGCAGAGGTAACAAGTATCGGATTACAAGTACTCGCATTACTGTAATGAAGTTGCTCTTGTGGGTACTTTTTTGAGTATAATTCCAAATCAGTAATTTTACTTGTACTTAAATACATTTTAAAAGAAGTAAAGTAATTAGTTGCATTTCTACACCCAACTGTTACTGAGTAAATTATTATTATTTTTTGTTTTAAAATGATCAACGGACATTGTGAAACTACAATCATAGACGACCAACCAGCAATGAATGCTTGTTATTGTCTCAGTTTTAGAGTTAACAAATTTAGCTATATTTTTTTATTTTATTTTGAATTTAAGTCATTGGTGTTATTTTATTTAAAAAACAATTGTACATTTTTGACAAACCTTTTATTTCATACAGATGCCTTTGTGGAAAATAAATGAATAACCGATTGTACAAGATTTAATCTCTACCTTTTTAAGTTTATACATGAGATGTTTACTGTATGTAAGGAAAACCATGGCAAGAGTTCTTACCAAAAATAAACATAGGGTGTGACAGTTACTAATAACTTTTACTTTGAGTACTATTTAATTGAGTTACTTTATTTGTACTTGAGTATAGTTTCAACAAAGTAAGAGTACTTCTACTTGAGTAGGATATATCAGTACTCTTTACATCTGTACATAGGAGTGCAAACACGGGCACAATAATGTTCCAATTACTTCATTTCTACTATAACATTGAAGGTCACCAGAATATTTACTTTTACATACAGTCGTGCTTTGTTTGCTACTTGTTTAGTTTACAAAACTACCCAGAAGGCAGTATGTTGGTCCGTTTCGTAAACTAAGCACAACTCATGTGCTGCTTTACAGTAGGTTCAACCACTCTCCCTTGTCTCAATATAGAGATATCATCGAGTTAGTCTAGGGAACGTTGGAGTACAGCAGCTGACACCGGGAACCTGATCCCTGGGCTTTCCAGCAGCACAGCTTGTCTACTGTAGACATTCCTGGCACACGAGGGTCATCATCCCTGCTTCTACCTCAGCACTCATGCCCCGTTTGCTACCACATCATCTATTTTCATTACGGCACCTGTGCGGCCAAGCAACGTCTGTTTTGCCTTCCTCCTGGCTGCTTGTCTGTCTGCTTCACTGGGGAATTCTCTCATCCACATCCTGTGTCCTTGCATGAGTACATTCATCTTTGACTGCAGGACACCATTGGTGTTTTGCCATGTCTAACAAGTGAAGTAAGCCGCATGTGTCAAACTCATGGCCCGGGGGCCAAATCTGGCCCTATGCAGCATCCAATTTGGCCCGCAGGAGAAAGTAAAAATGACAGAGAAAACATGAATCATAGTGTAAATGAAACTCAACAATATTTGCAGGGGCACACAGTTTTCTCGGTGCTTATATCGCATGATTTCAGTCATTTTTAATGTTAAACAATTGAAAAAACAAAAAATTCTTACAAAATCCTTTAATTTTCTTTAAATTGTGACAAATATTTCCTTTAATTAAATAGAAATTGGTCTCAAATCTGGGCCATTTAAGGAAAAGATCCTCTTGAGACTGATATCTATCACTTATTGCTTGGATATGGTCGGTTTCTTACATATTTTGTCATTTATGTATACGTAGAAATGCACATTAATGTTGAAATTACTTGCTTTCCTGCATAAGATCTTTGGCCCACTTATGATCAAACTGCTCCGTATTTGGCCCCTGAACTATAATGAGTTTGACACCCCTGACCTAAGCCAATAGCATGAAGTGACCAAATCATATACATGAAATTTATCTTGAAAGCTGATAAAAAAGTGAACAATCATACTGTTAAACTATCATCCTGTGAATTGGTAAAAGCTAAAAAATCCACATAATTTAGAAAAAAGGTGCTTTTTTAGTTTTGTCTCACTGCATCTTTACTATCACACGTGTATGTTACAGTTACACAAGACAAATACAATTGTTTAACCTAATATCAGTCTTTTCCAAGCTTACTGCAGGTGACACTGCTGCAGTAGTGTGTCACCCATTTATTATACTGTAGAGCAGTGATTTCCACTTTGCAGGTGGTGCATGGAAACATTCCGCAATTGGTTTAAAGCAAATAAAATAGGAGATAGATTTTTTTTTTAGTCAATAAAAAGCTAATGGGGAGAAATCACTGCTGTAGAGCTTTGCCGGACCCTCATACCTCCAAGAATTTAACCAGAATGTGGCTGATCTGTGATGCAAACTATAATAACTAACTGCACATATTTGAATAGATTAATATATTTTTTCTTTAATTTTTTTTTCATCTTGTATACATTTATATATTTTACAGGGTCATAGCAGGGTGTAATTTGAATGAGATTACAGTTAATCACACTGATAAAGCACATTTACTTTCAGGACTAAATGAGAAACTTTAACAGCATTACATTAATGTTTTTAGACTGCAGAGACCCTGCAGAGAAAGAGCGACTGCAAGTTAGAGATGCATCACCTGACCTTGAAACTGATAGAAAGGGAAAAAACATTAGAAAAGATAGCATTCTTTATTAAAATGCTGAATTTATCAATACATCTGTGACAACTCTATATCAGGATATCTTCCATAACTCAGGCTTGTGCCCAAAACGCTTCTTAATCAGACCTGAGGTAATATTATGTCCAAATATATAATATATCATTGAGAGTGGAAGAAATATGATACCAAGTAAAATTCATATATATACCATCTATAATAAACTAAACTCTTTAGATTGGGAATCAAACTCATAACCCTGGGCAGGAAAATTATAAATAATAATTTTAGAGCAGATGATGTCTATAATTTATCAAGTATTCCCAAATCCCGACAAATATCCATGACGGCGATGTATTGATTATATCTGTCGATTGATAATTGATGAGAATATTTAACGGAAGCCACCAATATTTCTACATAGGAAAATACCCACAAATGTGTTTTAAATGGTTGATAATTGGCCTTTTATATATATATATATATATATATATATATATATATATATATATATAAAAGGCCAGTCTTTTTTATATATATAATTATAGAGGTAAAACTTGGGGGACATATGCAATATGGCAGACATAAGCAACTGGTGGCCCTCAGTCTGATTATTTGAGGCCCCCAAAACAAATCCCCAAAAATTGTATTTCAGGAAGTTGGAAGGAATATAAAGCCCAACATAATACACACAACAACAAAAAAAGAAAAAACTCCCAAAACACACAAATCCGCAGCAAATTGCACAAAGTACACAAAAACACAAAAAAATTCTAAAATACACAAAATCACTTGCAAAACACAAAATCACAACAAAGACAGACATAGCAACCACGTACACAAACGAAATGACAATGAAAACTTAAAAAAACAACAACACATTACAGAATAGACACACAAACTGTCAATAAAATGACAGGAAAATACAGAAACAACAAAAAATACAAAAACATCACCCCAAACACGCACAAAACGACAAGATAAATGCAGAAAATGACAGAAAGATACACAAAACACAAAATTACAAGAATACACACACACACACACAAAAAAACACATCATGACTAAAAACTGATAAAACTACAGACAAAGACAAAAGACCCCACCAAATATACAAAATGACTCCAGAATCACACTACATAGGCAACAAAAACAATAATTATACAAAAAATGCACAAAAAGACAACAGAAAGATACAAAAATACACACAATGACTCCAAAAAACATACTGTACATTACAGAAAAATACACCAAATGAAAAAAAAATATGAAAATGAGTAAAAAAAAACAACACATTTATCATGCACATGTCCCATAGAATTAAACCAGGGAAATTGCACACGGTATTTTACTTTGCACAAGCAAATATACCTCTTTATAACATTACAGAGTACAGAGTATGTACACCTCTTTGTAAGCTCCTCCCACTATATGAATACATACTTCTGAGGGGCACTGTACTAGTTATTCTAATGCTGACAAATATTAATAATGTGGCCCCTGGATCACATTCCATCACATTTTTGGGACTCCCGCAGTGATACAGTTGCCCATCCCTGCCATTTGGTATAGAAAGTCAAAAGATGTCACCATTCGTACTCAACAATGCAAGTCAGGTGGTTTACTCCATCAACATGTGAAAATACAGTAATAGCAACTCCTTGGATGTAGAAGAACAAACTCACCTTTCACTTCAGCAGCCTGTCTGAATCTTTTTTATCCTTGATGTATGGTATTCAGAACTGTATCCAATGCAGTGACAGGTAAGCAATCATTATTATTGGAAATCCTTGGCTGGGTCAAGCAGTACAGTTGTCCTCCATGCACCTCTAGTTGCTGCTCCTGGACTTTCTCACCATTGTGGACGTATTCACTGGGAGTGCACTGAGTTTTGCTGAGGCTCAGATGAGTCGTTTGAAACTTCCCCCCTGATAGCTTGACATCATCCGCATGCTGAAAGAGTCTGCCATGGACTGTGGGTGTCTGCACAGACTGTCAGACACAGGGAAGCCCGTATAGTTGGAGCACGCCCACAGGCTCTCACACTCAAACACATGCTCCCCCCCCCCCACCTTTTCTCAAGACTGTAATGCAGCTTTAAGCCCCTCCAGTCAATGTGGCTGGTGGTGACACAGTCAGACTTTAGTCTGAGGAGAAGCCTGTGTGTTGGTTACACAGTGGTGGAAAAGGAGGGAGGAGGGAAAGTGTGTGTGTGTGTGTGTGTGTGTGTGTGTGAGATACACTGATACACTACATTCAGTGGTGGACTGGGACCAAAATTCAGCCCTCACATTTTCTGTCCATACCAGCCCTCTACATGATCATGTAGTGATGCTAAACATGTGGCTCTTTATGTCTTCATTTTAATTATTATCCCCCCAGAAAACCTTAAAAAGAGGAAACTTATTAACAGCGTTTTACCTATTTCCTTTGGCCATTTTACAACATCCTTTGTCCCATTTTTGCCCCTTTTCAAAACCTTTTTTTTTTTGTCTTTTTGCAAGTTCTTTTTGACACTTTTATCAATTTTTGTCCTTTCTTGAATTTTTTTGGCCCCTTTTCATCCCAATAAGCTAACTTTTGCCCAATAAATACCCTTTGTTTGATTTTTTTCCTACATTTTGCCCATTTAAGCTATCTTTTGACATTACATACCACCTGGTTCCTCTTTATTTGTCCATTTTTTTGGCCACTCTTGACTGCTTTTGTGCAATTTTTACCCCTTTTCAAACCTTTATCACACTTTAGCTACCATTTGCCAATAAATATATTTTTTTCCTATTTTTTGTCTATTTTTGCAAGTTCCTTTTGACACTTTTATCAATTTTTGTCCTTTCTTGAATGTTTCTGACCACTTTTCATCCCAATAGGCTAACATTTGCCCAATAAATACCCTTTGTTTCCTTTTTTTCCGACATTTTGCCTCTTTTTATTCCACATTTTTGCCATTTTTCACTATGGTTTGCCACATTTTGCCCATTTAAGCTGTCCTTTGCTATTACATACCACCTAGTTCCTCTCTGTTTGTCCGTTTTTTGGCCACTCTTGACTGCTTTTGTCCAATTTTTGCCCCTTTTCAAAACTTTTTTCAAACTTTAGCTACAGTTTGCCGATAAATCTAATTTTTTCCCTATTTTTTGTCTATTTTTGGAAGTTCTTTTTGACACTTTAATCAATTTTTTGTCTTTTCTTGAATTTTTTTGGCCACTTTTCATCCCTATAAGCTGACTTTTGACTAATAAACACCGCATGTTTCCTTTTTGCCCTACATTTTGTTTGTTTTGTTCCACATTTTTGCCACTTCTCACTATTGTTTGCCACATTTTGCCCTTTTTCACTATGGTTTACCACATTTCGCCCATTTAAGCTATCCTTTTCCATTATATACCACCTGGTCTCCTCTTTATTTGTCCATTTTTTGGCCACTCTTGACTCCTTTTGGCCCTTTTTAGTCACTTTTCACTCTTTTCTAGCCTTAAAGAATGTAAACTATTTTATAATAGGCCTTTCATAATTTATCCTTTTTTTTTTTTGTTGGAAAAATCTGAAGGTTATGTGCTCCTTGTGAACGGCACAGGATGGCACTTACAAATGACGTTGTGCATTTGGGTCAGCAAACATTTATTCAACCCCTCTGTTCTCATGCTGGTGCAACACCAGCTGTACATACACACAATATATAGTGGAAGGTCCTTGCTGTTTGTTTGAGAATGCTGTAAAAATTTATTTCTTAAATCTCAGTCGTGCAGGGATTTCTTTTGAAAAATGTAATTGGGAAGTACAAGCCTCTTTCTTTGTTTTTTTAATGGCGGTAACAAATAAAATCTCTTTGTTTGGTTACGCACAAGGCACTAAGCAGCTGAGTAATTTAGAAGACAGTAATTTGACGTCCAGGGACCCTGAGATAACACAAAATGCACAATCAATATTAACCTTTTTCTTAAATGTTTCACACCAATGGATTTTACCAATAACCACAAATATTAAAGAGAAAACAGGCGCAATCCTACCAACAATTGTAATATAAAGTTAAAGATGTTTATTTAAAAAATATTGAGTCCACTCAATATAATAAAATAGCCACAATTTATATTATTACCAAGGAGTTGCAGTGCAATTTTACGCTGTACACGAAACAATGTTTTGCATTATGACAAACCAAGGCGTGAAAAGCCAGCTTGTGTGGGAGGTAACTGCTGTGTCAACAGTAATTACTTCCTTAAAAAACTAAAAAAAAAATACAAGATGTGAAATAGTTCATTTGCCAACTCTTAATCTATTAATATGTAGAGAAATGTGATGATGTTACTGCCCCAAAGGAGCAGATGGTGTTTTACAGTCATAGAGTTAAATAAGGATAGTGGATTATTGTGTTAACAATGCAAAATAGAGCATCAGCTAAATGTTACATTACTGAGTAAATTATTTGGTGAATTGGTACCTTAAACCACAGGACTGACCTCAAGTCAGCCAAGTCATGTCATTTCTGATCAAAGCCACTTTCTATGGTTGCGGTTGGGTTTTTTACCTGTTATATTGTTACCCACATGGCACATTGGGCATGTTTTAGAGTTCTTAAATGTAGCTATACTTTTTTGACACTGTTTTTAGTGTTCTTTAATCATTTTGTGGGGTTTTTGAGACATTTTGTGTGTTTTTTCTTGTTTTGTGTCATTTTCTGAGGTTTTGGACTCTTTTTTTGAGTCATTTTGTGTTTTTGTTTTTGTTTGTAGAATTGCAATGTATGTTTTTTGAAAAATTTTGTGTGTTTTTTCTTGTATTGTGTTTTCTGTTTTAGAGGCGTTTTGTATGTCTTTGAGACGTGTTGTGTTTTTTGTTGTTGTTTCAAGTGTTTTTTTTGTTTTGTTTTGTTTTTTTTTTTTATCATTTTGTGTGTTTTATATGGAAAGGAATTCATTGATGTTATTTCATTTTTTTTTTTTTAAATTTACATTTTAACAAACCTTTTATTTTATACAGATGCCGTTGTTCCAATTGTGCAAAATGTGGTGTTTATGTTTACATATGAGATGTTTACTGTTACCGTGGCAATGTGTATTACCAAACATAAATGTGGGAGGTGAAAGTAACTAGAAACTTTTACTTTGAGTACTATTTAATTGAGCTACTTTTTACTTGTACTTGAGTATTTTATGCATGACTTACTTGAGTACAATTTAAATCAAGTAACAGTACTTTTACTTGAGTTGCATATATCAGTACTCTTTACACTTCTGCCTAAAACTATAGATTTATGAGTAAAAACTTTAAAGATAAGTCTCAAATCCTGCAGATTGAATAAAAATTCAACCATAACAAAGAAAACAATGGAATTGAGCTGAAAAAAAACATTTTAAATGCTAATTATAGATATTATTTTCTAGCTTCTGTAAATATTAATGCTATTTTTTTTTTTATCTGTATGTATATAGTTCCATCGTTTTAAACCAGTTTCGGGTTGGGCACTGCTTCTGCTCTTTACCACAGCAGTTTTGTTTTTACACATGTAATGGAAATAAAAAAAAAAAAAAAAAAGAAAACTGGATAAACAAAGATGAAAACCTGAATAAAAAAAGAGCAGGAGGACAAAGCTGGTTAGCGTGCTAATCAGTAATCAACATGATGGACTTCACCTGTGAGACAACCACACACATGCAAGAAGTGAAAGAAATGACGCACTCAGAGGAACGAAACCAAACAACCAGGAACTAAAAAAGACTCAACTGAAGCTGAGCAAAAATCATACTTAATAATTATCACTGAGAAAACCAAAGAAATACACATTTCTTACTTAAATTCTACAGAAACAAATGACAAATGGACTAAAACCCCTAAATTTAACTCATCAACCAACTCACAGAAAACTTGAGATAAATTAAAACATGAAGATGGCTAAGTTTAACTTTAACTTAGAAATAGACAAAAACAAGAAGAAAAAAAAAACACTGCATTTTCTGCATTATGGAGTTATTTGGTTTTCTCTCACGGTACCGCGTATTGTATTCTAATCTGTTCATCTTTCCTGTTTACTTGTGGTAAAGAATGACGACTTTAGCTCATTAGCCCAGTGGTATGCAATGAAAATTCATCACTTTGATGTTAAATGTAGGTATTTGTGGCCCCCAGACATGTGAACAGTGATTTTCCTCTTGGCCCCCGACGTCCCTCACAAAAAGAGGCAGGCAACAGATATTCAACTTGTTCTCAAAACCAGGCATTATGTTTTGTATTCAAACTTATAAAACTATGACCTTAACCAAGTAGGTAGCAGCTATATGTGACTACTGCAGTGATAAACACTGTTAGTTAACAACTATGTTAACATTATTTACTAAAGTTTTCCTGTGTATTCTAGTTGCAAACTGACTGAGACTTTAAAACCAACACAACTAAAATTATTCCAGTGTTTCTGATGTAATGTTAACAAGCATCATCTCATCTACCACAAAGAAAACCCCAAACAAGACTGTGGTGTGAAGATTGTTCTACTGTAAAGTTTATTCTTTGTAAATTTGGATCCAGCTGCATAAAAGACATTTTGTTGTACCACATTAAACGGTTGTCAAGTTGACCCAGCAATTTGACAGATAAGGTTGGTGAAAGTTAAGGAAAGAAAGGAGAGTTGTTATTTTAAAGCCTCTATTTAGGGGTGTCCCGAATGGATACAACTTTTTCACATACAATACCAATATCACGTCCATGGGCAAGTGATTGATTACTTTTATTTCAACATGTAACACCAGATTCTTCATAAATGAGGGAATATCTCCTTTAGGAATTTTAAAGAATACTTTAAAACCATGCTCATCTGTTCTCACTCTATCAAGTGCATCCTTTGACACTGTGGATTATAACATTTTGTTGCACTGATTGCAAATTTAAGTTGGACTAAATGGAAAAGTAGCGCGCTCCTCTAAAGTCCTACTTTGTAAGCAAGGGAAACTTGGAATCTGACAGATTACCAATATCCTGTGGGGTTCCTCAGGGCTCTGTTCTTGGACCCTTTCTGTTTAGCCTTTATATGCTTCCTTTTGGACAAATTCTACAGATCTGTAAGGTCGAATATCTTTTCTACGCCGATGACACACAACTTTATCTATCACTGAACGCAGATGACAATGGTCCCATAGATGCGTTGTGTGACTGCATAGAACAAGTAAACTGCTGGATGAGTGACAACTTCCTTTAACTAAATCATGACAAGATGGAGGTGATTGTCTTTTGGTAATCTTTTTCTTTACTATCTATGACTGAAAGGGAAATTTTTCATAATTTTTTTTTGAGTGATGTAAACCATCTAATTTTCAAATAATTGTATTGCTTTTTAAAAAACTTTTTGAATGACATTGAATTGCTTTGTGTATGAAATGCGCTTTACAATTAAATTAGCCCCTCCTTGTCTTTACAAACTGAAGCTAAAAATAGAAAGTCCAACACTGGCTCTAATAAATAAGCTTACTTGTATTTGGAGTTAACTTACAGTGAGTGGAACCCTTTTCAGTGCGTTACCGGAACTTCCTAATGGTGAGGTCTGATGATGATCTTGTCCTAATGTATTAAAAATCCACTTCATTCTCAGTAAAACTGTGCAATTGTGAATTACAATTAAAATTATGGTTTTTGTTTGCTTGCTAAACTCTATTTTATTCTTTTTGGCAAAAGGTTGTACGAACCAGCGTAATGACAAACACTCAATAAAAGATACTAATAAAGAAAAAAAAAAAAACAGCTGTTGGTTCTGAGCCACCTGACCTCAGGCATCTTTCAGCATGTTCAACTATCAGTAGGAAAACTGTTGCTGAACTTCAACACGGGGCGTATTTATGTGACCATCTGTAAACAAACTCATACATTCATTCCAGAGAGAGTGTTTCTTTATCTGTTGGACAGCACAGGGGGATTAGAATGGATGAATCTTCAGGGTCTGGGAATGTATTTGTGTTCCCATGGTTTTACAGTTTTGGTTTTGGACTGTCGGTCACATCTTGCCAGAAAGTATAAACTCAAGGGAATCCCCTGGTTGTGCACTGGAATGACACTTGTTTACTGAACTATGTGGGATGCAGTTTCACTAGAACTCTGTGCAGTGTTTATGGTATTTTGACCACACAGTGTAACACAGTGCTGGGTTACAGTAGAGTAGTTTATATCACTGCTAAATAGGGATGTATCGATTCACTCAACTCCCGATACGATTCGATTCACGATACTGGGTTCACGATACGATTCTCTCACGATTTTTTCATTTACAAAATGGGACTGTAGACAAATTTTTTTTTTGGGAAAAAATTAGAAAATACTGTATTATTTTCCTTTTATTTTTCATTGTCAAAAGAATTCCTTGATAAACTATTCAAAACAATGCAATTTAACTAAAAATAAATCTTGAATTAAATAAATAAAGGAATAATACAAATGAAAATGAAGCCTATTAATTTAAATTCTGGTTCTATAATAAACAATGCAAAACTGCATAATAGTTATGAATCGATTTTTAACCGCCTTACGATTAATCGTTACATCCCTACTGCTAAATGTGAGAAATATCACAATTACAATTTCATTTAGCAGACGCTTTCATCCAAATCAATGTGCGACAAGAGCAGTTAGGGTTCAGGGACTTGCTCAACATCCCACAGCAATGACCCAGGTTGGATTCAAACCAGTGACCCTCCAATTGGAAGCCCACTTTCTTAATCGTTACAGCCAAACTTCAACACTACTACTTTTGGCTGCTGTTATAGTCTTGATCAAGTAGCAGTTATTAAGGATTATAAACTACATTATAAAGTGTCCCTAGTCAGAACAGAAGTGCAAATTACATCATAATTGTAAACAATCTGTCGATTCCATGCAGCCTTTCTGTTACTACGATCAGCAAGAAGAGCATCAAAGACTGTTTAAATAATCATATAATTTTTACATTGCATTTTTATGCGATAATGATACATTTTAAGTGATATGTTTGTTGTTTTTTGGATGATTTCTGCCTAAAGTGACCTCTAAACATGTGTCGGTCTGCTCCAGTTTTGCACTACATCTTTCATTCATGACATAGAACATTTTTAAACATGTGTAGCTGGGTTATAATACACTTGGACCACCACCACACACACATTACATCATTCTTTTTGATTTTTGATCATTTGTGTGTGCCGTGGGATTTTGTGACAATTATACATTTATTGCAATATACAACTACAGAAAAATATTTATTTTTTAAATTTACTACTTTGCACTCATTTCATAATACCTATTTATTTTTATTTTTTTCAAATATTTAGTTAATAAATATTTCACGAGTAATATAGTTGTCTTTGTCACATTTTATTTGGCATTAGTATATCATTATGCACATTTACAGATATTGTACATGATATGAGTGATAACACGTGTTATAAAGGCTATTTTGCACAATAGGTGTATCTTCAGGTTTTTACTTGTCCTTCGGCGTGCCTTGGGCACAAAAAGTTTGGGAACCACTGCTCTAAATACACAAATTCAATAAAACTACACAATGGCTCACAGCAGAGGTTCCCAATCTATTTTGGGTCGTGATCCCATTTTGACAGGTTGTGTTTAGTTGTCTGTAGCCCTTGTGGTCCTTTTTTGGTTCTGTAAGTCTTTGTTGGTTCTTTTCAGTTTCCATTCTAGTTCTTGTTTCATGTGTTATCTCTTGTCTTTGTGTCTCCCAGGTCTGCCTGCTCGCGTCTCCACCTCCCAGTGATGTCACTGTGTGCTGAGTGTTTGGACACAGAATGATTGCTGGTTCATTGTGAACGTCAACCTCCTCGTGAATGCTACGCCTGTGCTTGGGTCCTCCTCATCCACAACTTTGTGACACATTTTGATATCACAAATGTCCGGCGACTCCAGAGACAGTTTTTTTTTTTTCCTTTCCAAGAATATTTCATCAAGTTTATCGAAATGTGTTACAAATACAGGGTATCCACCTCAGATATTTTTATACTGCATGTTATGTTAAGGATATTTCTATTTGAGAAAGTTTAGGATACAGTTATTTGATATTGAGATGTTTATGTGGAAAAAGAATAATCATTCAAAAATGAGTATAGTATCTATTTAATCAATTTTTTTTTAAACCAATTGCTTGACATTTCAGGCAACCCCACATGAGGTCCTGACCCGAAGGTTGAAAAACACAGATTTACAGTTCTTCCATTCTTACATCATGTGATTTTTATTTATTTATTTATTTATTTATTTTAATCTCTGTGATTTTTTTTTTTTTGATTTTTTTTCAAAATCCTGCAATTTTTCTCAACTTATTACTTAAAATTGGTCACAAAGTAAGGGACGTTTAAGTGAAGATCTGGCAGATAGATACATAGATATCTGCCACTTATTGCTTGGCTATTGTTGGCCTTACATACTTAAAATATTATTGACATTCATTTATGTAATTGCAATAACAAAACATGCATTGCTGTCTATAAAAGATTGCACTTCTTGCAGTGTTAACCTTCGACAGCATGTGCAGACTAAATAAAAACAGGTAAATAAATAAATAAATATTATTGACATGTGAAAAGGGGCAAATGATAAATTTGCCGTCTTTCCCCATAGTCTGAGGACCCCTTGAGATCAAACTGGTTTGTATTTGTCTCCTGAAATAAAATAAGTTTGACACCTTGATGTTAAACATTTGACTTAAATATATATGAGTATGTGCTCAAAGCAGAAACCCCAAATAAATAATGAATTGTGCACATAAATATTGTTAATAAGTAATAAATGAAGGGGTATGCATTATGAAATGTGAACTCTAAGTTGATTTGATCATTGGTCTCTACTGTCCACAAGTGGCCGAGATAAGGCATTGCCTAAAAATGTACTAACTGTATCAAAATAAATACCCAATACTTGTCAATTAGGAATAATTTGGAAAATATTTGCTACAGTGGAAATTATGTACATTATAAATTATTATTTTTTTCCTGTGATAGAAATTCAGTTTGTCCAGTATATGTTGCAGTGGCCTATGAGGTTATCTGTGAGTAATCCTATATTTTATTAAGTTTTCATTTATTCATTTACTGTACATCCAGCTTAGACAAACTTTTTATCAGCCTTTTTTTGTTTTATTGAACTAAACTTTATTGCATAATTTGTGAGCATGTCTCCTGCAAGCTAATATATATTAATTTCTACCTTCTTTTTCCCCCCCCTCCACAGGACCAGGAAATGTTATCATATTTCTTCCATGGAAAATTTTAGTTACATTTTTTCTAACCACAAAACAGCACTTTGCTGCCCTCTTGTGGCGATTTGGACAAGTATTTAAAACACTTGAGTTACATTTCTTTTACAAACATGACACAAAAGTCTATTGTAATTTATGCCCTTATAATTTACATATGTCATTACCTAACAACCTTAGGCCACCTTTGAGAGAAAAAAAATATATAATAATTTTAATATCTATATACCTGACATTTCACTGTATAATTTTTGTCACTGTATTCTATTACAGGAAAGTCAGAAATTACCACTAATTTATTTTTAAGCGCAGTGTCATTTGCTGTTGAAGTAACTCAAAGTTCTGAGTGAGTTTATTTTAGATTTCTACCTTAAGGCAGTCTACAACCTGACATTCTCATTTGAAAATCCATAGAACCCCCCCCCCCCCCCCCCCCCCCACCCCCGATTTTATATTTTTTTATTCTATTTCCTATTTTTAGATTGATACTAAATAAACAAAAATTTAATTTCATTTTCATTAAGTATCAGCGAAGAAGTGGCGTGGTGGCTTAATGGTTACAGAAGTGGACTTACTGTATAAAGGGTCGCTGGTTTATTGAGTTATCCCTTAGCCCTAACTGCTCCTCAAGCAGGAAGAAGAAAAGAAAAAGGTGTTTAGAAAAAAAAAAATTGTATTTTAATTTTGGGTTGTAGAATTATTGAGTAAGAAATACTGAAAACTTTTAGTTGACTTGATTTAAGTGAAACTAGTACAAAACATTAATTTGAGAACAATTCAACTTGAAGCTAGACTTTTATACAAGGGTTGGACAAGGCTTTATCCATATAAATAAACGAAAATAGTGTGTTGTCATATATTTTGGCTTTTAGCAAGGACACTGTAGGGATTTCAACCCCATCTATTCCGATTCCAGTTTGTTGTCCACGCGGATCATGATCTCCTCAGACCGGATCAGACTCGGTCTGGACTTGTTCAGTGTCATTAATCCACAACAGTCAGTTTAGATGCACATGAAGTTTGCGAAGCATTTATGAATTCATTTATTAACGGTATCATCGCAGTCCAAACCACTCCGACGTTGCACACCCTTGAACCAAGCAGCAGCCATGATGAAAGTTTCAAGTCAGTCTGATACTGATCCACAGAGATATTTGAGCCACAGACAGACACACACAGATACACAGACGGACAGAAGAAGATGGATAAGCAATAACAGCCTCACAATTCAATCATTAGATCTACAAATTGTTTTATATTCTTATGATTCAACTACATCGATCTGTGCTCGGCTAGTTGTCCTTCCTGATGACACATATCCATCTAAAATTGTTTTAAAAGCTAATCAATCAATTGTATCACATGTGATTTAATCACAGCAGACATTATATGGATGTGTTTTAAAGCTCTTTTAATAATAAAAGACGTTGGCGAGTGTGACGTCATGGCCACGCCCCTAGCAGACAACACACACACAGACACAGACAGAGATCCCTTGCTTTTATAGAGGTAGGACTGATGACATCAACACTATGGAGGTAGAACTGATATCATCGCAGTAGAGGTTGGACTGATGGCGTGACTGTGGGAGCTCCGCCCCGGTGGACAATTTAATGAAATCATTTATTGACGGTGTCATTGCAGTCTAAGCAAATCCGCCATTGCACACCCTCGAACCAAGCAGCAGCCATGTTGAAAGTCTCATGGCAGTCTGATCCTGATCTGCAGAGATATTTGAGGAACACACAGAAAGATTCCTTGTTTTATAGATAGAGTAACATATTTTGCTAACTTTTAACACAAATATACTGTATAGATTTGTTACTTTAAAATATACATCATTTTTAATCATTCTTTCTTAGATATTATCAGTGGGATATGCATGCACAGAGGAAAATAGAACAAGTAAAATCACATCGAGGAGTAAAGAGCAACTAAACAAATCAGACAGGATGCAGTAATATCCTTACAAATATTGTGTAAATATTAACACAAATACATTCAATATGTGATTCTTTTTGGTGTTGAACAATGATGAATTTGAAAAACTGCAAGTAACAATTTTAAAACATATCTATGTTGTTATAAATTGCTCATTGGCAAATAAAAAAAAAATAGGTGCAAATGAGTGAAGTGAGAGGAGCACATATACAGAGGAGAAACTAGATTGTTCTGCATACCACTATTGCCCCTGACTTGAAGTCCATAGCAATTAAATCAAATGTGTTAATGTAACTTATTATCTTAATTTAAAATACCTTAACTCATTATGGTGTGACCAACTCAATGAAGTTGTTCCAACTGTTTCAGCGTAGCTTCAGAAGCCACAAAACAATCATAAAATTGAATAGATGTGACGCCCTTTCTGATTGTTTTTATATATAACCTCATATTTCATCTCCCTGTGGTATACTGATGCAGCTGCTTGGATATTTGTCCTCCTCACTTCATGTAAAACTCCTCCTCCGTGGGTCAGAAACTTCTCAGGTCACCGAGGTCAAAGCTCTTCAGTCTTGGATGGCTTCTGCCAGCTTACTGCACGATGTTCCTGGGAACCACGGAGAAGGAAAATGTTGGATTCTGAAATAAATCATCCGTTAATCAGGCAAAGACTTTATCGACGGCCTTCTTGCAACTTCTTGAAAGTTTGAGTTTTGACACCTGCACTCAGTGTGATCAATCAGTTCATGTAGTTGCTGTGTTGGGTTGTTGTCTGCAATGAGGCCTGTCAGTCTACATTTAGGATAAACAATCTCCTTAGGCAGGGCACAACTGTAAATACCAGAACATCTATTTGCGGTAAATCAGTGTTATTTACTACTCCATTCACGCACCTTTGTTTCTGCAGAGACGGCAGTGACGTGCTCAGGGAGTCAGATAAAGGGTATTTCTCACCAATGCTTTCCTGTTATTTTCCAGGGTCCTTTGTTTGGATGCAGGTTCTCAGGGGACAGCGGGGGAACTTTCAAGTCTTGTGCACTTGTGAACACTTGTGCTCTTGCACATCTGACACCTATCAGTGCAAGGGCGTGCGTGTCAATCGGATCCTTGGAATGAGGACTTACATCCCAGACGTGTTGTCCTTCATGCCATTTTTCAGGGAAGTTTGTCCTTAGGACCCAGGATCGGTCAGGCAATCATTAGGAATGTGAAAATCAGGAAATCCTTTGAGCTGGGTGAGAACTAGGACAGATTTTAAAATTTCAAACATTTCAGCCACAAGGTTGTTGATCCAAGCTGTAATACGTTTCGCTTTTCCGGCGTTATTTATTACTTTGAAGCACAAACGCATATATTTTTTTTCAGTTATAAAATGTTCTTATTTAGTTTTAATTCTAATAATATTATTTAAAGCCATCCGACCAGACCTTGAGAGTGTCTGACAGTGACAAATACAAATTGTTTGGAGTGTCACTTGAAAAAACAAAACAAAAAAAGTGGCTTTTAAATTCCTGTCCTGGGCAGACACAACAACAACAGGAAGAAGGACCATTTTCACAGGTGTCAGGAAGCACAGGAAATAAACAGGCGAAATA
Source organism: Gouania willdenowi (assembly GCF_900634775.1). Lineage (NCBI taxonomy): Eukaryota > Metazoa > Chordata > Actinopteri > Blenniiformes > Gobiesocidae > Gouania > Gouania willdenowi. The sequence goes on from NC_041055.1 coordinate 22,626,563, forward strand.
CTTGAAAACATTGTTTGTAAGAGTCAGAGGTGAAGATAATAACACTATATTTAGCAATATGTTCTCTAAACTGAGTGGTTATTACATACTTCTCTTTGAGCAGGATGTATTTGCATTTATCATAAACCCATGTCACAACATGGTGGTATTTAGTATTGGTTCATATCTCCGTCGTTATGCACTATTTGACTTCTTGAAAAGAATTCAACTTTTTCTTTGTTTGAATAATAAAGCAATATTTTTCAAAAATAATTTTAAAAAGATTTTTTTTTTTTTTTTTTTTTTTTTAAAGAAAAAAAAAAAAAGTCCATATAATAATACATCTCACCATGCACCTTTACAGGGAAAATCTGTTAAAATGAAGTAGCAACTATATAGAAACAATACTACAAACTTGAATTTTTCTGTTTTATTGATAACCTCAATATTGATACATTATTAAGTTTGCGGCTGCATATTTGAAAAGTAAATAACATGCACGATTCACGCATCTGTTTGTCATCACTGCGTGAGGTTATATAAAAATCCATATATAGTTATAACTACTACATAAAGAATTTAGCTGGTAGTATTTGGTGAAGAATTCATGACATGTAGGATCAATAAATGTTATATTGGTTATAAATCTATAAATAATCTCCCTATAGCTTTAAAACTCTGGTTGTAGAGCATTCTTTTTATGCTTTTTTTTCAGTCAGTGCCCCAAAACTCTTCATCACTCTGTTATTGCTGCTTTTCAGTTGTTTGTAATTTGTAATTTTATTCCGTTTTTATTTGTTTTGTTGTATTTTAAATGCTGTATAGCTTTCTGAGACTCTACTACACATACGTTCACATCATAAAAGTGTCAAAAATGAAGTTGTCATGTGTAAAGGATGGTGAACAGGAGAAGTCATAAGAAGTCTGTTTCTTTTTCTAGAACTTATTGAGGTTGATGTTTACAGCTAAGGGACATTTTCCGACTTGTATACATTTCAATTGGTGAAACTTTTCATTTTTCCCCCCTTATTTGTGCATGTCTCATCATGTGAAACCAAGCCATCTTCCAGACACCGACATATTTTTGGCCCAAAAGATCTTTTCTCTTCATGTCCCAGATAGAATCCACAATTTTCTGTCTGAGTGCCATTAAAAATGTTCACATGGGGGTTTTTCTCATGATTTCTACAACCATGTCCTAGCAACAAGAGAAAACGCAAGACTCCCAAATATACAACAAAAAAGAAAAAGGAATAGAATATTCCTGACAGGCAGGCAGGCACTAGCCCAGTGAGATGTATAATGAACAGTTATTTTTGTAATATATTACTAGCTACAATTAAAGTAACTCAAGTTACATGCATATTTAATTTAAGTGCACATTTGCTTTGTTTTCTCACTGTTTGCAATTATTTGAGGAAAAAAAAAAAAGATGATCATTATAGTTAAATATAACTTATGAGGAACTAAAAAGAGCTTTCTGCTCCTGAAACAGCAGAAGTATTTGAAACAAAACTTAGACCGATGTCGTTCGCACACTATCAGTGTGATATAATTAGTGTTCTGGACCAAAAGTAACTCATTTACATTTTAAAAAACAGTACATTACATTTTTATTCCAGTAACACATAATATAAATAGATTACACGTTTAGAATAACTTACCCAACACTGACAATGAAAGATAATAAATAAGCATGTGAAGACAGATGTGAGGGGTTGGTGGTGATTTATACATCTGTGAATCTCTCAACATGGGGAAAAAAACATAAATAAATCTTAATGGTGCAGTCTGTATTTTTATTTAATTCATTCTTCAGGTTATGTTTGGCCAGAATTGTCTCTTTTCTGACTGTCTTTGAGATAAACCAGTTACTTGTGGCTTTTCTCACTGTTTGTTTATTTATTTATCGTCCTCGGGGCTCCTCTTGTAAATACGCATATCCATCTTTCTTTCTATTTGTTCTGTATCTTGCACCACAATAGTTGTCTCTTAATCTTGTTGAGTTCTTTCTTTCTTTCTTACTATGGACCTTATATTTTGTTAAGCGCGCTGAGATGACTTTGTTGTAATTTGCGCTATATGGATAAAGTTGAGTTGAGTGAATTTCATTGTACCTTGTGTATAACAACAATAAAAACATTCTGTTCTATTCATTCTATTCTACATCAATAGTCATTTATTTCACTTACGGCATTGTGGCAACACATTTATACTATTACATATTACCAAAATGCACTTATAACTGTTGAAATCAATGGTCAAACAACAGATGATTGATAGCTTTGGTTTAATTTCAAGAGCGTTCTTTACAGTAGTTGGTTTCAAACAAATAATATACATACAAGCAGCACAAACAATAAGAAAACTATGATAATCTTGTTTAATTTAAATATGATGGTGTTTTTTAAACAACAACAAAAAATACATTTTAAAATGATAGCATTTGGGTGGAAAAAGGCATAGGTGTGAGAACTAAACTAGACGGAAGTTTCCGAACATTGAAGAAAAGCAGTCTGTAAGTGAACATAATAAAATAGAACCCATCTTTCTGTTTATTCATAAGTTAATGCTACATTTACACTGAACAGACTCGGTCCAGCACTTGTCAGCGAGGGTTGAGTCGCTTTAGAGTCACGGTGGATCTCTCTGTCAGCTGATCCATGTGAGGGCTGCTGATTTCTCCTGAACCCACCTCAACTCCTGAGAATACAAGAGACAACATTCATCATTTTATCTGTTTAGACAAGTGGGCTTAGTCAGAAAAAAGTGTCTATATATAAATTTATAATAAAAAAATCAAATGATTCATGATGATTGATTAAGATTGTGTTTATTAAGTCAGGATTGTTAAAAACCACAGAAGTAAATGTCATTTCAAACATCAATTTGCAACCTAAAAGCAGCAGATGTGCATTTCTGTTGTTGCAGTAACAATGTGGAATTCTTTGCAGAAAAAGTTTGAATGTATTTCAGTTTAAAATAATGTACAAAAAGAGTTTCCTTAGACAATAATGAACATAGTGTTCAGAATGTTATTGGTTTTCCTATTTTATTGAGCGTAGGTGTGTAAGTCTTTGAATTTTTTTTAATGTATTATTAATGATTTTATGTATAATGCTGTAATATCATTATCTCAGTGTAAACTTGGCAAAAAAAGTGTTTAAAATTTGTGACTGAGAATTTTTTTTCTCTCCTTGCTTCTTTCTGGACATAGAGAATGTAATATATCATATAATAT